>NW_016107657.1:2099736-2102615 GCF_001604975.1 Cebus imitator | reverse complement strand
CTCCACTTTGTCTTTTTTATCCAGGGTTCCCTCATTAGCTCTTCTTGTTACATTGATCCTTTTACCATTATGTAATGCCCTTCTCTGTCTCTTTTGATCTTTGTTGCCTTAAAGTCTATATTATCAGAGACTAGGATTGCAGCTCCTGCTTTTTTTTGCTCTCCCATTTGCTTGGTAAATGATCCTCCATCCCTTCATTTTGAGCTGATGTGTATCCTTGCATGTGTGATGGGTTTCCTGGATACAGCAAACTGATGGGTTTTGGCTTTTTTTCCTATTTGCTAGTCTGTGTCTTTTGATTGGGGCATTTAGCCTATTTACATTTAAGGTTAATATTGTTGTGTGTGAATTTAATCCTGCGATTTTGATGCTAGCTGGTTGTTTTACCCATTAGTGGATGCAGTTTCTTCATTGTGTCAATGCTGTTTATCATTTGGTATGTTTTTGGAGTGGCTGGTACTGGTCGTTCCTGTTTATGTTTAGTCCTTTTTTCAGGAGCTCTTGTGAAGCAGGCCTAGTGGTGATGAAATCTCTGAGCAATTGCTTATTCATATTTTATTTCTCCTTCGCTTATGAAGCTTATTTTGGCTGGATGTGAAATTCTAAGTTGAAAGTTATTTTCTTTAAGAATGTTGAATCTTGGTCCCCACTCTCTTCTGGCTTGTAGGGTTTCTGCCGAGAGATCCACTGTGAGTCTGATGGGCTTCCCTTTGTGGATAACCTGATCTTTCTCTCTGGCTGCTCTTAGCATTTTTTCCTTCATTTCAATCCCGGTGAATCTGAAGATTATGTGTCTTGGGGTTGCTCTTCTTGAGGAATATCTTTGTGGTGTTCTCTGTATTTCCTGGACTTGAATATTGGCCTGCCTTGCTAGGTTGGGGAAGTCCTCCTGGATAATATCCTGAAGAGGGTTTTACAGCTGAGATTCATTCTCTCTGTCACATTCAGATACTCCTATCAAACATAGATTAGGTCTTTTCACATAGTCCCATATTTCTTATAGGTTTTGTTCATTTCTTTTCACTTTTTTCTCTTATCTTGCCTTCTCATTTTATTTCATTAAGTTGATCTTCAATCTCTGATATACTTTCTTCTGCTTGGTCAATTCAGCTATTGAAACTTGCATATGCTTCACAAAGTTTTCGTGTTGTGCTTTTCAGCTCCACCAATTCATTTATATTCCTCTCTAAGCTGTTTATTCTCATTAGAATTTCATCAAACCTTTTTTCAAGGTTCTTAGTTTCTTTATATTGGGTTAGGACATATTCTTTTAGCTCACAGAAGTTTGTTATTACCCACCTTCTGAAACCTGTTACTGTCAATTCATCAGACTCATTCTCCATCCAGCCTTGTTCCCTTGCTGGTGAGGAGTTGTGATCCCTTGGAGGAGGAGAGGCATTCTGGTGTTTGGTATTTTCATCCTTTTTGCGCTGGTTTCTTCCCATCTTTGTGGATTTATCTACCTGTGGTCTTTGTAGTTGGTGACTTTCAGATGGGGTCTCTGAGTGGATGTTCTTTTTGTTGATGATGAAGTTATTTCTTTCAGTTTTTTAGTTTTCCTTCTAACAGTCAGGCCCCTCTGTTGTAGGACTGCTGGAGGCCCACTCCAGACCCTGCTTGCCTGAGGATCACCTGCAGCAGCTGCAGAACAGTAAGGGCTGCTGCCAGTTTCTTCTTCTGTTATCTTTGTCACAGAAGGATACCCGCCAGATGTCAGCCTGAGCTCTCCTTTATGAGGTGTCTCTTTGGATATGCTGGGGTTGGGGAGCTGCTTGAAGAGACAGTCTGTCCCTTATAGGAGTCAAGTGCTGAGCTGTGAGCTCCATTGCTCTATTCAGAGCTGCTGGGTGGGTACGTTTAAGTCTGCTGCAGTGGAACTCATAACTGCTTTTTTCTCCCAGGTGTTCTGTCCTGGGAAGGTAGGCTTTATTTATAAGTTCCTGTTGAGCTGCTGCCTTTTTTCAGAGATGCCCTGCCCAGCAAGGAGGTAGCCTAGTCACAGTCTGCCAGCAGAGGCATTGCTGAGCTGCCATGGGCTCAGCCCAGCTGCTATGTGAACTTCCTTGCAGTTTTGTTTATAAAGGTATAGTTAGAATTGCCTCGGTAATGGTGATCTGCCTCAGTAATGGTGGACTGTCTCTGTAATGGTCGACTGCCTCAGTAATGGTGGACTGCCTCGGTAATGGTGGACTGCCTTGGTAAAGGTGGACTGCCTCAGTAACGACGGACAGCCTGGATAGTGGTGAATTGCCTTGGTAATGGTGGACTGCCTCAGTAATGACAGACTGCCTTGGTAGTGGTGGACTGCCTCGGTGATGGTGGACACCCTTCCCCTCACAAAGATGGACTGCAAAACTCTCAATCCAGAGCATTTCAGATTGCTCGTCTTTGTGGGGGTGGGACTGGACAAGTCAGATCATCTGGCTCCCATTTCAGCCCCCCTTTTTTCAGTTGAATGGGCAACTCTGTCTCCCAGGCTTTACAGTCACCAGTTGAAATGGCACCCAGATTTATGTGAGTTTTTGTGTGGAGACCCACTGCACTGGGTGAAACAGCTGTGCTGGAGACACATGGCACTTTTCTGCATGGGAATTTCCTGGTCTGTGGCAGTAAAAATTATTTTGGAAATCTGGTGATCACTCACCCTCTTCATTTTCGCTGGGGACTGCAATCCAGAGCTGTTCCTATTTGGCCATCTTGGATCCGAGCCTCCAGAGTTTTCTTTTAATACCTTTGGCATCAGGGTAACTCATACCACATTAAATAAATTGAGAAGTTCCCATTTTTATATTTTCTGAAAGATTTTTTCAAGAATAGGTTTATCTGTTCCTTAAATGTTTTTTGCAATTTTTTTTTTTTTTTTTTTTTTTTTTTTTTTT
>NW_016107657.1:1924131-2099166 GCF_001604975.1 Cebus imitator | reverse complement strand
TTTATCAATTCCATTGATTGTTTAGAAAACCAGATTTTGGTTTCATTTATTTTTCTCACATTTATTTTCTTACACTTTTGTATTTATTAATTTTAGGTCTTATTGTTATTTGCCTCCTTGTACTTACTTTTGGTTTAATTTGTTATTTATTTGTTTCTTGAGGTAGAAATTTAAAAGATTGATTTGAGACCTTTATTGTATTCTAATAAAAACATTTAATGGTATACATTTTCTGGTAAAAATGATTTTAGCTGCACATCACACATTTTGTATATGTTGTAATTTGATTTACAGCCAATTAAAATATTTTCTAGAGTTCCAGTTTTTGGTCAGAGGAAGTTACAAAACTTCACTTTTTCTCTCACTGAATATGACTATAAATACATATACATAATGCATGGAATGACTTTTTGAGGATGCTAGAATAAATAACAGCAGTAATATTGAGAAAGAAGATAAGAATTCAAAGTATTAAGGAAGTGGCAATGAGTCTAATATATTTTATTCTGCCAGTATGACTGTTGGAAAGAAATATTCCCTTCTCAAAGTTTTAGCTACTGTAGTCTTCTATGGAGATCTCTACAATGTAGAGGGATTATTTGGAAGCTGGGTTGTGAAAAATGGAGAGAGGAAAGAAGAACAGAAATTTTTCATGCTTTCTATGAGCATTGGGAGTTACTTTTCTTAAGTCAAAATTAGCAGACTTGTCATGGTGCTCTGCCTGTTTATACTGCTGTGCACTTCTGAGTTCAGACGGTATTGAGTTCAGACTGATGGATATAATTAAATAAGCTTCCTGTCCATTAATGCCTCTTGCCAATTTTTTCCTTTGCCACAGAGCCATTAGCAGTTTAATTATAGCTATTTTTAAAACCTTTCTCTGACAATTTCAACATCTGTGTCATCTCTGAGTCTGGTTACATTGGTTGTTTTGTCTCTTGAATGGATTGATAGGTTGGGTTTTTCTTGTATTTCTCTCTGTCTTGTAGTTATAACAGTAGGGACTGAGGCAAAAAGTATTTATTCAGAGAAATGAGATGGTTCTCCTTCTACCAGGCTGTTAATATGCGTAGTTGACTAAATCTAGTCAAGTATTGATTGGGATTTGGGGATTGAAGTTGTTATGGTTAACTTCAATAGGACAACAGATTCACATTTCTCTTCTATCAAGACTAGTGCTTAACATTTGCACTGGGATGCTGGTGCTATTTTCTCAGAGTTAGTGTTTCATCATCATCTTTCAATGATACTTATATTTTTTCTGCCACAGAAAAAATATCATTCTACATGCATTTACATCTCTTCTAACAGTAGACTGCTATTGTTTGGTAATTTTCATTAGCCTCATGCTTATGGAAGAAAAGGTACCTGTTTTTCTCCAGCCCAGCCTCCATCACTGGGAGAATGTATGTACTAGAGGCTCAGGGTGAAGCTTTTTTAAAGTTCTAGTCTTCTTTCCCTATAGCAACCTAAATCTGCCTTGTATCTTCAATTAATCTTTAGTGATATTTTCCTGTCCCTCTCCCAAAAGACAGAAACCACTATTGGGTATTAGGAGAAAATTTTAAGACCAAGACAGTTTTCTGCCCTTTCTACAAAAGGTAAGGAGTTGCTTTTTACACTCTGTTCCATGCGGGTCATAGTCTTTGCTAACTATCTTTAAGAGGCTTTAGTTTACTGTTTCATAGGAAAGAAAAATTTGGCAAACTGCAGAATATAGTTTGCTTGTTCCTCTACTTGAATAGCTGATGATCTCTGCTTGCATTACTGTACCAACAACAGAACCTCTTTTTTTTTTTTTTTTTTGAGATGGAGCTTCACTCTTTTGATTCTTGTTTCCCAGGCTGGAGTGCAATGGCACTATCTGGGCTCAAAGCAGCCTCCACCTCTCAGGTTCAAGTGATTCTCCTGTCCCAGCCTCCTGAGTAGCTGGGATTACAGGTGCCTGCCACCACATTTTTTTTGTATTTTTAATAGAGACGGGGTTTCATCAGATTGGCCAAGCTGGTCTTGAACTCCTGAGCTCAAGTGATCCAACCATCTCAGCCTCCCAAAGTGCTGAAATTACAGACATGAACCACCACACCCAGCCTGAAGCTCTCTTCAGTTTTATATGCTACGCACCATCTTTCCTGTGAACACCTAGTAAAGAACCACAATAATGAGTTTTTTGGCCAATGCAAATTTCCTTTTGTCAGATGACCAAGCTATTTTGGACTGACACGCTGCCCACACTTGACCTTTGGTAACTTTTGTAAAATTTTAGCGTGTAAATTTTCACCTGCTTGGAGTGTAGCTAGCAGGATGCCTCTTCTCCCTTTGTACTGCCATAGGTGAAAGAGTTTGCATATCCTGTCTCTCCTTGGAGGGGTTAGTAGCACTTTAGACTTCAGGTTACCTGATGGCCTTGTAAATTCAGCATTCTGGGTGGCTTTTCAAGTGTTACGATTTGATAATTTAACCAGCATTTTCTAATTTTTATAATGAGAGCATTATCCTTTGTCTTTCTACATTCTAAGTAGAGAAAGAAGAACCTTGCTTTGTTTTTCATATTGTTTCTGCCCCTAATATGTCTTATATTCTCACCTTTCTATATACAGAAACTTTATGTGTGATCATTTGACTTCGTAATTCTTTGGAATTGGAATTTTTGTCTGTACTGATTATTTGTCAGTTAGCATTTAGTACCTCGTATATTTGTGTTTTTTTTTTTCATATGTGACTTTACAAATCCTCTGAGAACAGAAACTCTTTCTGTATACATTTTATAGCCCCACATCTTACCCACTTGAAATAGGAGTGGGCTACTAGTTAGTACATAGAAAATATTTTTGAATGAATATAAATTTTTTAACACAGCTCATCAGGCTGGGCAAATAGAGCTGATATTTCTCTTTCTCTCTCTTCATTACCATCAGGATCTTTCACAAAATTGGATTTTAATGATGACTGATTGTAATTATGATAGTTGTACTCTGGCTGATGCTCTGAATGAGGAGTTTGGGCTATGGCTGGAATCAGAGGATCAATCTCTTTTCCTGCTAGTGTCTTATGACCCAGATTAGGGCTCTGTAAGAAACTTGGCCTGAAGTAGGCCTTTGTCTATGTTTATGGGCTTATATTTTATTTATGAGTCAAGGACACCTGTGTTAACACTGTCATCTGTGGTTGGAGTTGAGACCAGATCCTTTTTGGTCCCTACTGAAAAGAGCAAGTTTAGATAATGAGCTTAGAGTTTGACCTCATGATGTGTGCACCTCGCTAACCTAAAGCTCTAACCAAATGAATAAACTTCCTCAAATATAACACTGAATGCCATCAATATGTCAACACAGAGAACACAGCAGCACTCTAACAGTTGGAAACCAAATGAGTTCCCCAAGTAAGCTTTCTAATTAAACAATACTTTTAATTTTAAACCATCAAATTCAGGTAATTAAAAATTAAAAGTTCTACATATTTATAGTTTTATTCTTCATATGTTGTATGTATGTGTATATGGGGGCAGGAAATCTAGAGGAAAAAAAGCAACAAATAACGATCTTGTTTATATTTGTTTCTCAAATTGTGCTCTCAATTAATATATCTAAAATTGCCTTAGAACAGTGCCAGAAAAGATTAATGCAAAAGTGATGCATTCTATCTTTTATTTCAATTGTGTGACGGAAGTCTTACAAAGTTGAAAAGCTGCTAATTTAGTAGTCAACAGTGTCAAATAAAATTTCTAAACTGTATGTCTATAAAAGAACATCTTAGCAATAAGGCACAGCAAATATGCTTCAAAACAGGGCAGTCAGCAAATCTGCTTCAGGTTTTGAAATATCTAGCAATGACATTTATTAGAAATAAACTATAATATATCAGTGATATAAAAAGCTGTCTCTTCATCAGCATTGCTTTATTATAGGCACTAATTTTGTGCAAAATCCTTTAGATTCTCTGCAAAACACCTGCTGAACTTAAAGAAATATGGTGAGTGCTTGCATAGAGACAGATGCAGCTTAATCACATAATACTGAATTTGACTTTGTGGTGCTTAACAATAAATGAACTGAGCATACCAGTACAGAAGGCTTAAATCTTCCTTAAATTTGTATAAAGTTTTCAATGAGTATACTGTTTGTGCTGATTCTTTCTTCATCAAGTTTGAGGATACAAACAGATAGCAATTAGAATCCCATTATGATGGAATTTTTTAAATAAAATTAAATCAAATCAAAGACACTGTCTGAAATTACACTCCACCTTTTCAACTCCCCACTCCCTTCTATTTCAGTTTTTCTAGCTGGCTGCTTTCTGGCTACTTTTCTCTTTGTAGTTTCCATCCATGCATCCATCCATTCATCCATTCATCATTCCCTGTTTATTCTATCAGATTATTTGAAAATTTCATGTTATAGATGAATCTGCTTCAAGGTCAGATATGATGGCATTATGGCTCAGTAAAAGATGGAAATAGAATAAGAAATACAGTTTTCTCATTCTCTCTTCTGCAGCACATGAATTAGTTTTATATGTTGATTGATTTTTGGTGGTAGGTTAAGTCGATTTCAATGA
The DNA here is from genome assembly GCF_001604975.1 of Cebus imitator. Classification (NCBI taxonomy): domain Eukaryota; kingdom Metazoa; phylum Chordata; class Mammalia; order Primates; family Cebidae; genus Cebus; species Cebus imitator. The sequence goes on along the minus strand of NW_016107657.1, from coordinate 2,094,609 downwards.
ATTTCACTCACCTAGTGTTGACCAGATTAAGATCCACAGTTATTTACCCATATCACTATTTTTCTTCTAATTCATATGTTCAGAAGATGTTTTATTTGTACATATATGATATAGTTCCTGTACACATACCTACATGTATTTACATTCTCTAGTGAATTAACTATTCTTTCTTCATTGATTCTTATTTGCATTGTAATGTTAAATAATGGTACTTTAATTTTACTTCTTCAGATAAGCTGTGTGCTTGAGAAAACCATAAAACAATGAAACCTCATGAATATTTATATCAATGACTACACAGCATTATAGTCATAATCTCTGGAACTAGTTCTCACCAGTTCAGAATTAATTATCAAGTTCAGTTTTAATTGCATTCTTCTAAATTACAACCCCTCCCTTCTCCCCCCTCCCCAACACAAAAACTATAATGAATTGCCTGGTAAGTACTTTACTGGGACTAATGCATCTAGGAGAGAGATTCCTAAAATCCCATTCTTAATGTCTAATAACCAAATGAAGGCATATGATCCCAAACCAGCATTCTAATCCTTGTTATCCAATGTATTAGACATTTGTGGCGGCTTCTTAGGGTTTAATATATTTCATTTTCACTCAAGATTCAGTAAGAATTTAATTGAGTTTGGGGAAGTTTTTATTAAAAATTAAACCCTAAACACTCATTGTTTTGCTTTCTTATACTTGGGAATCTGAAATAGCATATGGAGAAAAGTATTGAATAGTGCAACCTTTGGAGAAGAGTTGTCCCTGTATTTAAAAAAAAAAATGGACATGTTTTGCATGAGGATGTAGAGATGTTAGAAAAGGAATATTGATATATTTAATTTTAAGTAAATGAGATCATGTAAAACTTTATACTCAGAATGCTAATTTGTGGGGAATATAGAAAAGAATAACCACAATATTCTTATATAAAAATGCCCTAAAAGAATTTAAAATTTTGAGGCCGGGCGCGGTGGCTCAAGCCTGTAATCCCAGCACTTTGGGAGGCCGAGGCGGGTGGATCACGAGGTCAAGAGATCGAGACCACCTGGTCAACATGGTGAAACCCCGTCTCTACTTCAAATACAAAAAATTAGCTGGGCATGGTGGTGCGTGCCTGTAATCCCAGCTACTCAGGAGGCTGAGGCAGGAGAATTGCCTGAACCCAGGAGGCGGAGGTTGCGGTGAGCCGAGATCGTGCCATTGCACTCTAGCCTGGGTAACAAGAGTGAAACTCCGTCTAAAAAAAAAAAAAAAAAAAAAAAAAAAAAAAAAAAAAAAAAAAAAAAAAAAAAAAAAAAAAAAGAATTTAAAATTTTGAATTAGAAATGCTAATTAAAATTTGGTGGAGTAAAAACTGTAAACTTTTTATTTTATGAGGTAATACATACTCTATTATGTCTAAAAACTTTTTTAGTTAGTTTTAAATGAAGACTTGTGATGTCCAGCCTACATTTAGGTATGATGGAAAGACTATAGATGAAATTAGACATGTGACAGTTTGACTGCATTTATTCCCAGAACTTTCCCTCATACTCAATGATTATAATCTACTCATGGTTGAGAAAGCAGAAATCAAAACAAATAATTTGGAAGTACAATTTCCATTAAAATTCTGAATTCCTGGGAAGATATCATTGAAGTAACTGAGCCCCACTGATTTACCCAGTAGATTTCCTCGACTCAGCTGAAGGTCCTGTCAAGTTTTAGTGAAGATTTGGTCCTGATTATAGCTAACGTTTGAGTTCAAGAAGGGTAGAAAGAAGATTGGAAAAGAAAAAATTCTCATGATGCTAGCATAGCAGAAATATGTCACCAGGCAGGGAAAAATGTGGGGAAAAAAAAAAAACAAAGAACAAAGGAAACAAGTAGTCAGTTGAGAATCAGTATCAATGAATCAACATAGGGGCTAGAATACAACCCATAAGAAGTCCTAAGAGTCTAATTAAAAAAAATCAGGTTTTGGCTTAAACAGAGGCTCAGTAATCATAAGCTAAAAATAATGTTTGAATTAACTTATAAATACATGAAAGCATAAACAGCTCTATACATACAAAAGAAATATCTCACCCTTGAGGGCCAAATTCTAGAAAATCTACCTTTTTCGAGAGTATTTAAAAAGTAATAAATGTGACAAACATATTTGGAAAATGAATGAAGAAATGAGATTTTGAGAGTTGTTCCAAATAATAAAGTAAAAATGTATTTGTCTAGAAATCAGAAAGAAGATATTGTTATGTAAATGTACTTAATTCCATCTTTATTTTATTCCAGATTGTTTCCTAAAATGTTTTTTATGCCTCTACTTCTTAAGAAGAATTTAATGAAGCCATTGACAATGACACATTTCATCTTTTGGGTTAGTCAGCTTCCCCACTGTCTTCCTTATAAGGGAGTCTGCCCATCCTAGATAACCCAGGAACTCATAAGACAGCTATACCAACAGGCAAGCTCTTCGTTTGACGTTATTTATGTGGCAGCAATTTGGAGTCACAGATTATATCTTTTAAGAAAATATTTTTCCTGCTCTCTGGCCAACAAATGGTGACACTGGCCTATTTCATCAATGTAATTCCCATTGAAGTCAGTTTCAGAAGAGAGTGAGCTACAATCATAGAGAATCAGATTAACATTTTTTTCTTAATTCAACCTATTTTTCAAAAGGTGGAAAATATCCCAACCGTGTGATTTTCATCATCTGCTGTTTGAATCCCATCGCTGCCCAAATCAGGCACAAACAACAGCACCAGAGCTGTATGATCTGCCTCTTTTAAAATAAAGTTTTAGAGCATGCCACTGTTTTTTGACACATTTATTCCATAATATATTAGACACAGTGGAGCTTCAGTCATTATTAAACACCTTACAAATGTCCAATTAGGAATACATTGCATATAACATATGACACAGCATGTGTTTTTATCACATTGCATTAGAATCATGACTAAAGTGACAAAGTAGATGTGGCATGCTGCTTTTACAGTAAAGTGACAATGTAACAACAAGGATCACTGCAATAACGATGAAGTAAATGTACACAGGACCTGTCTTCCATGGACCTTAGGCAGACAACTTATATGAAAAACAGTTTTATAACACATACCCTCTTCTTTACCTATTGCCTTCATTCAAATTCTGATATGGCTCAGACGTAAAAACTATTCCATGAAAAAGCCTGCCACACTATCTTTGGATGATTAAATGAGCATTGCCTATAATTGCAGAATGATTCTGTGCCTTTCAGAACTAACAGAAATGCCATTTTTTTTCAAGTGTGAGTGAGAAATTCAAGGTTAGAATTAAAAGGGATATAAAGAATGTGAAATAATATCTGTAAGAGTAGACTTATATAAAAGACAAAGAACAAGAGAGTAAAACTGATGGCTTCTTAGGCAGTAACTTGTTTATTGTGTTTGCTCAATATTAAGTAAAACTTCCTAAAGTATTTAAGAATTCTTGTATGTTTCCTCTCCAAGAATGCTGTGGGCTATCTTATATCACAAAAAAATAGTATAGCTTTTACTTATTTTTGTACATTTGCAAATAGTGGTATTCATTTTTTTCGTGTATTGTTCTGTGAGTTTAACACATAATTAGATTCTTATAACTACCACCACAAATAGGATACAGACCAGTGACAACACCCTAGGGAATTTCCTCTTGCTGACACTTTGCAGTTGTAATTTCACCTCACTATGCCTCTAACAGAATGATACAGCCACTCTAGAAACAATCTGGCAGTTTCTCACCCTTTAATTTGACCCATAAATTATTACCATATTTACAGAATCATCTAGGATGAAAATGTGACTTTAACATATTGGATATTGATTTACCATAGAGAACACCACAGAAAGAGCCAAAAGTGAAAAAGTTAACATTTTTCATGCTGATGAAGACTGGAGTCTATAAAGAGAACCATCCCGTAGGTTATCCGCTGTTGACACATACCTATGAGAAAGTGAATGATGAAAAAAACTGAAGCTTAGAAGTCCGTGAAATCATCTTCTTTATATATTCTCTTATAGGGGCTATCTCTCATAACCTGGTGTCTTTAGCTCAAGTTCAATCCACATGTCACCTTACCTGGATATATGATTCCCCCAGCTCTGTGTAATGCTCTTTCGTGATGCATACCAGAGCAATTACTCAGAATGAGTAAACTGGGCATTGATTTGGGGATAATAAACTCCCCCTGCCCAATGCACACTCTGTAGCTGTCCTCTTGACGTTAGCCACCAATCCAAACTCTTATATTGTCATTTTTACTTTTTTCTACATAAACTTTCATTGCTTCATTCTATTTTGAACTCACTGTTCTCTGTATACTTCTCATGTAAGATTGGAAGCTAACTTTTTGAAGTATTAGGAGCAAACATGTTGTGTTGTCTTGCAATTGAAATTTAAGTTCTGAGAAGTTCGTGTATCTAACTTTGGTTACATACTTAAGTTAGAAGTGAATGATTAAAAACACCATTAAGAGGGTAATGTCTATAATGGCAAGTTTCTTGATTAGATGATAAGTTGGACCATATGATCTTTAAGGTATTTTCCAATTCTTAATGACCAGTCCTGGAACATTACAATCCATGCTAGGCTATGTTAATTTACTGACTGAATTATGCTGTCCTATCTCGCCACATCACTTGTCCTGTATAGTCCAAACCCCAGTGAGTTTAACAGGCATTTAGCTGCTTGTTAAAATCAAGCTTCTGGAACTTTAATTAACGATTGACTTGTTACTAGTTTTATTTTACTTGAGACTCTGACTTTTCATTTGAGGGCAAATTATGCTCATCATTTGGTAAAACCTCTACTCTGGTTATCTGATGGCAGTCTTTTATGTAGCACATTTTTATGACATGTCACATTGACATGATGATCACTTCTCTATGGCTTTGTACACTTAGACCTTCTTATTTATACTTTTCACTGGGTTCTTTCCACTTGATATAAAGTATATGGTAATTCAGAAAAATATGAGATGCAAGAAGAAAAAAAAATCATGCAATGTTCTGGCTAAATAAATGCAATGTTAGCAGTGAAGTGAGCACAAAATAGGAAGGAGAATAATGATCTCATATGGCCTGACTATGATGAAAACTATGTCATCTAAGAGCCCATACAAAAGTCATCATTCAAAGTCATGTGGTAACACACACACACACACACACACACACACACACACACAACATATTTTATACTAAATAAGAATTGATAAAGATATTTCCTTTAAAATTCAAGAAGAGCAAATATGTCTGCTATCACCATTTTTATTGAATATTATGCCAGAAGGACTAACTAGCACAGAAAGGCAAAAAAAAAAAAAATGTGTGGGGTTTGTAAAGGAGCAAATATATGCCTAGAATTGTTCAAACAGGATATAATTGAATACATAGAAAACTCAAAAATTCTACAATAAATTATTGAATTAATAAGAAAGTTTGTAAGCGTTGCCAGAATCAAAATTAATACACTATAGTTTTATTTCTATGTGACAGCAGTAAGCACATAGAAAAAGCATAATCAAAATGTCATTTATTATAGTTAAATAAACAAATTGCAAACAATTTTAGTAAACTGTATACAGGATCACCATGGAGAATTTTTTTTTGTCTTATGGAAAGACATAAAAAATAAGTTATCCTTCCCATGAATGTGATTTATATATACATTCCAAAACAGAGCAATTGGGTTAGGAGTGTAGTCACTCTAACCTAGAAAACTGATTTCTGAAATCTGCCAATTTGGCAACAATACATTCGGACCAAAAAGAAGGAAAACAATATAAAGAGAGAGCCTTGTGTCTTAAACATGCAACAAACAAATTAGGAGATATATTCATGGACTGAAGTACTATATTTGAAATATTTTACTCACATTGATCTTAGATTTATAAAGTTGATGCATTCCAAATTCCCAATAGTATCATGCGTGTAACTTGACATGCAAGTTTTAAAATTTACAAGAGGAGGCAAAGAACAAGAATAGCTAAATAGCATTGGAAAATAGAAAGTAGAAAAATGTGCTTTTATAGATATCAAGACTTAAATATATGGTCTTTAAGACTGTGTGACAATAATACAGAAGCAGACAAACATTTTAATAAAAATTTGAGAAAGATGAAAATTCAAAATAGTGGGAAGAGAGGAAATAACCAATAAATCCTATGTATATTAGTTATCCCTTTAAAAAATAATGACATTTCCAAGCACTAAATCCAAAAACCAATTTTCTGTAGATTAGAATCCTAATAATGAAAGTTAAAACTATAAATAAATTAGAATACAATATAAGAGAATGTCTTTTAGACCATAGAATAGAAAATGATTTCTCATGCAAGACATAAAATTATTAACCAAAAGAAAAAATATTAACATATTCAATTACATTACCAGTAAGAACTTCCATTCATCAAGTGGCATCTGAAGGAAAACAAAACAAAACAAAACAAAACAAAAAACCCTCAAGTGTTGGAAGAATTAAATCATAACACACATAAATTAGAAAAAGTTTAGGAACTAGGATATATAAAGTAGTCCTACAAATTGTAAACAAAAATATGATAAAAATAGTAAATGAGCTCTATATAAAATAAAAATAGTAAACATAAAAGGTTAACCAATCTTATTAGTTATTAGTTAAATACAAATTAATACTGTAAGACAATATAATTTTATCTATCCTACTGGCAAAAACAAAATTAAGTTTGAAAGTATTGAGCATTTGTTAAGTATAGATGCATCCACATCAAAATGTTCAACTTAAAACTACAGAGTTTTGAGACACTTTATCTATTGCTATTGGGTGTGAAGTTGTGAAAAATTATCACCATTATCTACTAAGTTTAAGATGATTTATCCCACAAGTTTGCAATTTCACTTCTTGAGATATACTATTTAAAAAACTCATTGATGTATGCCTCAAAACACATGACCAATACATTTCTTAGCAGCACTTTTGATCATAGCAAAACTTTTGAAAAATGTGTTTATCGATAGAAAATTGTGGTATTTCATAGTGTAGTACAGTATAATATAGCATTGAAAAAGAATGATCTGTAGCTACAGACATCACCACAGATACATCTCATGACCATAATATTAAATTTAAAAGCAAGTTGGAATTAAATATAGAAATGTTTTCCATTAAGCATGGCTGAAATGTTGAGAATAACTGACAGTTGCCTCTGTGTGTGTATATGTTTTGAAGCAGGTCTTGCAAACAAATTACAGGGATGAGGGAAGAATTCTTCTCTGAGATTATAATAGTTTTGACATTTCACCATCAATACTACACACATAACCTCACACACACGTACACCTGTGGATACGATTAAGGTAGAAGTGTAATATTTGTCTATCAGAAACTATTGTTGGAAAAGATATTGCAATATAAGTTGTTTAAATTTTAATATGAAATTTAGTTTTCGGTCTGTCTCTGTGGTATTTATACTTCAACCCTTCTAAATGCATAGTATTTCACAATTCACACACACACACACACACACACACACATTTTCTCAACTGATCATTACATCTGTTTCTTGGAGTACTACTATCCTGTTATAGAATAGAGGAATGTGACAGTAAGAACACACAGCTAGTATGTGGGATGAGAGAAAAACCTCAATTACCACCAAATGACACATTTTTGAGTTCTAAAACACCACTGTTCTTCCCTATGTATTATCTAATCATCACTCTTTAATTATCTTTCCATTAGTAAGTTAATAAGGACATCTGAACTTTGAAAGTGCACATTGGCCAAAGCCATCTCATGTCCTCTTGCAATCTTAACGACTCTAGACACTAAATGTTTCAGATATCATGATTCTCATTTTCCTAGGAGACTGAGATTCATACTAATTAACTGATCAAATCACCAGTACTTGGTATTAATATTCAGTATTTTAGTACTATATTTAGATATTTATAGTTTTTTACCCATCAGCAGTCTTTTGCTTTCAAGTGACAAAAATATATATTGTAACCAAGAAGTGGATTTGTGCCTTATGTAACAAAACCAAGGAAAGATCGTCTATTTCTTGCCTCTGCTTACCTTAGCTTGCTATTATTCTCTGTTACAAATTCCTCCAAGTGAAACATGAGCACTAGTGCATCTTGTACTTCACTACTAACCCTGTACCTACAAACATCCCCCCTTCCACACATCCACAAAAGGAGATTATTTTTCTATGGTTCATGGGAACAGCAAAAGATGTACCTTGCTCTACTCTAGCTCATATGACCACAGTTGGAGCCAGAGGGACTGGATATCTTATCGGAAAAAGAGGAGAAGGAAGGCTAGAACACTGTCCTGTACACCTGGTCAGGTACTTCACAGTTTCCCCTCCCATTTCAGAAAAGGCAACTGAGGACCAAAGCCACTCAGTGATGTATTCAATGTCACACTGTGAGTAGCAGAAACATGACAAAGTTCCAGTTCTCCTGAGTCTCACCACAATATTTCTTAATGCTGATACCTTATCAAAAGTTTTAGGTACACGCTGTATTCAGAATTTGGTGCATCCCATTCTTTCCAAAAATGGAAAGCATGGATGACTGTTCTAAGCACCACCATCAGTGGTTGATTAGGAGATTCCTTTTGAATTGGGAAGATAGAAATTGACTATCGTGGTCAAATGGTATCCTGGTCTCCCTGACCTCTACCACAATAGCATTTGTTCCCACAAGTGCTCTTTACTTGCAAATGTTGGACAATGTAACACTTTCCAGCAGACAAACAGATTAAGTCTCAGTGGTAGCTATAATTTTCTTAATGATAAAACCCTGTGGGGGGTAATTTATACATCATCTGATTTTTGGCACTGGAATCCTTCCTAAACATTTCAAAGGGTGTGCTCATGCTAACGTAACACCTGAAGAAATGCTTTGCAAATATCTTGTATTCATTAAGAGGATCTTTATATTGAAATAAATGTAAGTCACAGCTGTATGCATTGAGAAAACAAGCAGAAAATATTTATCAAGCACTGTCTGAATAGTCAGACTAATTTTGTGAAAACTGAAGAAACATTATAACCCTTCCAGGCAGTTAGAAAGAAATGACTGACTTATGAAGAATTGTTGTAAGTTGAGTTTTGGAGTGCCTGGCACAGATGATGTGCACTGTAGGAATTGGTGAAGGAAGAGTTTGAATTAGAGATGACTACAGTGAAGAATCTGAAGTGGACCTTTAATGAACGATTCAATAGATGGAGAAAGGGGAGCAGGGAATAAAGGATATTTCAAAGGGCACATTACCAGCAATTGTACTGAGGCATGGTGGCTCTTAATTATTTTGATTTGCTGCTGCTAACTTTATTCAGTATCTCTCATATGCAACTGTTCTGAAGAATAAAAGAATGAGGGAGATTTCTATCTTCAAGAATCTCTCTCCCTGAATGCAGAGCTGACAAGAGAAATAATTACACAAAGGTGTAAAATACAAGATAGGAATAGGGATTTCACTGGCTGAGATTCAGAATCACTGGGGAAGTCTTAATAAAAGAGATACCAGGGCTCACCTAAAAGTTTCTATTTCAGCGAGACTGGTGCTAACCTAGAGTCTGGTTAGAAGGCTGGCCATATCAATATCCAGCTATGATTAGCATAGGAAGGCAACCTATGCTGAAAAGGAATGGAAGATGAAATCAGGCTCTATGTCTGATAGAAATCCCAAAATGTCAATGTCATTAGTTCAAATAGAGAGAGTAATGATGTAGTTGTCATGCAGTTAAGGGATGGGCTGATTTCAAAGGGTGTATTCAGATACACTGAAGTCTGAAGAAACCAAATTTTGGGGGTAATTATCATATGACTCAAACTCCTCAATATCTTTGTAGACAGAGTATTAGAAAAGAAGAGGGAATTATTTAGTATTAAGCCCAAGAGTAAGAAATAAGCAATAAAAAGAGAGAGAAAGAGAGAATTCTTGCTAAAGTTGGTTGGAGGCTCTGAAATAAGTTTAGTCCAAGCAGGAATCAATAAAGGCAATCATATACAATCAACACTTAAGTGTATTTAAGTCATGTGATTCAAGAGCTTAAAATAGAGTTGAATTAGACCAGATGGCAGCTTTCAGAGCAACAGCGTAGGTGCAAGAATGCTTTACTTAAAGGAGATTTCACTGAGGTGTTACTGGCAGACAGAGCATTTTACAGCAAGTGGGGCAGGATTCAGAGTAAATCACAGCTAAAGGCAGAAGTGGGTGTAACATAAGCAAGGCTTTATGGAGAGGTATAAGTGCTTCTGCTTATATATATGCAGCCTCGAAGAGACAAAAAAAGTCACTTGAAGATTTTTCTGTCAGGCTGAGCTCCGCTTTTCCCATTCACAGGCAATTTACTTCAAGCTGAATCTTGAAAAGAACATCTTGACATCTAGCAAGGGGGTTAACCTTTTAGGAAGCTTTTCAATATTTGTACCTCAGCACACTTGATAAGTTTTCCCCCTTCAGGATAAGTCCTGCATATGTACTAGGGGCCTTTACAACACTGTCCTAAATCGCACTTGCATGTAGCTCTATGTATTTACTTCGGTGCACCCTCCCTTCTGCTAAGGAAATATCACCTTGCTTTGCCCCCATTCCAAGGGTGGGAGATCTAAGTTAAAAGATTTTGATTGGAATTTCATCAAATACGTATATCAGTTTGGGAAACATTGACAACTTATCAATATTGAGTCCTCTAAGCCAAGAGGAGAATATAACTGCATTTATTTTGGGTCCTTGTAAATTTCTCTCAGTAATGTTTTGCAGTTTTCAGTGTACAAGATCTGCAAACTTTCTGTCACATTCATCAAGTGCTTTTTAGATTTGATGCTTTTGTAAAGAATGTATTATTTCAATTGTTGATTGTGCATTTCTAGTATATTGAAATACAATTGATTTTGTAGGTTGATCTTTGATGGTGCAAATTTACTAAAATCATGTCCTACTCATCTTTTGAACAATCTGTAGAATTTTCTAAATAAAAGATAATATCATCTCCAAATAAAGAAGATTTTTTTCTTTCTCAATTTGGATGCCTTTTATTTCTTCTTCTAACCAGTTGCATTGTCTAAAACCTCAAGTTTTATATTGAATAAAAGTGATAGAAGTGGGCATCCTTGCCTTCCCCCTGATCTTAGGTGGAAAGTAAACTAGCCTTCCACCATTAAGTATAAAGTTACTCACTTTTTATACTTACCCTCTATCATGTTGGGGAAATACCTTCCTACTCATAATTTCTAGGGGTTCTATTTTTCTTTTTAATAAGGAAGGGATATTGAATTTGTTAAGTTCTTCTTATGCATTTATCCAAACAATCTTGATTTGTTTTTAGCCTGTTAATGTGGTGAAATTTATTGATTAATTGTCAAATGTTAAACCCACCATGAATGTCTTGCAGAAATTCCATTTTATCATACTGTATTATGCATTTTAGGTGTCGTTGGATTAAATTTACTAAAAATATGTAGAAAATATTTGCAACTATGTGTTGAAGACTTTTTGCAATCATGTGTATAGTTTTCTTGTAATGTCATTGATGGTTTTAGTATCAGTATAATACAGTATTAATGAACTTGTTGGCATTTATTTTCTCCTCTTCAAGTTTTGGAAAACTTTATGTAGTATTTGTACTATTGTTTACTTAAGAGTTTGGAACAATAATTAATGAAGCCATCTGGGTATGGAGTTTTTTACATGGCCAACATAGGCTAAGAATAGTATCTATTTCTTCTTTAGCAAAGTTTAGTACTTCGTGTTTTACAAGGACTTTGTCCATTTCTTCTAAATTGTAGAATGCATTGGCATAAAATTGTTAATATTCCCTTTCATTTCTGATTTTCATAATTTGATTATTTTTTCATAAGTATGACTAAAAGTATATCATTTTATTAATTTTTTTCTAAGACTCATCTTTTGGTCATATTTTCTATTTTTTTCTTTTTTATCTCATTGATTTGAGCTCTGATTTTTTTATTACTCTTTGTTTTATATTTCAATTTTTTCAGCTAGAAGCTGAGATCATTCATCTGAGGCTTTCCTTTTTTTTTTTAATTTTACTTTAAGTTCTGGGGTACATGTGTAGATCTTGCAGGATTGTTACATAGGTATTCATATGCCATGGTGTTTTGCTGCCTCCATCACCCCGTCATCTACATTAGGTGTTTCTCCTAATGTTATCCCTTCCCAGTCTCCCCACCCCTGGCTATCCCTCCTCTAGTGCCCCACTCCCCAATAGACCCCAGTGTGTGATGTTCCCGTCCCTGTGTCCATGCGTTCTCATTGTTCAACACCCACTTATGAGTGAGAACATGTGGTGTTTGATTTTCTGTTCTTGTGTCAGTTTGCTGAGAATGCTAGTTTGCATCTTCATCCATGTCCCTGCAAAGGACATGAACTCATCCTTTTTTATGGCTGCATAGTATTCCATGGTGTATATGTGCTACATTTTCTTTATCCAGTCCATCTTTGATGGACATTTGGGTTGGTTCCACGTCTTTACTATTGGATACAGTGCCAGAATGAACATACATGTGCATGTGTTTTTGTAATAGACTGATTTATATCCTTTGCATATATACCCAGTAGTGGGATTTCTGGGTCAAATGGTATTTCTATGCCTAGATCCTTGAGGAACTGCCACACTGTCTTCCATAGTGGTTGAACTAATTTATACTCCCACCCACAGTGTAAAAGCATTCCTATTTCTCCACATCTTCTCCAGAATCTATTGTTTCCACATTTTTAATGATTGGCATTCTAACTGGCGTGAGATGGTATCTCAATGTTGTTTTGATTTCCATTTCTCTAATGACCAGTGATAATCAGCATTTTTTCATATGTTTTTTGGCCACGTAAATGTTTTGTTTCGAAAAGTGTCTGTTGAGATCTTTTTTGTTTTTTTTTTTTTTTTTTTTTTTTTTCTTGTAAATTTGTTTTAGGTCTTTGTGGATTCTGGATGTTAGCCCTTTGTCAGATGGGTAGCTTACAAAATTTTTTTCCAATTCTGTTGGTTGCCAGTTCACTCTAATGGCTGTTTCTTTTGCTGTGCCTATTTTGCTTTTGTTGCCATTGCTTTTGGTGTTTTAGTCATGAAGTCCTTGTCCATGCCTATGTGCTGAATGCTATTGCCTAGGATTTCTTCAAGGTTTTTTGTAATATTAGGTCTTATGTTTTTATCTTTAATCCATCTGTAGTTAATTTTTGTATAAGGTGTAAGGAAAGGGTCCACTTTCATCTTTCTGAATATAGATAGCCAGTTTTTCCAACAACATTTATTAAATAGGAAATCCTTTCCCCATTGCTAATTTTTGTACAATTTGTCAAAGATCAGATGGTTGTAGATGTGTGGCTTTACTTTTGAGGCCTCTGTTCTGTTACATTGGTTTATATCTCTGTTTTGGTGCCAGTAACATGCTGTTTTTATGACTGTAGCCTTGTAGTATAGTTTGAAGTCAGGTAGTGTGATGCCTCCCGTTTTGAACCTTTTGTTTAGGATTGTCTTGGCTATGCAGGCTCTTTTTTGGTTCCATATGAAGTTTAAGGTGTTTTTTTCTAGTTCTGTGTAAAAGGTCAATGGTAGTTTGATGGGGATAGCACTGAATCTATAAATTACTTTGAGCAGTATGGCCATTTTTACAATATTGATTCTTCCTAACCATGAGCATGGAATGTTTTTCCATTTGTTCGTGTCCTCTGTTATTTCCTTGAGTAGTGGTTTGTAGTTCTCTTTGAAAATGTCCTTCACATCCTTTGTTAGTTGAATTCCTAGGTATTTTATTCTCTTTGTAGCAATTGTGAATGGGAGTTTGCTCTTGATTTGGCTGGCTGTCTGTTGGTGGTGTATAGGAATGCTTATGATTTTTGCACATTGATTTTGTATGCTGAGACTTCGCTGAAGTTGCTTATCATCTTAAGGAGATTTTGGGAGGAGACAATGGGTCTTCTAAATATACAATCATGTCATCTGCAAATACAGACAATTTGACTGCCTCTTCTTCCAATTGAATACCTTTTATTTCTTTTTCTTTCCTGATTGCTCTGCCTAGAACTTTCAATACTATGTTGAATAGGAATGGTGAGAGAGGGCACCCTTGTCTAGTGCCAGTTTTCAAAGGGAATGCTTCCAGTATTTGCCCATTGAGTATGATATTGGCTGTGGGTTTGTCATAAATAGCTTTTATTATTTTGAGATACATTCCATCAATACCTAGTTCATTGAGAGTTATTAGCATAAAGGGCTGTTGAATTTTTTCAAAGGCCTTCTCTTCGTCTATTGAGATAATCATGTGGTTTTTGTCTTTGGTTCTGCTTATGTGATGAGGTTATGTTTATAGACTCACATATGTTGAATCAGCCTTGCATCCCTGGGATGAAGCCTACTTGATCATGATGGATAAGCTTTTTGATGTGCTGTTGCATTCTGTTTGCCAGTATTTTATTGAAGATTTTTGCATTGATGTTCATCATGGATGGTGATCTGAAATTTTCTTTTTTAGTTGTATCTCTGCCAGGTTTTGGTATCAGGATGATGTTGGTCTCATAAAATCAGTTAGGGAGGATTCCCTCTTTTTGGATTGTTTGGAATAGTTTCAGAAGGAGTGGTACCAGCTCCTCTTTGTACGTCTGGTAGAATTCAGTTGTGAACCTGTCTGGACCTGGAGGGTTTTTTGTTGTTGTTGGTAGGTTTTTAATTGCTGCCTTTACTTCAGAACTTGTTATTGGTCTGTTTAGGGATTCAACTTCTTCCTGGTTTAGTAGTGGGAGGGTGTAAGTATCCAGGTATTTATCCATTTCTTCTAAATTTACTGATTTATGTGCATAGAGTTGTTTGTAGTAATATCTGATGGTAGTTTGTAGTAATATCTGATGGTAGTTTGTTTTTCTGTGGAATCGGTGGTAATATCCCCTTTATAATTTTTTATTGTATCAATTCAATTCTTCTCTCTTCTTTTGCATTAGTCTGGCTAAATGTCTATCTATTTTGTTGATCTTTACAAAAAAATCAGCTCCCAGATTTATTAATTTTTGAAGGGTTTTTGTGTCTCTATCTCTTTCAGTTCTGCTCTTAGTTATTACTTGTCTTCTGCTAACTTTTGAATTTGTTTAATCTTGCTTCACTAGCTTTTTTAATTGTGATGATTTTAGATCTTCCCTTGCTTCTTATATGGGCATTTATTGCTATAAATTTCCCTCTAGACACTGCTTTAAATGTGTCCCAGAGGTTCTGGTACATTTTGTCTTTGTTCTCATTGGTTTCAAAGAACTTATTTCTGCCTTCATTTCATTATTTATCCAGTAGTCATTCAGGAGCAGGTTGTTCAGTTTCCATGCAGTTGTGTGGTTTTGAGTGAGTTCCTTAATCCTGAGTACTAATTTGATTGCACTGTGGTCTGAGAGTCTGGTTGTTATGATTTCTGTTCTTTTGCATTTGCTGAGGAGTGATTTACTTCCAATTATGTGGTCAATTGTAGAGTAAGTGCGATGTGGTTCTGAGGATGTATATTCTGTGGATTTGGGGTGGAGAGTTCTGTAGATGTCTATTAGATCCGCTTGTTCCAGAACTGAGTTCAAGTCCTGAATATCCTTGTTAATTTTCTGTCTCATTGATCTGTCTAATATTGACAGTGGAGTGTTAAAGTCTCCCACTATTATTGTGTGGGAGTCTAAGTCTCTTTGTAGGTCATTAAGAATTTGCTTTAGGTATCTGGGTGCTCCTGTATTAGGTGCATATATATTTAGGATAGTTAGCTCTTCTTCTTGCATTGATCTTTTAGCATTATGTAATGCCCTTCTTTTGTCTCTTTTGATCTTTGTCTGTTTAAAGACCGTTTTACCTGAGACTAGGGTTGCAAACCCTGCTTTTTTTTGCTCTCCAATTGCTTGGTAAATCTTCTTCCATCCCTTTATTTTGAGTCTGTGTGTGTCTTTGCATGTGAGATGGGCCTCCTGAATACAGCACACTGAGGGGTCTTGACTTTTTATACAATTTGCCCATCTGCATCTTTTGATTGGTTCATTTAGCCCATTTACATTTAAGAATATTATTGTTATGTGTGAATTTGATCCTGCCATTTTGATACTAGCTGGTTGTTTTACCCATTGGTTGACACAGTTTCTTCATTTTGTCAATGGTCTTTACCATTTGGTACATTTTTGCAGTGGATGGTACTGGTTGCTCCATTCCATGCTTAGTCCTTCCTTAAGGAGCCCTCGCAAGGCAGTCCTGCTGGTGATGAGTCTCTCAGCAATTGCTTGTCCATAAAGGATTTTATTTATCCTTCGCTTATGAAGCTTAGTTTGGCTGGATATGAAATTTTGGGTTGAAAGTTCTTATCTTTAAGGATGTTGAATATTGGCCCACACTCTCTTCTGGCTTGTAGGGTTTCTGCTGAGAGATCCCCTGTGAGTCTGATGGGCCTCCCTTTCTGGGTAACCTGACCTTTCTCTCTGGCTGCCTTTAGCATTTTTACCTCATTTCATTTCTGGTGAATCTGACAATTATGTGCCTTGCAGTTGCTCTTCTTGAGGAATATCTTTGTGGTGTTCTCTGTATTTCCTGGATTTGAATGTTGGCCTGCCTTGCTAGGTTGGGGAAATTCTTCTGGACAATACCCTGAAGAGTGTTTTCCAGCTTGGATTCATCTTCCACAAACATTCAAGTACACCAATGAAATTTAGATTAG
The DNA here is from genome assembly GCF_001604975.1 of Cebus imitator. Taxonomy (NCBI): domain Eukaryota; kingdom Metazoa; phylum Chordata; class Mammalia; order Primates; family Cebidae; genus Cebus; species Cebus imitator. Next base: position 2,077,933 of record NW_016107657.1, on the reverse strand, counting down.
GTTTTTTCACATAATCCCATATTTCTTGGAGGATTTGTTCATTTCTTTTCACTCTTTTTTTCTCTAATGTTGGCTTCTTATTTTATTTCATTGAGTTGATTTTCAATCTCCAATATCCTTTCTTTGGCTTGATCAATTCAGCTATTGAAATTTGTGTATGCTTTGCAAAGTTCTCATGCTGTGTTTTTCAGCTCCATCAAGTCATTTATGTTCTTCTCTAAGCTGGTTATTCTACTTAGCATTTCATCTAACCTTTTTCAAGGTTGTTAGTTTGTTTGCATTGTGTTAGACCATGTTCCTTTAGCTCAGAGAAGTTTCGGATTATCTACCTTCTGAAGTCTGCTTCTGTCAATTCATCAAACTCATTCTCCATCCAGTTGTGTTCCCTTGCTGGTGAGAAGTTGTGATCCCTTGGAGGAGGAGAGACATTCTGGTTTTTGGTGATTTCATCCTTTTTGTACAGGTTTCTTCCCATGTTTGTGGGTTTATCTACCTTTGGTCTTTGAAGTTGTTGACTTTTGGATGGGTCTCTGAGTGGACATCCTTTCTGTTGATGTTGAAGCTATTTCTTTCTGTTTTCTAAGTTTTCCTTCTAACAGTCATGCCTCTCTGCTGCAGGACTGCTGGAGGTCCACTCCAAACCCGTCCCCACCAGATATCAGCCAGAGCTCTCCTTTATGAGGTGCCTTTTTGGATACGGGACTCAGGGAGCTGCTTGAGGAAGCAGTCTGTCTCTTATTAGAGCTCAAGTGCTGTGCTAGGAGCTCCGTTGTTTCATTCAGAGCCACTAGGAAGGGATGTTTAAGTTTATTGCAGTGGAACTCACAACTGCTTCTTTTCCCAGATGCTCTGTCCTGGGAAGATGGGGCTTTATTTATAAGTCCCTGACATGCTGCTGCCTTTTTTCAGAGATGCCCTGCACAGCAAGGAGGGAGTCTAGTCACATTCTGCCTGAAAAAATGTTGCTGAGCTGCCATGAGCTCTGCCCAGCTGTTGTGTAAACTTCCTTGTGGTTTTATTTGCTCAGGTCAAGTTAGAACTGCCTTGGTAATGGCAGACTGCCTCAGTAATGGCACACTGCTTCAGTAATGGTGGACTTCCTCTGTAATGGCAGACTGCCTCGGTATGGTGGATGCCCTTTCCCCCATGGAGCTTGACCATCCTGGATCAAGCTCAAACTGCTGCACTGGCTGCAAAACTCTCAAGCCAGTGCATTTCAGATTGCTGGTCTTTGTCAGGGTGGACTCGCGGAGCCAGATCACCTGGCTCCCTGCTTTCAGCCCCATCTTTTTAAAGTGAATGGGCAGCTCTGTCTCCCAGGTGTTCCAGGCACCAGTTAAAAGAGCCGCACAGATTTGTGCAGATTTTTGTGTTGGAAACCCATGGCACTAGCTGAGGCAGCCATGCTGGAAACCCATGACATTGTTGGCCGGTGGGCAGGAATCTCCTGGTCTGTGGACTGTAAAGACCTCAGGAGAAGCACAGTATCTGAAATGGAGTGCTGGAGTGGCTGGAGAAGCCCCCGATGGCTTTCATTGGGTGTGGGGGGTCCTCTGGTTCATTGCACTTCCTGGGTGAGGCAGTGACCCACCCTGTCTTGGCTCACCCTCCTTGGGCTACGCTCACTGTCCAACCAGTCCCATTGAGATGCACCTGGTACCTCGGTTGTGAATGTGAGGATCACTCACCCTCTGCGCATTACTCTTGCTGGGAACTGCACTCCAGAACTGTTTCTATTTAGCCATCTTGGCCACTCTGAATTTTAGAGTCTTTTCTAATAAAGGCATTTGATAATTTACATCTTCCTCTAAATACTGCTTTAGCTGTATTTAATAATTTTGATACGTTTTCCTTTGGTTTTAATTTTAAAAGTGCTGTGTATTGTACAGATATTTGCAAATTTTTCAGATATGTATTTTATCAATTTTGAATTTAATTCCACATTGGTCAGAAAATAATCTGTGTAATTTATGCCTTTTAAATTTACTAAACCTTTAATTTATTAAAACTTCCTTTGTGCTCAGAATATTGTCTGTTTTAACAAGTATTTTGTGTGTGCTTAAAATTGATATATGTTATATTGCTGTTGGATGGAGTGTTCTATAAATATCAATTATGTCCAAGCAGTTGATAATGTTATTCAAATATTCCATAATATTATTAATCTCTGTTATTCAGTTATTGAGAGATAAGCTTTGTGCTTTCATGAGGTGTTTAGACCACTTATATTTAATATAATTATTATATAGTTATATCCATATCTAAAATCTTGTTATTGGTTTTATATTTGTCTCATTCTGTTTTTTGTTCACTATTTCCTCTTGTGTATGATTTTGAATTACATGATTATTATTTATAATTTTATTTTATCTCCTTTGTTTCTTAAAATACAATTATTTGGGGTGTTTGTATAGTTGCTTTTGGTTCTATATATTATTATTTTAACTCATTAAAGTTTACTCTCCAAGGATATTATACCACCTCACATACATGGTCAAAATCTTTGGTAGTATATTTCCATTTCTCCCTTCCAAGCATTTATTGAAGTGCTCTTACATCATTTATTTTTACATAAGTTATAAACCCACAGTGTATTGTTATCATTTTTGTTTTAAACAGTCAATTACTTTTTAAGAGTTTTAAACAATAAGAAAAAAGTAATTGGATTAATACTCATAATTACCATTTCCAGTGCTTTTCCCTATTTCCTTCTGGTATCATTTTCTTACTGCCTGCCAAACTTGATTTTGCAATTCAGGTAGTATATGTTTGCTAGTTTTGAACTTTTACAGCTATTGTATGTTTAAAACAGTATTTCACAAACCTTTTTGAAAGATGCTTTTATTGTTGTAGAATTTTAATTAGACTTTCATTGTTTCTGTTTGTTTTTTATAGTTCTTCAATGATGCTTTACTTTTTTCTGGCTTGCATTGTTTTAGGCAAGAAGTCTGCTGTCATTCTTATGTTCATTTCTCTGTACGTAATTTTTCTGTTTTCTCTGGCTGTTTTTAAATATTTACCTTTATCTTTGATTCTAAGACATTTTACTCCAATATGCCTTTCTCTAGTTTTCTTCATTTTTCCTCTGCTTTGAGTTCATTGATTTTATTCAATCTACTGGTGTATAGTTTTTATATATTTGGAAAATTTCCAGCCATTATTCAAAATTTTTTCAGTCACCATCTGTCTTTCTTGTTAGGACATTTTAATTATAATATGCCACTCACTGTTGTTTCACAGCTCATTGATGTTTTTGATTATTTTTTCTATTTACTTTCTCTATTTAATTTTTTAAAGTTTATATTGCCACATTTATAATTTCATTGATTTTTTTTCTTCTGCAATGTCTAATCTGCTATTAATTCCATCCATTGTATTTTGAATTTCAGATTGACTCTTTCTCTCTGCAGAAATTTGATTTGGGTCATTTCTAGATGATTCTTATATCTACTTATTGAATTAGTTGTTCCTCTTTGTTCTACCTTCTTGAACATATGAAATACATTTATAAGAGTCGAAATTAACTTTTCTACGTATTCAATCATCTCTGTCACCTCTGAGCCTGTTTGTATGGATTGATGTTTCTCCTCTTGATGCATAATAGTTCCCAGCTTCATCCATGCCTGGTAATATTATTTTTTTCTAGTTGTGAATTTTATAATACTTTGTGTGTATTATAAAATTTTTAAATAATACAGTGATTTTTAAAAATTTCCATAAACATTCTTGAAATTTTTTATGTGATGGAGTTAAGTTACTTAAGAACAGTTGGATCTTTTCAGTTCTTACTTTTAAGCTTCATTAGGCAAAAGTAGTGCAGAGTTATCTCTTGAACTAATTTTGCCTTCCTACTGAGGCAAAATTTTGTTGAGACCTCTACCTCACACCCTGTGAATGATGAAGGTTTTTACTATGTCTAAAAGGAACAAGAACTAGCATCAGTTTGCTATCAGATCCCGAAACTGCTATCTCTAATACTTCCATAGTAGTAGCTCTTTCTCCGGTCTTGGATAATTCCTTCAAATGCATATACTGACCTCAACTCAGTTGAAGTTTCAAGAGGGACCTTCAGCTGATATGGAACTCTGTTTGTGTACAATTCTCACATTTATGGTACTATGCCTTACAAACACTTGTCCTTCCTGGACTCCCAGCTATATCAACTAAACTTAGACTCTACCTTCATTCCTGTATTTTTTTTTATGTCCTTAAAGTTTTCTGCAGACAATGAGCTGAATTATCATAAAGTTCACCATGTTTATTTCCCAACACAAAGGAATCCTGTTCTTTGTTTCCTGGTTCCAAATGGTTCCAAGTCTGAGATCTTCTTTTGGAATGTTGTTGTTCACAGCTATACATTTCTTTCTCAGGACTCCTTCCATGGTATCCTATAAGTTTTGGTATCTGTATTTTTATTGTCATTTGTCCCACGGTTTTATAATTTCCCTTGTAACTTCTTCTTTGACTCAGTGATGGTTGTAGACTGTGTTCTTTAATTTCCACATATTGGTTAATTTTCCAGTTTTCCCTGCATTCTTGGTTTCTAGTTTCATTCCATTGCGATAAGAAATACCCTCGTTATGATTTCAGTCTTTTAAAAATGTATTAACACTTGTTCTGTGGACTAAGATGTGGTCTATTCTAAAGAATGTTTCATGTGCAATCAAGAATATATATTCTGGTGTTCTTAGAGTGTTTTACATGTCTGTTAAATCTAATCCAGAACAAAGACAAAAACAAAACTAGCTAAGTGTATCGTATAAAACTAGCTGAAAACCAAAGGCAATGAAAAAATCTTAAAGGGAGTGGAAAAGGAAGATACATTATCCACAGAAGGACAATGTAAGTAATACAAAATACTTATTATCAGGAATGATGCAAGCAAGAAAACAATAAAATAATACATTTAAGTATATATATATATATATATATACACACATATATATGTATACATATATATATATAGAGAGAGAGAGAGAGAGAGAGTGCAAGTGCTATAATACTCTTTAAAAGGTATGAATAATGAATTCATACAGGCAAGAAATAAAAAATACTACAGTTTGTAGAATTCAGTTTAGGTACTTTTTGAATGGAAAATTATATTATAAAATACTTATATTAGAAAAGATAAAAAGTGTAATAGTAACCTATGTTTCTACAAAAAAAAACTAAAGAAATAAGAAATTAAATGTAAAATAAGCAAAAGGAAAGATCTGATTCTGATTAAGCTAAAATAAATAAAATAAAATACATAAATAGCAAGACTAGAAAAAATTATATATAATAAATAAAACCAAAAGCTGTTTTTTCTGAAAAGATGAATGAAATTTATAAACTTCTAGACAAACTGACCAAGTGAAGAGGACACAAAATAGCCAACATCAAGAAGGAAAAAGGACACATTAATACTAATCCTATAGACATTTATAAATATTAAATACTTTAGTATATGTACATCAAAATATGTCTAGGATCTATATGCAGATAGACACAAAGCACTGATTAAAAAATTAGAAATCTAAATAAATTAAGAAATGTACATTGATATAGTTGTAATTCATGGATTGGAACACTCAGTATGGTTAAGATATCAGTTCTCTCCTATTCAATCTATCAATTCAACATAATTTGCATCAAAATCTCATGCATTTTACAGACATAAAAAATCAGATTCTAAAATAAAGGGAGGGATGTTGTGATTTTTAAATGTAGATAGGTTCACAAAAAATTACACCTGTTAATAAATTTAAGCAAATAGATATAAGCCAAAAAAAGCAGCCTATAGGTGTTTTGAAGCAAATAAAAAGGTGTGTGTTGGGGGAAATATATATACAGGCAAAGGAACTTGAACAGCAAAAACATTCTTGAAAAGAGGAACAAAGTTGGATGCCTCACACAACCTTATTTTACAGATTACTATAAAGCTTCACTAATCAATTCCATAGACATACAGATTAAGAAACAGAATGGAGAGTGTGTAAATAGATCCCCACCTCCTCCTCCCACCTTCCACGAACACACACACAGACATAGAGACACACACGCACAGAGAGAGAGAGAGAATTGATTTAACAAACATCCGAAGTAACTAGATGGAGAAAGGTTAGTATTTTTATTAAATGGTACTAAAAAATGGGCTATTCATATGTCAAAAAACTCAGCCCAAATTATATCAAACAAGATAAATGAAAAAAAAATACCATTAAATATAATAGATACACTATAGAACGCTCCAAAAGACACAGTCTTTAAAATGGTCAGTAATTCAGGGTAAGGAACTCTAAAAACAGTGATAATTAAATTGAGATTTGGCTTTTCAAGAGAAACAATAGCAGTCAGTAGACTTTGGGAGAAATTATTTGGTTTACTGAAGAAAACATAACTGTCAACCTAGAACTGGAAAGAAATGAAGATATTTTTATGTGAACAAAATTTAAGAAAATGTGCTACACCTGCAGAAGAAAATGCTAAATGATATGCTTTTGGCTGAAAATAATTAATTACAGATAAAATGGCAGAAGTCAAAAAGAAATAATCAGCAAAAGATAAAATGCTGAGGTAAATATATGAATGATATAAATAAATTTTGGCAGGGTCAAAAATAATGCCATACAGCACTAAAATTAGATATATTTAACTATAATATTTAGACTACATGGAGATAGAGAATGCACTGATTACAGATAACATATTCTAGAATTCTTATATTTTTTAGGAAGAAATTTTAATATTTTTTAGTTTTAGACTCTAACAAACTAAATAACTTCATTAAATATTTCATCAGAAGCATATAAATAATATAATTATAGCATATAACTTCTAAAATTTTAGAGTGTAATAATATTTTTAAAAAACACTAACAGTGAGAAGAAATAATATAGAAATTGTGGGATAAATAGGAAAAATAGGAAAAAATATATAAACAAATGAGTAGCTAAAATAAACTCAAATAGACTGTTTTATAGTTATGATGAAATGAAGATCTCTTTGTATCAATTTAAAACAGACATTAACATATTATGTGGGCAAAGAGAAGGAGAAAGTAAAGGAGAAAAAACTGTATGGCAATAATATCAGATGATATAGATGCACAGGCAAAGAAGTAAAATAATTTATATATCATCAATTCTCAAAGGAAGAAAAATATTCTAAACATCCATAAGGATAGTAATACAAACGCAAATATTAATAGAAGAATTAGAAGAAATATTAAAAACTGTGGTAGCCTATTTTAATGCAATACTTTCAGTAATTAACAGACCAATCAAAAAGGATAGAGAGGATTTGAATAACACATTAGCAAGATTTATCTAAGGAGCATATACAGAACGGCACACCCAGTAATCTCAGAAAACAGGTACTTCTTAAGCACACGTTAACCACATATTTGGCTGTGAAGCAAGTTTCAACAAATTTAGAATTACTGATATAATCAAAACTGCATTCATTGCCACAGTGCACTTAACTTACAAATCAATAACAAAAACTAAGTGGAAAAACCACGTTTATTTGAAAATTAAGAAACACATTTAAAATAAGTCAAAGTTCCAATAGGAATAATAATGAAGACTGTAAGATGTTTATAAGTTATCCCCATACCCTAAAATCATGAGATATAATTACTAATACCAATTAGTAGTTATTCCTTGCTATCCATGGAGGATTAGTTCCAGGACAACCCCATGAACCTCCATACAGAAATCTGTGGATGCTCAGATTCATTATATAAAAAGTGTAATGTTTGCTTATAATCTATGCACATCCTCCTAAATCCTTTAGATTAGATTACTTACAAAACCTACTACCATACAAATGCTATACAAATAGTTGTTACACTATATTGTTTAGAGAATGACAAGAAAAAAAAAGTCTGTACATGTTCTATAAACATGATATTTTTTTCATATATTGTTGATCCACAGTTGGTTGAATCCATAGATGTGGATCCCATGAGTAAGAAGGGCCAATGGTATTTATGTGGAAATGTATAACCTTAAATGTTAATTTTGAAAAAGAAAGACTAATAAGATAAGTATCCATGTTAAAATTTAAAAAAAGAATATTTCTAAAGAGAGTAGAAAGAAGTAAAATTTCTTAAAAACTTGGAAATTAATTAAATGGAAAACAATATACCAAGGATTATCTGAAAAGCTAAATATTTGTGTGTATGTATTTAAAAGACTAACAAAATAGACACCTTTAATGAGATTGAACAAGAAAGAATATATGCTCAAATAATCTATCTTTTAAATGGTTAAAATGAAAAGTATTGTTAATATTAGACAATAAATAGAATATTATGAACAGCTTTATTTCAATAAACTTAAAAAATGGACAAATATTTAAAAAAACTAAAACATCAAAAATTACTTAAGAAAAGAAAAAGAAACCACCCATTGAGTAAAATAGCACAGTGTGTAAGAATCTTCTTATTAAGAAACATCAGGCCAAAATGCTTTACTAACACACTGTTACAGAGTAAGGAAAACAGGGGAAAAGCACAAATTTATTTTTAAAATTTTTGCCTTGAAATATAGAATATTCTTCACCCAGCTTTCACAAATTTAACTTACTTTGCATGATAAATTTATTAAATACTAAATCTGAGAGATCAACATTGCTAAAATTGTATTAACTAAATCAAAAATTTTATTCAGATTTCACCAGTTCATACATTAATTTTTTTCTATTTTAAAATGCAAAAGAGGATAAAACTTTTCATTTGGTTATTGTGTCTCCTTAGTCTCCTTTGATTTGACAGTTTTTAGTCTTTTCTCATTTTTCACAACCTCAGAACTTAAAGAATGTCTCACTTTTAATTTGTATGATGTTTCTCCTAAGTTGTGGCTACTAAGGAAAAATATCAGAGGTAAAATGCCCTCTCCAACATGTCATATCAGAGGGAGCATGATATTAACAAGACATTACTCATGATCTTAAACTTAATCACTTGATTAGGGTGGTGTTTGCCACTATCAAATTCTCCACTGTAAAGTTACATTATCTTTTAATTTTATGATGCAATTTATTAAAAGTTAATCACTAAATCTAGCCAACACATAATGAATGGAGAAATTAAACAGTACATCCCAAATGTGGGAGTATCAAATAATTTGGAGACATATGTTAAAATCAATATGTTTGGGGTGATATTTTGAGGTTGTACTTCTACTCCCTTAAAATTTCACTTACTAATTTTAGCAGTATATTTTCCCTGTAATAATTATTATTTTGGAACTCAAATAATATTTTTCTATTTCCCTCATTCCTGTGAGGGTTTCTTTAAGGAATATTTGTCCATTCTCATATGTATATATTTGTTCTTTCTCACACCCATATATATAATATATATAATATTCTCATATATGTGTTTGTGTATTCATATTGTGGGTATTTTATACTTTGGGTTATATTCAATGCTATCATTTTTTATGTTGTTGTTTCTCAAATTGTTTCTGCTTTGGCACACTTGGCAACCCTTTTAGTTTATTGAACCCTAGCATATCCTTTTGCTATGCCTCCATATATTTGTGTCTTTGTGTGTACTTTCTTATTTTCATTACAAAATATACCCAGCAAGACACATGCGTACTTTTCTTATTTCAGACCTAGAATCAGTAATTTTTCCAAGCAGCCCTGGTTCTCATTATTGAAGAATGTTATTAGACACCAACAACAGGGTGCTAAGTGTGCTTGAGCTATTGTATCACTGCTTCTATGAAATAAATGTATATATACTAATCCATGCATATACACGTATCTATACTCATTTCTGGATTTATCTATGCATTATATATATATGTGTATATATAGAAACATTTATACATATATATATGTACATACACACACAATATGTACATATTCTCCAACTCTGATCCATCAGAGCAGAGATCATTTCGGCCTTAGTAGCTTATTTGTAACTTTTAACTCTGACAGTGACAAATGTGGTTCTCATTATCTACACTTTAGTTATTTGTTCAGCTATAGCATCTATGTAAAGTAGTTGAAGAATTGCTAAGCCATACATTCCCCATACTCCTGTAAGAAAGAAAGGTACTAATTAGAGGACATTGTTTCTGTATAGTTCTTTTTCTCTTTAGTCTTACAGTATTTAGTCAAATCATTATATTTCAAAGTTACTTAGATCAGTTCTCACCTACCACCTTCAGTGATGTTATGCTATATATTTTGTAATACAGTTGAATTCATTTGTCACAGACTATATTTCATCTTAGGATCTCTGGACAACCCAGATAATTATTTTTCAATGTTCATAAAATTCAATGTTTGATATCTACTGCTCTGTGAAATTTGATATGTGTTTATAGTTATATATCCACCACTATGGGGAAAATGTTTCATCATCCTTAAAATGTCTTATATAGTCCCTTTTTAGTCACTTCCCTTTTACCAAAAACTGATCTATTTTCTGGCCCTACAATGTTTTCCTTTTTTCACACAATGTCATATAAGTAAATAATGAAGTACTGATCCTTTGCATTTATCTTATTCCACGTAACAAAATGCATTTAAAATTCATTCATATTGTACGAATCAGTAGTTTGTCTCATTTAGTTGCTGAGTAGTATTTAATTTTATGGATATGAACACATTTGTTTAAAACATCATCTGTTGGAGAACATTTGGGTTGTTTCCAGTTTGGGGCAATTATGAATAAAGCTGCTATACATATTAACATACATGTTTTTGTATGAACATACATAAATTTTCAATTCACTTCAATAAATAGCTAAGAATGTGATCATTAGATAATACAATAAATGTATGTTTAAAACCAACTGCCAAACTGTTTACCAAAGAGGATGTGTAATATTGCATTATCATTAGCAATTGAGAGTTTTCTTGTGCAATCATTTGGTATTTGTAATGGTTAATTTTGTGTGTCAACTTGACTGGGCCACAGGATGCCTAGATAACTGACTAAATATTATTTATGGATGTATTTGTAAAAGTGTTTCCCAAAATGATTCTCACTTGGATTGATGGCTGAGTGAAATAAATGGCCCTCTTCAATGTAGGTGAGCATCATGCAGTCCACTGAGGGCTTGAATAAACAAAATGGTGGAGAAAGGTTGAATTCACTCTCTGCTTGACTGTTTGAGTTTGTACATCAATTATCTCCCAAACTTGGCACTCCTTGTTTTCAGGCCTTTCTTCAGACTCAGACTGAAATATAAACCACCAGCTCTCCAGCTCTCAGACCTTTGAACTACACAGCTGGAATTCCTGAGTCTCCAAATAAGATTCAGCATATCATGGGACTTCTCAGACTACATAATCAAGTGAGTCAATACGTTATAGTAAATCTCTACCATCTATCAACTATGCATCTGTCTATTATCTATGTATCCTATTGCTCCTGTTTCTCTAAAGACCCTGACTAACATCAACTTTGGTAATAGGAGTGGTTCTAGAGGAATAGTATTTTAAGAACAAGTTTCTGAATTGTTTCTAGGGTTTCTTCAATTTTTTCTCTAATGAAATTAGATTTAAAAATAGAAAGATTGTATTTCCAGTAGGAAAGAGAGAGCTGATAGTCCATGGTATGAACATGCAATAAAGATTAACAAAATATCACTATTGGATACACGTAATTTAAGGATACTATAGTATATGACACTTTCAAACATTTTGGGGGAAATTAGAGAATATAATATGGTGACTGATTATGCCTAAAGTTCCTGGACAAAGTAATGAAAGAAATGGATGAGCTCAGGTATTTGAATTCTCAGCTCAAGGGCCACATAAATATCCTGAAGATTTCTATGAATGCCTTATTTCCCATAGCTTCAGAGCTGAGACTGCTGAAAATCAGGTGCAGAATCTCATTTTGCAATTGTTTAAATTAAAACTCAAGTTGAACTCCTAGCTTTGTAAGGTATTCACTGTTAGAGAGAGTGTATAAGTTGGGAAAGAATGAGATCCTATAAGTTGGGATGAGGATGTGTGGAACAACCTTAATGAAACCGGGGATCTTGGGGTCCAGAATACTGATGAGTCTATGAGTCTTCTTTTGCACTGAAAGAGGTCTCTCAATCCCCCATGACAGTGGCCCCTCTACCCCTAAAGGCAGCAGCATTCCCATCCCAGTCATGTCTGCCTTTTCACCCACATTTCAGAGGATTAACCCTGCATTTCTTGAGAAAACTGTAATCCTCACCACCACCTCCTGAGATAGTTCCCAAGCAAGAAAATGCTTATTCTTATCAGGCTCCACCTTTGCCACCCCTCTTTGCTTCTTGACCTATAACTAGACTCAAGTCCCAGAAAACCCCTAAGAATGAGTGAGGTGGTATAAGGTGTGAGCCATGAGGAAGTGTATTATACTCCAAAATAACTACTTGAGTTTTCTAATTTATAGTCAGAAATATGGGTACATGTGTAGGAATGGATGCTAAAAGTGTGGGCCAATGATTGAAGGATTGTAAAATTGGATCAGGCTTAATTTATTGATATGGGCTCAGTAAATACAGAAATTCTGCATTAAATTTTGTAATTCAGGAGGTAGAAAGGACTTTAAGTTTGGCTGGTGTGCTGGACAAAAAGGTTACCAACAGTGAGTAAGTTGGAAATGCATGATCTGTCTGCAGACTTATGGCTTTAGCTAGTTGGTCACAGTTTCCCTAGAAACATAGGAAGCCTACTAAATTTTTACATAATCTGCATAAAGACAAAAGTCTTAATTCAAATGAACAAAAATCTAACCAGAATCATAAACACAGAGTTACAGCGCATCAATCAAGTTTCAGGATTGAGCCAGTTTACAGATCCAGAACTCCTTGAATGAAGGAGAGGCCTGTCCCCCTAAGGAAGTCTGTAGCACACTGCCAATTGTATACTGTTGACATGTCTCCCGGCCTTCTTCAAAGAAACCTATAACCTTTTACCAGGATAACTATGCATTTAGAAACAGGAAATGATCAGACTTTTCGGGAACTAAAAGAAACAGGCTCTGATTTGACACTAATACCTGGAGATCCAAGACATGACTATGACCCACCAGAGTAGGGATTTATGGAGGTCAGATGATTAATGGCATTTTAATTCAGGTCTCACAGTGGCCCCAATGGGTCCTCAACCCCATTTTGTGGTTATTTCCCCAGTTCTGGAATATGTAATTGGAATAGATATACTCAGCAGTTGACAGAATCCCCATGTTGGTTTGCTGAACTGTGGAGGGAGGGCTATTCTGGTCAGGATTACTAAATGGAAATAACTGGAATTGTCTCTGCCCAGGAAAATAGTAACCAAAAGCAATACCACATTCCTGGAAGAAATACAGTGATTTATGCCAACATCAAAGACTTTAAGGCTGCAGGAGTAATGATTCCCACCAAATCCCCATTCAACTGGCCTATTTGGGCTGTGCAGAAGACAGATGGACTTTGGATAATTGCAGTGGATCATTGTAAGCTTAACCAGGTAGTGATTCCAATTGCAGTCACTGTACCAGAATGTAATTTTGATGCTAAATTAATAGTCTTTATTTCTTAGAAAAGTTTTATGTTTACATGTATTTATTTATTTAGGACAGTGAAACTATTCTATATGATACCACAATGATGAATATGACATTATAATTGTCAAATTATCATGTTGGAAGTTAAAATCTATGGACCCACACTGGGAGGGCCACAATGTGTGTATCTCCTCAAAGTCATGTAATACACACATTGATTATTTGCATGTGTATGCACTGATGCACTGAATACAACACATGTGCACATATAAATATATATATAAATATACATGTCTATATAGTCCATGTGTATAAGTATACATGTATATATAGATATCTATGTATATATAGCCATCTCTATATACATAGTGTATATATAGGTTATTATGTGAATATATGCACACATATATAGCTAATGTATACAGATATATATGTATGTATACATAAATATATACACAGCATAATTAATGAATTATGAACATAGCTATATAATGTATATTAATGAACATAGCTATATAGTGTATATATTATGTATTTATTTGACAATTATAATATATCCAACACTGCAGTATCTTATAGAATAATTTCATTTCCCCAAAAGCAATAGCAGTGAAGTAAAATCTAGCACAAAGTGAGACAAAGATCTTGACTAAATATCCAAATACCCACATAAAATTGAGCGCAGAAGAAAATAATGTGAAAGGAAGGTCATATGCCAAGAAATCCTTAGAGAATATTGTATTTGCAATAAAATTGAAAATTTATTTTCACTACCATTAAGATCTGAGTTCACCAGTATAGTGTTCTTCATCTATATATGACTTTTACTCATTTTTGAGATATGTTATTAGTGTATCAAGCTAGAAGGACAAAATATTTTAGACAAAAGAGAAAAGAGTTCAGGGAAATATAATGGTTATCTTTCAAAAATTTTATAGGAACATTCAAAAAGAGGAAGAATCATTATTTTTCTATGTCAATTGGAAAAAAAAAGAAACAGATTATAGAACATAAAGAAATAGATTATAGAATTTGGAAGTTGTATAATTATTTTATTTTCCTACAAAGTAAGTAGCTGCTTAAGGTGAAATACAGTCCTGTCACTAATCAAGCCAAAGGAAGTTTAATAAGCACTGCCCAGTCTTCTAGCAATTCATTCCAAATCTGAGGGCCTGCATTTCTTATGTGAGTGTGTTTGTGTGTATGTATGCGTGCATTTGAAAAAGCGTGCTTGTGTACATAGGAAAAAAATATGTGTGTATGAATGTATATGTGAATAATTGCCCAAAAGCATACTTCTGACTGCATTTCCATAAAGTGCATTGCACTTTTATAATGTATAAGAACACTGTGATTTTCAGGACCTGTGCTGGCAAATTTATGAAGTATGACAAGGCTTTATTTTACAGAATTTGAGGACTATTTCACCAAACAGTTTTCCTCTTTTTTTCTTCAAGCCATCTTTCTAAAAACTTCTTATTCATGCTCTTGCAAAATTTTCATAGAAAGAATTTGAATGTAACATGTTGGCTTCATAGCATGGATTTAGGGCCATGTCTTTTCTCCTGCAGGCAAATTTGTTTAGATCTCTTACATCCAATTGAAAAATTAAAGTGTCTGCCCTATCCTAAAAAGTGCTACCAATCCATGATTAGGTACAGAATGGGAGTTATAGAGATGTATTGTGGCATTTCTAAAATCCCAATATCAAGCAGATACTTAGAAAATTATAACAGATTTGTAGAGACAGAATTGAAAGTGTTATGAGTTTTCTTGTCCAAATGCTGTGGACTTAGAAGAGCAGCATTTGAAATGTGAATGGGTCTCTAATTCCCTTGTCCCAATCACATCCCAATGCATGTGGGCAGACAGTTGCCAATGGGTAACGACTAATTTTTCTCCCTTCAACATATCTCTCCGGAGTCACAGGACTGCCCTGCAAATAGATGCAACTTTCTAAAGCAAATGGAAACACTGGGAGGAAATGAATAAACAGTCTCCTTATTAGCAAGTCTTGATGGGATTTTTTTTCCATTGCTCCAATCTTCATATGTGAATTATTAGGAGAGAAATGAGTTTTGTAAAGTGAAAATTAAACTCAAAGTCAAAAGAAATCAAAGTTAGGCAGAAGGGTCCTCAGAGAAAAAGAACAAAGGCAAGAAAGACAAAGAGAAAAGAAGGGCAGGGAAATAGAAGAAAGCATGGAGGCCCCAGATGGCCATGGGCAAGAATGACAATGGCATTCTGCGTGGACTGTCATCTTGGGAGACCCTGAGATAGAAGACAGGGTACTGGGAAGTCTCTGTGCCAAGGAAGCTATTTTGTGACATGAGATATTTCTGAGGTTTGTTATACAAATGAAATTATAGCACACAATCATCTTTTCTCATACTGTGGCCAAAGGCTAGACACATGTACTTCTTGAAAGCCAAGATCAGTTTAAAAATTGGAAGATGATATTGTCCAAATACTATTTGGAGTATTTGTCTAGGAATCCTTTGAAGTCACCCAGCCTCTCATAATCCATTTTATTTCTTCTTAGCTTCCCACTTATGTGAATGTCTTATGGGCAAGGACTATGTCAGGTACCCCTTTCCTTATGGCCTCTTCTTGCAAAATCTAGGAACATATCCCTCTGCTTTTAAAGGTCAAAGTTGAGAAGGGTAAAATCAGCCTTATATGGACAAGTAAGTCCTGTGAAGGAAAAAAGAATGGTTGATTTGTTTCAAATTATTAGCAAGATATGAATAAACATAAAAGAGAGAGAAGGGTTTGCAACAGTAGGACACATATATCAATGAGCTGATAGAACTAATTACTCAATGCATAGCATAGAAAAAAACACAAGTGGACCAATGGCCCGTGGGTAGATTAGCTAATAGCAGAGCCACACATTAATCTAAATAGAAGCATTAATATATCCAATATTTCTGGATATGAGAAACAAGACATGCAGACCATCTGACTGCAAAACCTGGGGCCTATGTTCTCAATAGCTCACTGCCCTGAGGAGGACTAACTGTTGCAAGGAATCTTGTGTCTCTACAATTGGGGAGAAAGTAAAAGACAGACCTGAGGCTGGTATGAGCATGTTGCATTTGGAAATGGAGATTTTGTGTGCTAGATGTGGATGGGGGTTAGAAAAGAGGAATTCCTCCTTGTCTAGGTCTTTTAGTGGGATATAGTACTGGAAGTTTATTACTTCCAAAACTTCCCTTTTCATAATTCTGAATTTAAAGGCATCAGATCCTTTATTTAATGTGTGTGTATGTGTGTGTGTGTGTGTGTGTGTGTGTGTGTGTGTGACTTAACATTTTACCCAGGGCTCTACCTGCGGTTATCAGGCCATCTACTACATGTTTTGCAATTGATTTCCTTCACTCCAGCCTGGCTGGTATTCCTTTAAATACACAGAGATCTACAGCTTGATCTTCTGATCCTTATCAGTCATGTTAGCAAATCCTATGATTTTCCCATCATGCTTTCCCCTGTGGCAGAAGAACCATCAGGGGTGAAATAGCAATGATGTCAATAGTCACCTTGAAGTCCCCAAACTGGTGTGCATATCACAAGGCCAGGATATGCCTCTTAAGTAGGAGATTCAAGTGATATCAACCATCTAGCTATTCAGGGCTGAGTCAAAGCAACATTGCAACACTAAAATGAAGCTGCTAGCTTTTCTAAATTATCTCTTATAATGTACCAAATACCATCTTTGGTGCCAGAAATTCTCATATTTATATATTCAGTTTTGACCTTGTTTTAGAAGATTTACAAATTCTTTCAGTTATGGGCACACAACTTGAAAACACTTGAATAGATGAAAGGCAGAATTATTGGTAATTACCAAATGAAAAGAAGGCTGCTATGTAGGGCCACACAAGGTATGGCATCTAGGAACAGAGGAACAGAAAGCTGGAACTGTCAGAGGAGGCTTATGTGTGGTAAGTATGGTGGGGTTAGTTAGGTTTCACTGGCTTCCCGAGGATTGAGTACTTCGAGTAATTCTCTGGGACTGCTCGATAAAGGGCTGTCCCTGGATCCCCTGGATATCTGGGGAGCGTCTTAGGGCTGGGTGTGTGTGTATTCTATCCTAGGAATGCTACAACCTAATAAGGAAAGTAGTTGGGATAGAGAGTTAGCAAACTTCTTGCAAAGAGGAATTGAGGAATTTTAGCTATGACTTCAAAACTTGGTTAAGATAGAACTTATGAGATATTATGTTATGGACTGCTCCCCTGAATGCCCGTCTTAAATATTTAATTGCCTTCCAGGCATTTCTAATTTGATGTCTAATAGGCACCTAATACTCAAATGTCCAAAACTAAATTTCTCATCCTCCTTACCCAGGCCTGCTCTTTCCAAAGCCTCTTCCCCAATCTTAGTTGCTATAAGATTGACTTTTACCTTGCGAAGTATCAAGACTTTCACCCATCTCTACACCTGCTTTTTCCAAACTTTCTCACCTGTGTCATTCAGTGAAATGACAGTTGAGGTGACAGTTTGCTATACTGTGAGATGGCATGGCTGGCAGCTTGACCTTCTCTAATATGATGGAGACAAGTGTTGAAGCAATAGAAAACAGGACTCAGACAGGTGGACCAGCTGTGACTTCTGATTTACAGTGAGTGCCATCATAAGTGTTTATAGTATGTCACTAGCTTAGTCTTAGTCAATGGTGTTAATCTTGGGTGACAAGTCATGAATGATAAGCAGCTGTAACTCTGAAGTTTCCCCCATCACACATTTGACAGAGCTTGCAATCTTGGCCTGAGATAAAACACCAGCTGCTTGTTCACTGACTATTTAATACCAAACAGTGCAACATAGAGCACCAAAGAAATGTCAAAAGTTCTTCTATACATATCTTATTAATACTAGTCAATTGTTACTATTAATTTTAAAGAACAAAAAGTACCTAGTTGTCTGTGTAGAAGGAAAAAAGTATTAGTATAAATTAGTTTTTGTCCCTAGTTTTTCATAGAGATACTTCCTTTTTCACACTATTGTGAACTCTAGTCCACAACAGCTCTCCACCAATCTTGTTAATTAAAATTGTATGTATGGATAATAAACTTAAACATTATGATAATAAGATCTTTGGCACTGTCCTTCTTTATAGACTCAAAAAACTGAAGGACTAAAAAGAACCTTAGAGTTAATCTGGCCTAAAACCTCATTTAAGCATGAGGTAACCAGAGCTCAGTAAGGAGATTTCCCAAGGGCCACACTGCTTCTAAGTGAAATAGGTAGAATTTCAACTCAGGTCTTCCAACTGTGAGTCAGGGTTCTTTCTATTCATCACACTATTCTCTCTTTCTATGTTGATTCAACCATTTGAATGAAATTGCAGGAAAAAAGAAAAAATAAATAAATGAAATTATTTTCCTTGCATTATCTTTGGCTATACTTACAAATAAATAGGCAACTTCATGGTGATGAAATTTAAAGAAAAATGATGAGGAAGCAATTGCATTCAGAAATGACATCCTTACATAGACCTAAAAAGTAAATAGCAATAAATTTTAGGAGGTGAAAAATGGTTAACTCAACATTGAGAATATTCTACATAATTTTAGTAAGCACAGGATACTTTAGAAAATGCACTTAGGGCCCAAAAGCTGGAAACAGTGTGAAAATTTACAAAAGCATTCATAGTTTAACACTTGGAAAATATCTTTGTTTCTTAATTTAAAATGTGATATTTTGATAATAAAAAAAGGAAAATCCCTTTCTGAAGAAAGGAGGCAGGGCATCCAGAGAAGGCCTTGTTGTCATCTTAATTGTCAACAAAAACAAAGCTCCAAATGAGCTCAGTTGCTACTCTCAAATTTTAAGTCTCTTTAGAAGTCAATTTGCCAATATAAGATCTGAATCCAACCCCTGAGATGGTCCCTTCACCACATAAACTCACTGTCTATTTAAAATAACTTTCATTCTTTCCTGGTTCCTGTTGTGGGGAGATGAGCTGTGTATGCCTGTTCTGGGACAAGCTGGTCCCCATGTGGCCATCCTGCGGACACACTTCCTTGACCAATGGCTGAGGAGAGGCACTGCAGACGTCCACAAATACAGAAGAGTGAGTCCATAAAAAGGACAGAGACCAATTATTCTCATTAACCAACAAGGACAGAGTAGGAGCTAATGGGGCTTCTGTTTCAACAGAGGGAGAATTTAGGTTAATTATTAGGAAAATCTTTGTAACTATTGGAACAGTTAGGACTCTGGAAACAAGGTACCCAGGGAGAAAGCAAATCACCTTCATTTACAGATACTTCAGGTAAGATTAATTCACCATTTATCAAATAATATTAAAAGATTATTAAATCAAAACCACTAAAAAATACAAAAACAGTATATACTCTGACCTGAGAGGAGTATCTGGCACCTCAAGTTGTGTCATTAACAGAATGTCAGGCATTAGTTTAGGATTTAGGGAGAAAACAGAAGAATTAATGAAACCAATAAAAAAATCACTGCCCTAAAAAAAGTTCATGATCTAATGAGGGTGGGGGAAGGCAATGGAGTCCAAAATAAATATATAAGTAAACTAAATATTAATAATATGTTAAATAGCTGTAAATTTCGAGGAGAAAACTAAAACCAGAAATAGAGATAGGAGATGACTAAGAAGAGTGCACATTTTAGATAAGGTTGGCAGATGGAAACTTCCTAAAAATATGGCACTTACAGTTCAACAAGATCACTCTGGCTGCTGTTTGCAGTACACTAAAAAGGAGCAAAAATGCAGAAAATAATCTTCAAGTCTTTTACCATAATTCAAGTGAAAGAAAAATAAACCAAGATGGCTCCAGTGGAGACAGTTTATAGAAGTCAAATTCCAGATGTATTTTGAAAGTACAGTGAACAGAATTTGATGAAGAGTCAAGAGAACATACTGAGTGAGGTATGAAAGGAAGAGGGCTCAAACATGGCATCATAAGAGTGTAATTCCAAGAGAAATTATTAAAAATCAGTGAAAAATGATATACTTAAAAGTCCAATAGAGGAATTAAATGAAAACTAAAAATTAGAGGTAAACATAAAAATATTTACAATTATAGCTAAAAATTTTAATATCTGTCTCCCGATAAGAATCAGATAAAATATCAGTGATGACATATGGGATCTAAACAATATTATCAATGATCTTAATTTAATAAATATTTATAAAACACTACGCTGGACAAAAAAAAGAATATACATTCTTTTCAAGATCAGAAAAAAATATCAACAAATAACATATTAAGCAACAAAAAAGAGAAAGTGCCAGAAAGTATCAAAAGCCTTAAATATCACAGAGTATATTCTTTGAATACAGTAAAAATAATTTTAAAATTAATGAAAAAATACACAGAAAGCTACAAATATTTATTAATTAAAACATATTTCCAAATAACCTATGAAGAGTAGGTTGAAAGATGTAAAATAAATCAAGAGGAAAATCAGAAAATTATTTTTGAAATGAACAGCAGTGAAAATCCAATACATTAGAATCCACAGGATGCAGCTAACACAAGTCTTAGAAAAGCAAAGAAGACAAGTTAATTATCTCAGTCTCAAACTTAAAATAAGGGAGTATATGAAAAGCTATTTAATCACAAAGGATAAGAAAGAAAATAATAATATAAAAGCAGGAATCTAAGAAAAAGAAAATGGACAAAATACAGACAAAAGAAAAATCTAGTATTCTAAAGGATTAATAAAAATAAAAACTAGCAAGACAGATTAAGAAAAAAATGAAAACATAAATTGTTAACATCAGTGGTTACTACAAGTCCTAGAAATACCAAAAGGGTAATAAAATATATGAGTGATATTACACCAACAAACATGATAATTTTGATAAAATAAGAGAATATACTGAAAAGATATCTTATAACTTATAATTCACATAAAATTTTTAAATTTTCCATATTTATCAAACAAGTGAATTTTTAACGAAACACACACACACACACACACCCAGGTCCCATCATTTTACCTGAGAATTCTACCAAACATTTGTTTAAGAGAAATTTCTTTTAAAAAATAGGGTAGAAATAAAAACATTCCAACTCATTTTATAAAGGCGACATAATTGAGATTCCAATATCTAAGAAAGACATTACAAAGAACAAGAATATTAAAGACAGTGTTTTGCAGTTCTCCTTGCAGACATTGTTCATCTCCTTCGTTAGCTGTATTCCTAGGTATTGCTCATGTGTGTGGTAATTGTGAATGGGATTGCATTCCTGATTTGGCTGTCAGCTTGACCACTAGTGCATAAGAATGCTAGTGATTTTTGCACATTGATTTTTTATCCTGAGACTTTGCTGAAGTTGCTCATCAGCTGAAGGAGTTTTGAGGCTGATACTATTGGGTTTTCCACATTTAGGATTATGTCATCTGCAAACAGTGAGAGTTTGACTTTTTGACTTCCTCTTTTCCTATTTGAATGCCTTTTATTTCTTTCTCTTGCCTGATTGTCCCGGCCAGCACTTCCAATATGATGTCGAATAGGAGTGGTGAGAGAGAATATCCTTGTCTTGTGCCAGTTTTCAAGAGAAAGGCTTCCAGCTTTTGCCCATTCAGTATGATGTTGGCTCTAGGTTTGTCATAAATGGCTCTTATTATTTTGAGGTATGTTTCTTCAATACCTAGTTTATTGAGAGTTTTTAACATGAAGGGATGGGTGTTGAATTTCATTAAAAGCCTTTTCTGAATCTATTGAGATAATCATGTGATTTTTGTAAAGACTAATAGAACTAAAGAGTTCTATTTACGTGTATATTTGCATATGTTACTGATTTACTGATTTGCATACATTAAACCAACCTTGTATCCCAGGGATAAACCCTACTAAATCATGGTAGATTAGCTTTTTGATATGCTGCTGGATACAGTATATATAATATATATATATTATTCTTAATTTGCTAGTATCTTGTTGAGGATATTTACATCCATGTTCATCAAGGATATTGGCCTGAAGTTTTCTTTTTTGTTGTTGTGTCTCTGCCAGGTTTTGGTATCATGGTGGTGCTGGCCTCATAGGATGAGTTAGGGAGGAGTCCCTCTACCTCAATAATTTGGAGTAGTTTCAGTAGGAATAGAACCACCTTTTCTTTGTACATCTGGTAGAACTCAGCTGTGAATCTTTCTGGCCCTGAGCTTCCTTTTTGATTACTAGGCTATTTATTACTGACTCAATTTCAGAGCTTATTACTATACTGTTCAGGGATTTAATTTCTTTCTGGTTCAGTCTTGGAAGGGTGCATGTATCCAGGAATTTATTCATTTCTTCTATATTTTACAGTTTATGTGAATAAAGGTGTTTATAATAATCTTTGATGGTTATTTAAATTTCTGTGGGGTCAGAGATAATATCTCCCTTATTGTATCTCACTGTATTTATTTGAATCTTCTTTGTTTTCATTTTTATTAGTCTAGATAATGGTCTATCTATAATTTTTTCAAAAAATCAGCTCCTGGATTCATTGATCTAATGATTTTTTGTGTCTTAATTTCCTTCAGTTCAGCTCTGATTTTTGTTATTTCTTATCTTCTGCTAGCTTTGGGGTTGGTTTGTTCTTGTTTCTCCAGTTCCTTTAGTTGGAATATTAGGTTATTAAATTGAGGTCTTTCTAACTTTTTGATGTGGTTATTTCTTATCTTCTGCTAGCTTTGGGGTTGGTTTGTTCTTGTTTCTCTAGCTCCTTTAGTTGGAATATTAGGTTATTAAATTGAGGTCTTTCTAACTTTTTGATGTGGGCATTTGATGTGCTACAAATTTCCCTCTTAACGTTACTGTAGCTGTGTCCCAAAAATATTGGTGTGTTGAATCTTTGTTCTCATTAGTTTCAAAGAATTCCTTGATTTCTGACTTAATTTCATTATTTACTAAAAAGTCATTCAGGAGAAGGTTATTCAATTTCCACACAATTGTATGGTTGTGAGTAAATTTCTTAGTCTTGATTTCTAATTTGATTACACTATGGCCTAAGAGATTGTTATGCTTTCGGTTCTTTTACATTTGCTGAGGAATGTTTTAATTCTGATTATGTGATGAATTTTACAGTATATGCCATGTGGTGATAAGAAGAATGCATATTCTGCTGTTTTGGAGTGGAGATTTCTGTAGATGTCTATCACATCTGTTTGATCCAGTGCTGAGTTCAGGTCTGGAATACCTTTGTTAATTTTCTGTCTCGATGATCTCTCTAATATTGTCAGTGAGGTTTTAAAATCTCCCACTATTATTGTGTGGGATTCTAAGTCTCTTTGAAGGTCTCTAAGAAGTTTCTTTGTGAATATGGGTGCTACTGTGTTGGGTGCAAGTATATTAAAAACAGATATCTCTTAACAATATAGACATAAAACAATTTCAATAAAATATCAGATTTAATTTAGCCATATATTATATACCTTGAACAGGTGGAGGTGACTCCAGGAATGCAGTATTGATTTACTATTTGTCCAAAGACAAAATTGAAACAAATTTATTTTAAGATATTAATTGGCTTTTGTTTATGGTGGTAGAATTAGGCAACACCTCATTCTATAAGATAGAATGAGTATTTTTATATGCCGAGCAGAGGAACCTAGCTTTATAGACAAAAACTGGCGAAGGAAAGAAGAAACAGAGAAAAGAAAACAAACTGATGATTTCAAAGTTACTTTTCATGTAAAGGTTAAAGCAGAGAAGACTAACTAATCATGCAGGCTAAAACTGGCCTGTTTAGAGATTTAGATATTCTTTTTTTCTCTCTCTCCCTCTCCTCTCTCTCTCTCTCTCTCTCTCTCTCCTCTCTCTCTCTCTCCTCTCTCTCTCTCTCTCCTCTCTCTCTCTCTCTCTCTCTCTCTCTCTCTCTCTCTCTCTCTCCCCTGATTGCTTAGAAAGTCAGATACATAACTTATTTCTGGCTTGGTGGCATGGAACTTCATGATGAGTGACTCCCTTTTGGTTTTATCTATTGGACCCAGTGCAGCAGCTCACTCCAAATGAATGGCCTCCTATAAAGCTTATTTAACATATTTTAAAATTGATTAATGTATTTTGATTTCAACACAATAAAGAAGAGAACTTACATGAGCAATTTAATATTGTGAAAATGACTTTTGACAAAATTAAACAGCCATTCATATTTTTTTAAAAATTCTAGGCAAACTGAAATTCGAGGGGAACTTTCTAAAACTGCTGAAGTGAAACCACAAAATCATACAGGCTCAATGATGAAATGGTAAACTCTTCCCCTGTAAGATCAAAAACAAATGTACAATTTTTATTTCTATTCCTTCCATTTAGCATTATACTGGAGTTGTTGGTCAAAGTAATAAGGCAAGAAAAATGAATTAAAGTTGTAACATTTGAAAAGGGAGACAAAAGTTATCTTTACTTGCATACTTTATAATTTTTATAGAGAAAATTCTACAGGAAAAACAAAACATTAGAAGGAATAAGTGAGTTACAGGGGCCTAGGTTACGTAATGAATGTACAAGTATCAATTATATTTCTATTACCAGCAGCAGTAATTTGGATGTAAGATAAAAATGTAATTTATACTAGCATTAAAAAGCCTATAAAAAACTTTGACTTTGCTAAAAAAAAAAAAAAAAAAAAAAAACCTGGAAGAATTCTAACTATTCAAAACTGCTATATTGAAACTTAGAGTTGGCAATATTTAGGAAGATCTAAATTGATAGAGAAATATATCATGTTTACAGATTGAAAGACTATGATTTAAGAATTTATAATTTCAAGATATTCAATTTTTCCAAAATTGGCCTATAAATTTAAAGTAATCTCAATTATAATCACAGTAGGCTTTGTTATAGAGGTTTGCAAGCTAATTCTATACTAAATGTGGAAAGACAAAGAACCTAGAATAGCCAAAATCATTTTGATAAAGAACAAAAAGAAAATTTAAACCACTTAAAATCAAGTTAATATAAAATATTCAAGACAATATAGAATTGGCATAAATATACATGCATACGTCAACTGATTTTCAACCAAGTTTCCAAAGCAATTTATGGCAAAAAGGTAAGTCAAATTGTTCTGCAGCATACATATGAAATAGAAAAATAAATTTCAATCTTTATGTCAAAACACACAAAAATAAAGACCTACACATAAAAGCTAAAACTATAAAAGATTTCAGAGAAAATATAGAATAATTTTTGTGTCCTGGGGATAGGAAAAGACTTCTTAGATAGGATCTGGACAGCAAAACCATAAGTGAAAAATAAAAGGTCTGAGAAATTTAACTTCATTAAAGTTAAGCAACTTTACTCATCAAAAGGCAATTAGAGAAAATGAATATGTACAAATAAGGAGAAAATAGTGCCAAAACATTTCTCTTCGCAGATGTATGATTCATAGAGTTCATGGAGAAGGTCTGTATTTAGACATACAGCTGAAAGTCAATAGTGAAGAGATTGTAAAGATATGAGATTGGTTTAAATTGCTTAGGGAATTAGTGTACATAGAGAATATGGGAGGTCCAAGAGCAGAACTCTACTAACTGGAAAAAAGGAGTTGAGGAAAATACTGGTGAAATTTGTGTTAGTCAAAGAGCAGGAAGCAAATCAGGTGGGTATGGCATCCTAAAAGACATAAGAAAACATACTTAGATTCTAGAAAAGGATCAAAATACGTGTTCCATACACAAAAAGTTATGTTTTCACATGTGAAACTAAATTAACACACATGGAAGGACATTTATACACAGAAAATTAAATACGAAGAAAGCTACAATATAAGAAATTCCAGAAGGTTTTAAATAAGTACCAAATAAATGATTCAAAAAGTCAGGAAGGCACACTTTCAGAAAAATTAGACTTTACTATGTATGAGAGTTGCCAGCAAAGACTTGATAGAGCAAGTCTTTACATTGAGAAAACATCAAGAAAGTACCTTCAAGGTAGCGAAATGGTAAGCAAATAAAGCCCATGTCATGCACAAAGATAATTTGGCGATAAGAATGCCAATAATGAAATATGTAAATAGAACTGGGACAAAAGGTGAGACTTCAAAAATAAGAGAACAGCCTAGATTTTTGAGAATTCTAATTGTCTAGCTAAGTATTTTGATTTCTTCCAAGAAGTGTTTTTAGGGTCCCTAAACCTTGAAGGCATCAGTAATGGCTGCACCTCAAGAAAAGTTTTGGCAGACACTATTCTAAAACTGTCAGCCCTGACAGTGTGAGAAGGGCTACTAGGCTGCTAAAATTCCTATCTATTGATTTTTTTTTACATCAATGCAGAAAGATTTCATTATAGCACTTTGTAAGCCAGGTGAAAAAGGGCCATATTTCTATTGCCCTGTTTTTCCTAAAACAAAGAAAAAAATTATTAGAGATTTTTACAATTTTCTCTTTTCTCCCTTCACTACAAGAATCTGAAGCACTCTCAAGTAGAAATAGAGTCACTCTGTGAAAGTTTATCATTCTCGTGCTGAGACTTGATGGGAAGGAGCTGGAAATACAATGCACTGAAGAGTGCTCTGTCTTGTATCATATACCCAAGAAACAGCAATCCTGTGTTCCCCAAGCTACTACTCCCATGTAGAAGACACTTTCTCTCCTCCCCACTTTCTCAAATCCTTCCTTCCAACACTACCAGCATGAATATTCCCTCCTTTGACCACCTTGAAAATTTACATTTTATTATTGAAATCATTGTGGGTATATACAGCCCTTTAAATGCTTTGTGATTTTTCTCTTTCTAATGGAATGCTTGTTACCTTAACGGAAATGACCTACTCCATCATATATGTTTCTATTTTCTAAGACTTTTCCCAGGCCTGGATAGTGAACAGCTGCTAGAAATATCTTTGTCGAATTGACAGAATTAAACTTGAGTAAAGAAAGTTTCACACAGGAGGAGGTCTTAACAAATAAAGAAGCTGAGCAGCAGCTGTTAGAAGTTATAACGTTAGCATCGATCTGAAGGTTGTTTGGAAGCTTCTTTCATTTTCCTGCTAATGGCATTAGGGGCTCAGTAGCAGATAACAGGCTCTGACATCAAGACCTTAATCCAGGCAGTCTGCAGAAGCCCTGACCTTCAAGGAGTGCAGGCATTGATCAGCACTGAGAGGGTGGAGGGTCAGAGATTGAGAGTCATCAAACTACACACAACTGCAAAAAGCAAAGTTGCTCACACTATACTTTGGAAAAAAGGTCCGTATTCAATCCAGCCCAGGAAGAGACACATCTTCAAGGAGTTCC
Source organism: Cebus imitator (assembly GCF_001604975.1). NCBI lineage: Eukaryota > Metazoa > Chordata > Mammalia > Primates > Cebidae > Cebus > Cebus imitator. The sequence goes on along the minus strand of NW_016107657.1, from coordinate 2,050,242 downwards.
TTATCAACTTGGCTTGTTGGCTTGTTGACACCATGAATAATATCCTGAAATTTCATTGGTGATCTAGGGAGTGTTAAAATATTGGGCTAGCCTCTCCAGAAGAAGAATGGAATGGAGATTCTGAGACTACATCCATTTTTTCCATTCTCACCCCACTCCTATTCCCATATCCTCAGGTGGAAGCTACATTATTGAAATTTAGCTATCTTTTATGAGTGATTTTCTTATAGGCATGTTCCCCTTTTGGGTTTTCTTTACACAGGCCAAATGCTCAGACTATAGTGGTCTGGTTTCATGCCACCTATCCTTCCAAGCAACACTAGGTCAGAGCAGAAGAAAAGAAAGTTTTTACAAACATGATTTCATTTGAGGTATCATGTGCTACCAATTTTTGTTATCTTTGTCGTGGTCCACCATCTCTATTAGGCCTGCAATGTTTCCTTTTTGAGTCTACACTGCCTACAAAAATTGAGAAATATTTTCAGGAAAGTGTCATTAATGTATATGATTTCTAAGAAACTGAGTGGGTGAAAGAAATAGAAATATAATATTAAATGTCGATTATATCAAGGAATGAGTATTTTATATATTTACATGTATTTATTTTGTTTCAGAAAGTTGGTCTACATCAAATGTAACTTTTTTCCACCAAGCAGTATTTCAGTGAATAACTTTTAGTAAAATCATCACAAAGGTCCATTTGCATTACATGAATTCTCTCTCTCTCTCTTTCACACACACACGCACACACACACACACACACACACACACACACACACACATTCACTCTCTCGTATGTATACAAAATAATGTAATTTAACTTGGACTGTTTAGTAAATGCACCTATACTGAAGGAGGGAAAAAGCAATTTCAGTTATGGATTTAATAGACTTCCTCATGAAAGTTACATGTGTGAAGAAGGTTTATATATATGTTTATGTAGGGACATATAATTTTACAAACGTTAAATGAAATCACTGTTTTTTTGTAAAATATTCAAACCATGCCTAGTATACAATGAAAACAAAAACAGAAAATCTTACTTTCATTCATAACCACCTCCCCACCACTCCACTGACACCCTAGAGCAGACAAGACCAGGTTTGTACACAACCACAGAGTTGCTGGCAGAGCTTCCATGTGCCTATGTAAGAGGCTCCTTAAAGTGCTCAAGGGATAGGGGTGACTAGGATGGAACTTGAGTCTGGGAACTGCAAATTTCCAACTGGCCTTCCAGATTTCTATTTAGTTATTTTTGTTAAGTTGATAGAATATATTTCATGTAACAGTATGTTAGCTTGATTTATAACTTTTAAATATTTTGACTTATGATATATGTTCCTCCATGTGTGCTTTTATATCAGACCCTGCCAATATTTAGGGGATGCCCTAAATATAAAATATAAATTTAAATTTTGTTTAGATACTTCCAATTTACTTTTAAAAAGACTTTTCTTTTTTCATTTTTGGCCATAATAGAGTAGCAGGGACTGTATCTAATTTCTGATGCTAAACAAGAAAACTGGAAAAATATATAAAACAACACTTTTCTAGACATTGGAAAACTAATCCAGTGCAGAACTCTAATCCCTGAGAGAAGGGAATCAAAGAGTTGAGCCCAGCATTGTCCTGGCTTTGTTCTGTGAAGAGGAACATTCCATACTGGAGTGAAGGAAGGCTTCCAAGCAGAACATTGCCATCTCATTGAGTTGAGGAGACAAAGATTGAAGTTCAGGGACTCAGAGGTGGCCAGAAATTGCAGGGCAGAGTTCCAGAATGGAAGAAAACATGGAGAAAAACAACTTCAAAATGTGCATATTTTTCCTTGAACTGAATAATAACCCATGCTGCATATGGTGAACAATAGGTCTGGTAAGCTGTCTAGATCCCAGAAATCACCCATACCAGGAATAGCTTCAGCTCCTACCAAAAACTGTTCAGCCAGAGAAGAGAACAATTACTTAGTATATTTAGCAGAAACTACGATGGGGTCATACCTCAATAGTGGGCTAAACACTCCAAGAATAAAGGCTACTCTAGACTTTGACTAACCAAGAAAGATTCAAAAACATAGAAATGAACTAAGCAATCATCTAACTATCTACCAAAATAAAGAGCAAAGTTTTCTTTAGAAGGAAAACAAATTCCAGACACTTAATACTCTAAACATCATATTAACAGGAGAAAACAAATTAATAAACAGAAAAATTCAGAAATAATTTTTTGAGAGATGGAATTAGTAGGAAAGAGCATTAAAACAGCTATTTAAAAAACAAACAAATGAGGAGAGAAGAATAAAATGGAAAATATAGAGATGTAGATACATTATTTGCAATGAAAATCTTATTGGATTTTCTGGACAGTAAACCATTTCTACAGATGAAAAGTCAGTGGACTTAAAGTCAGTGATATAAATTATTGAAAAAGAAATAACACAGAAAGAAGCTCATAGGCGGGTGTTGAACGATGAGAGCACATGGACACAGGGAGGGGAGCACTACACACTGGGGTCAGTTGGGGGGAAATAGGGGAGGGACGGTGGGGGGTGGGGAGCTGCGGGGGGATAGCAGGGGGGAGAAATGCCAGATGTAGGTGATGGGGAGGAAGGCAGCAAATCACACTGCCATGTGTGTTCCTATGCAACAATTTTGCATGTTCTTCACATGTACCCCAAAACCTAAAATACAATAAAATAAATAAATGGGGAAAAAAAAATAACATGAACAGAGTACCTTTGACCCATGGGACCATATTAGGAGGTCTAATATATTAGTAATTTAAGTTCTAGAAGGAATAGGGCACATAGAAATTATTTGAAGAAATAATGGTACATTTTAACAATTTTATAAAAATTATAAACTCAGAGACCAGTTACCTCATTAAAACTTAAGCAGGATAAACACAAGGAAAAATCACACCAAGATAGATCATTATAAAATCTCTGTAAATGAATAACAAAGAAAAAATTTTAAAAGCAGCCAGAAGGGGGAAAACAGAAAGGAACAAAGAGAATGTAATCACAGATTTTGCGTAAAAAATTATGCAAGACAGAAGTCAATGGAATGTGTTCAAAATGCTGATCTTTCAATCTAGAATTTGTTCAAATATTAAGGCAAATCAAAGACAGTTTCAGAAAAACAAAAAAATGAGAAAAATTATTGCAAACAAAAATGGCCTGCCTGCAGAAAAAATTTTTAAATTTTTTGCAAAAAGTTTTTAAAGCAAAAATAAAATAATTTCAACTGGAAAGTATGAGCATATATGAAGTTCTTTATTTGCATGTCTTCTGGATGCTTACAAATATTTAACTATTTAAAGAAAATGTAGTGGAAATATTTCTAGGTCTTATACATGTAAGTAATTTTTATGAAAATGCTCAAAGGAGAAGAGAAATAAAAGTATGTTGTAGTTAAACTTACATTATATGTGCAATGTTAAAATATCTCAAATAATAATAATTTAAAAGTGTATACTGTTTATTTCACAGCAGGATCAGCAAACTTATTCTGTGAAATGCCAGGCAGCAAATATTTTAGGCTTTGTGAGCTATGTAGTTTCTATTGCAGCTATTCAGTGTTACTTTGTAGCATGAAACAGCTATGCCCATTATGTAAACAAAGGAGCATTACTGTGTTTTAGTAAACTTTATGAAACAATTGGCTAGCATTTGTCCATGGGTCATAATTTTTTCAACCCTGCTCTAAAATGAAAGTGATGCAGTATTTTTAATAACTGAATTTTGTACATAAAATGTAATCTTTAAAACATTAGAAAGAAAGTGGGGAAAAGGAGGAAAGGAACAAAAACAGATGAAATTGATATGAAATAAGCAATATGTTGATAGGCTTAACCCAACCATATTAGTAACTTCATTTAAAAGAAACAATCTAAATTCTCCAAATAAAAGAAAAATGTAAGTTTGGCTACAAATGAAGACACTATCATACGTTTTCTATTAAAAAAAAAAAAAAAAAAAAAAAAAAAAAAAAAAAAAAAAAAAAAACATTGGGCCAGGCGTGGTGGCTTACGCCTGTAATCCCAGCACTTTGCTAGGCTGCCTGAGGTGGGCAGGTCATGAGGTCAAGAGATGGAGACCATCCTGGCCAACATGGTGAAACCCTGTCTTTACTAAAAATATAAAGATTAGCCGGGTGTGGTCATATATGCCTGTAATCCCAGCTACTTGGGAGGCTGAGGCAGGAGAATAGCTTGAAACCAGGAGGCGAAGGTTGAGGTGAGCTGTGATTATGCCATCACACTCTAGCCTGGGCAACAGGAGCAAAACTCTGTCTCAAGAAGAAAAAAATAAAAAAATAAAACCCACATTAATTATAAAGACACATGGGGCTATATTAATGTGAGACAAGGTTGATTTCAAAACAAGAAATAATACCAGAAATAAAGAAAAGTATTTTTAATAATAAAAGTGTCAGTTCAACAAGACACCACAATTTTGAATGTGTATGCACACAATAATAGATCTTCAAAATGCATTAAGAAAAAAAAACTAAACTGAAAGAAAAAGTAGAAAACTTAAAAATTGTATCTAAATCTTCAATATTTTTGGTCAATAACTGATAGAATAAAAAGAAGATCCACTAAAGATAGAAAGGACTTTACCTCTGTGGCAACATTAACAAATTTGAACTTTATAGAGCATTCCAACCAGCAACAGAATACATATTATATTCCTGTGCCAATTAACATTTAATAATATATACAATGTGTTGGGACACAAAACAAGTCTTGATATATTTAAAATATTTAAATCATATAGAGAATTTTTTTCTGATACAATGGAATTAGAAATTAAGAAAAAAATCAGAAAAAAAACAAAATATCAAGATATTATGACATCAAATAAAACATTCACACATAATCCACAGCAAAGAAACTATGTAGAAAATTGGAATATGTTATGAAATAAACAAAATAAATATTTGTGAGATGCACCTTAAATAGATATTACAGATAAACATGTAATTTTAAATACTTATGCCAAAAGACCATGAAGCCAAACATGATTTAAGCTGTCACCTTAGGAAGCAAAAAGAAGAGCAATGTAAATATAAGACAAATTAAAGGAATAAAACAATAAATGTAAAAACAGAAATCAATGACTTACCAACTAAAAACAATAAAATTTAGAGGTTTTAAAAAAATCAATAAAATTATAATGAAGTGTTGTGAAGTTTGATCAAGAATAATAAGAAAAAAGTTGCATAATATCAATGTGAATAATGAGAGTTTATCATTACAAATTCTATAGCTACTAAATGCTAAGTATTATGAATAATTTTATATTTATAATTTTACCAACTTAAATGGCCAAAGTAGTTGAAAAATAAAAATCACTAAACTAACTAAACTAAAACTAACTAAAGAATCAAAAAGGAGAAGTATTCCTCTATCAAACACACACACACACACACACACACACACACACACACACACTTTCCTACAGATAATTCTAGGCTCAAATAGCCTCACTGGTAAGTTCTATCATCTGTTTAAGAATAAAATAATTCTAATCCTATTCACCTCTTTCAGAAATATAAGTTGAAGGAATATTTTTCAATTCATTTTTTGAGACCAGCATTACCTTATTCGAGAGAGAAAGGAGCTACAGAGAGAAAAAATAAGAGAAAAGAAGGGAGAAAGAAATGAAGGAAGGACAATAATTGATAAAATATTAGCAAATAACATCTAACATCTAAAAACATAGTATTAAAAATTGATTTTAACATAGGTAAGCAAGATTGGATGAACACTCAAAAATTAGTCAATATAATTTATCTTAATAATAGAATAATTGTGATCCTCCCAATATATTCTGAAAAGCATATGATAAATTTCAACATCCATTCATAATCAAATACTTTGGCAAATAATAAACAGAAAGTAACTTCCTTAATCTAATGAATAGACATCAATGGAGCATCCATAGATAACAACAAATTAATGATAAAAACCTGAATATTTTCCCTTAAGATCAGAATAAGTCAAGTATATCAGCTCTCTTTATTTTAATGTAATAATGTACTGGTATTTCTATAAATAATTAGAGAAAATAAACAGGATAAAGATTAGAAAAAATATTAAAATTGATTTTATTTCTGAACAGCATGATCAGTTATGTAGAAACACTAACAAATCAACAAGAAAAGTTTCTACAAGTAAGAAAACTAAGCCAGAGTTTGGAACAAAAGGTCAATATAAAAATAGCGTGCATATCCCATATTCTTGGGATAGAAGGGTCAGAAGATAAAATGCTGTTAAGACCAGACTACTTCTGAAATTGATCTATAGTTTCAGTGCAACAGCTAGCAAAATGACAACTGGCCTTTTATTCTTCTTTTGGGGAAAGGGGAAAATAAATCAACCAGCTGGTCTAACATTAGCATGAGGATTCATGAAACTCAAAACAGCCAAATCAATCTTGAAAAAAGAACAAAGTTGGAAGATTCACACTTTCCAATTTCAATAGTTAACACTAAACTATGATACTCATGATAATGTAATACTAGGATAAGGATAGGAGAGACACAGATGAATGCAATAGAATTGAAGTTCTGTAAAACAAACAAAAACCTTTCATTTATAAATGCATGTTAATAGAGACAAATGCACAGTAATAATTGAAGATTTCAACACTCCACGCCCAGCAATACAAAGAACGGGTAAACAAAAATTATCAAGAAGGATAAAAAATAATTAAATAATACCATTGGCTAACCAGAGCAATTTAACATTTATATAGTACTCTACCAGCAATAGAATATACATGAAACATTCCCCATGATAAATTATATTTTGGGTCATAAAGTTTAACATGTTTAAATAAACTGAAATCATACAAAGTATACTTTCTGACCATAATGGAAAGAAATTATAAGTCAATGACAAAAATAACATGAACATCTCTAAATAATTAAAACTTACAGTTATAAATCATCAGAGTTCAAGAGAAACTAGAAAAGCTTTTGAACAAAAATGACAATACAACATGCCTATAAATGAGTATGCTATGGCTAAGGCAGGGCTTAGGGGGAATTATATAACATCAAATACTTCTGTTAGAAAAGTTTCTTTGAATGAATAATCTAAGCTTATACCTCAAGAGACTATAAGAAGAAAAGCAAAATGAACCCAAAGAAACTATAAAAGGAAGAAAAAATAACTCCAAAACAAACAGAAGAAAAAAATAATAACTAGAAACTGAAAACAATTACATAAAAAATAGAAAAATGATAAAGAAAATTAATGAAACCAAAAGCTGGTTACTTGTAGAGTTCAATTGAATTAATGCACCTCTAGTAAGAAAGGAAAAGTAGAGAAGAAACAAATTACTAATGCCAGGAATGAAAGAGAGAAATCATAGACATATCCTTTAATGGGAGAATGGCTAAACAATCTGTATGATCATATAGTGGCACACCACACAACCACAGAATGGAATAAATCTATTTCTGGGTTAAAATTCAAAGAAATGCCCATCAGAAAAAAAAATCATTTTTGCTGAATCAATTTTAAAAACTAAATTCCACAAATATATTTTACCATTTTTACAGTTCATTTTGAAAGATAAATATTTATTTCTTCAAGTTCTCAATAATTAGATTATTTTGCTTTAAAATGTTATATATCCAATTATCATATATCTTTTAATTTTTATTTTCTAATTAAATGTAAAACCAGAAACTTGATATGTCTATTTTTCATTTGCATTTCTTTTTTGTGACTGTACCTAAATTATTGCCTCTTTTCTCTCCAAATTGTACTATTTTTTCTTTAATGCATCAAATTATTCAGTGATTCTCAAAATATATCTTTATATCTCATTTAAGGTGGCCTTCTTTTTTTCAATGTTAAACAATTTTTTGCCATATCACTAAAAATTCTAAATGTTCCTGTAATAGCATTATTTTTTACACTTTGGCTTGTTATCTATCTATATAAGGCATGCATAAATAAAAATGAAAACTTACATTCTGTTTTCCAAATACATTTTCAAATATCCCAAAACATTTTTTAAGACTCTACTATTTCTATACTGATTTAAAATATCAGCTATAACTAGGTACATTTCCACAATACTATGAGTAAGTTCATGTTGTTTCCCCCCATTCATCTAGCTTACATAATATCAGTTGTTTTAATTACTGAAGTTTTTAAATATGTGTTACTATCTGGAAAGTTACTTCTCGTATTATACCTTTCCGAAAATATATTAAATAGACATTTTCTGTACCATATGTACTTGAGAATTTACTTGGCAAATTTATTTTAAAATGATGTTTACCATTAAAATGGGTTATTCTGCTTAAGATTATCAAATGTATTATTTAATTTGGGAAAATGGATATTAGTACTCTTAATCTTCTCATCGAGGAGCATAAAATGGCTATTTGTAGCTTTTAAAGCCCTTCAGTGAAGAATTTTCAATGTTTGTAATACATGTTTTATGATTTTTAATATAATTATTTCTATGTATTTTTTCCTTTACTTGTTTGCATGTTTTCACAATTGGGGGTTTAAACACAATGTAATCTCTTGTGTACTGAAGGGCTGTTGGCAGCACCATTAGTTGGCCCCCACCCCAGTCAAGAGGGAAGCTGTAACACTCCATCCCTTGCCCACTGAGGTCCAGGCAGCTCTGTTGACCAATGCTGATACATTCAGAATATGTGGTATTTGAGTTGCATGCTCCTTCTAGGCTCATGCTTTTTTTCCAGGTCACTAACAACTTTCTACATTCATTCATCTTCTCAGACACTTCCCAGCTTTTCTTTCCCACTGATCTGTTATCAAAAATACTTTCTATCTTCCTATTACAGAAGCTATCATTATGGCAATTGCTATTTTTTTATACCTCCTCACAGTTAAAAAGATGTAATGATGACATTATCTTACTCTTTCTAATGTCATTAATAACTCATAGCTATCATACTAATCATTAATTACTACAGATTTCATAGTATTTCACACTGAGCCAGGACATCTAGTTCTATAACTGCAGCTTTAATTGGGAACTGGAACAAGCAGATCAAAGTGGGATTTAAAACCTGGGGAAGTTTTCCTGGCAACTATGTGATAGCAGCAAAACTGCAATTGTGATCTGGGTATGTTGATGGGGAGGGGAATGAGAGAGTGAGGGAGGAGATACCTGTTTGTGATCTTCTGCCCAGATGTCTTCCTGAAGCCAGCCCCTGTTTACTCAGAGCTATCAGGAATCTGATCGTGGATAAAGTCAGCCTGGCCCTTGCCATCAGGAGACACACTAAATTGGTCTTGCCAAACCAAACACATTTTTTAATGACATTATCTTCCTCAAAAACCCTTGTATGTGTCATGTCTAATTCCCACATGCTAAGCTCCGTCCATTTCTCCAATCCTGTATCCGACATTGCCTATTCTATGCCTCATTCCCACACAGCTCTCTCATTTCCCCTCAAAAGCCCTTATTCATTACCACAGCTACACTTTCACTCATGCTATTCTTGACTTCCCCACTGTCTCTTCTGAAATCTCTCCAAGGCCAGGGCAGATTCCATCTTCTCTGTAAAATTTTTGTCATCATCCAAAGCTGTTCTGCTCTGAAGGTCATGTGAACTCTCCATTAAAAGCAGTGATTTGGTGGCTCATGCCTGTAATCCCAGCACTTTTGGAGGCCGAGGCAGGCGTATTAAAAGGTCAGGAGTTCGAGACCAGCCTGACCAACAGGGTGAAACCCCATCTCTACTAAAAATACAAAAATTAGCCAAGTGTAGTGGTGCATGCCTGTAATCTCAGCTACTCGGGAGGCTGAGGCAAGAGAATTCCTTGAACCCAGGAGGCAGAGGTTGCAGTGAGCCAAGATCACGCTATTGTGCTACAGCATGGGTGACAGGGCAAGACAGCATTTTCTATTAAAAAATAATAAGCACTTGATATATTCTATTACTTAGCAAGTGTTATGCTCTCAATAAATAACTTTTGAACATCTACTCTATGCCAAATAGTATTTCAAATACAGTTTTAAGCCACAGACTATTCTTGTGGAGTTCACATTGTTCTTCTATTAATACCCATGGTGTTAATGATTATGGTAATAACAATAGTAAAAATAACAATAAAAGGTCTCATTTGTTCCACACTGCTTATATTTTTCAAGCATTTATTAATAGGTATGTCATAGAAACACTAGGAGGTGATTATTATCATGATTTTCTAGAAAATGAGAAACCTTAGAAGGAGAATGGGCAAGTCACTTTTCTCTGGGCACTCCTTGGTACATCTAAACATTATTATAATGGTTCTAAAACATCAGTGGGTATCGGAGTCAGTTGCGGTCCTTGCCAAAAATGCCCAAATCTGGGCTATAGCTCTCAATATTCTCTTTCAGTTGGTCTGGAGTAAGGCTAAAAGGTGATGCACATATTAATAGACACTAATGGTTTGATTAAAAAGGTATTTGTGTTTGTTATCTCAGGATTCTGAGATTACTAATTGGAAATAGTGGAGTTACAGTGTGTCCCTGAATTGACACTTTATTGTCATAAAGTGACAATTGCGGTAGACTGCAAATCATAGCTACAGGGTTTTGAAGCTCTTCCCAGTAAGAGAGGAAATCCGTTTACCCATCCCTGGCCTTAGCCTGGACTTTGGACTTGCTTTGTTCAACCAGATGGGGTGAAATGAGGTTGTGTGAGCTCTGGAATCAGGCACATAAGCAGTAGCAACTTCCATCCTGAGTTTATTTTTGTATACATGTAAGGATGAGGTCCATTTTCAACCTTCTGTATATGGCAAGCCAGTTATTACAGCACTATTTATTGAATAGGGAGTCATTTTCCCATTGTTTTTCTTGTCAGCTTTGTTGGAGATTAGATGGTCATAGATATGTGGCCTTATTCCTGGGTTCTCTATTCTGTTGCATTGGTCTATGTGCCTGGTTTTGGACCAGTACCATGCTGTTTTAGTTACTGTATAGTATAGTTTGAAGTCAGGTAATGTGATGCTTTCAGCTTTGTTCTTTTTGCATGGATTGCCTTGGCTATTCAGGCTCTTTTTTGGTTCCGTATGAATTTTAAGATAGCTTTTTATAGTTCCTTTACAAATGTCATTGGTAGTTTAATAGGAATAGCATAGAATATGTACATTGTTTGGGGAAGTGTGGCAATTTTAATGATATTAATGTATCCTACCCATGAGCATGAAATGTTTTTCCATTTGTTTGTGTGTTCTCTGATTTCTTTGAACAGTGTTTTGTAACTCTCATTACAGAGATCTTGCACCTCCCCGGTTAGATGTATTCTTAGGTATTTTATTCTTTATTGTGGCAGTTGTGAATAAGATTGCTCCTGGCTTGGCTATTCTTGGTGTATAGGAATGCTAGTGATTTTTATACATCTTTTTTTTATCCTGAGACTTCACTAAAGTTGTTTATCAGCTTAAAAAGCTTTGGGGCTGAGCCTATTTGGTTTTCTAAATATAGAGTTACCTTGTCTGCAAAAAGGATAGCTTGACTTCCTCTATTCCCATTTGGATATGTTTTATTTCTTTTTCTTGCCTGATTGCCCTGGCCAGGATTTCTAATACTATGTTGAATTGGAGTGGTGATAGAGGACATCCTTTTTTGTGCTGGTTTTCGAGGGAAATGCTTCCAGCTTTTGCCCATTAGTCAGCTGTTGGTTTGTCATAGATGGCTCTTATTATTTCGAGGTATGTTCCCTTAATACCCAGTTTATTGGGATTTTTTCACATGAAGGTATGCTGAATTTTATCAAGAGCTTTTTCTGCATCTATAATTGTGTGGTTTTTGTCTTTAGTTCTGTTTATGTGATGAATCACTTTATTGATTTGCATATGTTGAACCAAACTTGCATCCCAGGGATGAAACCTACTTGATCATGGTAGATTAGCTTTTTGATGTGCTTCTTGAATCAGTTTGCAAGTATTCTGTTGAGGATTTTTACATCAGTATTCATCAAGGATATTGCCCTGAAGTTTTCCTTTTTTACTCTGTCTCTGCCAGGTTTTAGTTTCACGATGATGCTTGACTCATAGAATGAGTTAAGTAGGAGTCCCTCCTTCTCAATTGTTTAGAATAGTTTCAGTAAGAATGGTATCAGCTCTTCTTTGTATGTCTGGTAGAATGTGGATGTGAATCCATCTGGTCCTGGGCTTTTGTTGCTTGGTATACTATTTATTCCTAATTCAATTTCAGAGTTCATTATTGGTCGGTTCAGGAAATCAACTTCTTAGTTCAGTCTTAGAAGGGTGCGTGTGTCCAAGAATTTATTCATCTCTTCTAGGATTTCAAATCCGTATGCATAGAGGTTTTTGTAGTAGTTTCTGATGGTGATTTTTATTTCTATTAGATGGATTAAAGATTTAAATGTAAAACCCAAAACTATAAAAACTCTGGGAGACAACCTAGGCTATATCATTTTTGACATGCGAATGGGCAAGTATTTTATGACAAAGATGTCAAAAGTAATCACAACAAAAGCAAAGGCTGACAAATGGGATCTAATTAAACTTAAGAGCTTCTGCACAGCAAAGAAACTAGCAACAGAGAAAACACATAATCTACAAAATGGGAGAAAATATTTGCAAACTATGCATCTGACAAAGGCCTAATATCTAACATCTATCAAGGACTTAAACACATTTACAAGAAAAAAAAAACAAACAACCCCATTAAAAAGGGGGAAAAGAACATGAACAGACACTTTTCAACAGAAGACATGCATAAGGACAACAAGCATATGAAAAAGAGCTCAACATCACTGATCATTAGAGAAATGCAAATCAAAATCACAGATAACATCTCACACCAGTCAGAATGGCTATTATTAAAAAGCCAAAATTAACAGATGCTAGAGAGTTTGCAGAGAAAAAGGAATGCTTATACACTGTTGGTGGGAAGGTAAATTAGTTCAAATATTATGGAAAGCAGTATGGCAATTTCTCAGAGAGCTGTAACAAAACCACCATGCAACTCAACCATTACTGGGTATATACCAAGAGGAATATAAGTCACTCTACCGTAAATACACATGCACACAAATGTTCCATGCAGCACTATTCCCAATAGCAAAGACATGGAATCAACTTAAATGCCCATTAATGACATATTAAAGAAAACATTGTATGTATATACCATGGATTACCATGCAGCCATAAAAAAGAATGAGATCATGTCTTATGTGAAAACATGGATGGAGCTGGAGGCCTTTATCCTTAGCAAACTAATGCAGGAACAGAAAACCAAATACTGCATGTTCTCACTTACAAGTGGGTGCTAAATGATGAGACCACATAGACACATAGAGGGGAACACTGCACACTGGGGCCTACTTGAGGCTAGAATGTGGGAGGAGGGGTAGAACAGAAAAAATAATTAGTGGATATAAGGTTTAATAACTGGATGATGAAATAAGATGTACAACAAACCCCTGCAATATGAATTTACCTATATAATCAACATGTACATGTACCCCTGATCATAAAACAAAAGTTAAAAAAAGAAGCAACAACTTCTACTTTCTGGGAATGCTGCTGCCATCCTGTAGGAAAGCTGAGCCATATTATGATTAAAAAACAAAAAACAACAACAACAAAAAAAAACATGAGGATAAAAGTCCAGTGCTGAGGTCCCAGAAATGTGAATGAGGTTATCTTGGACCTTCCTGCCATTGCAGCTGCCATCTGATTGCAACCACATGAGTGAGCCCTTGCTTTTTAAACATGAAGTTTCAGAATGATTTTTTTTACACAGCACTTGATAACTGAAACCAAAAAATCATCAATTAACAGCACAGTGGGTTGTGTATAAATCTGACCCCCAGCCTGGTCCACATTTTCTTATACACTCCTGTAGGTACCATGCCTTACCACTCTCCCTAGGGTACCAGTTCTATGGAGCCAAAGGAGTTGAAAAGGCTTTGAATAAAAACTAAATTATAAAATGACACAGGAGCACAGTGTATTGAGTATATCCCTCAATTGCCTCTCCTGGGACTCTATTGTAATTACTCTCACACACACTGTTGTTACAATTTAAGACTTGCTTCAAATTTCTGAGAATGAGCATGCACTCAGTCTCAAAGTTAACTCTGGACTCTGAAGCCCACTTTCACATGACCTGCAAATGGACCATTCTTGCAGTAGTTCAATTATTTAGACATACACTGGGCACCTATAATGTTTAGAAATTTGGCTTGACAGAATTATTTAGAAGCATGAACAGGTTTATATTTTCCCCAGGGACAATTTTCTGAGACCCACAACTTACTCCCAGTGTCAGAAACCAGGGTTGCATCCCCAGTGCTCCGAAGAATGGATTTGCCAGATCATCCCAGCTCTGCTGTGCTTCCTGCTGTGATTCTTACCACAGCTCTGCTTTTACTTCATGTTTCCCATGAGCTCCTCCTCCCCTGACACATGCTGCCTCTTCCCTCAATTTCCTCTCCTGGACCTCATTTTCTGCTGTTTTAACTTCCACATTTAGTTCTACACATGCTTCATCAATAAATCTCTCCCACTCATTTATCTCCTTGAGTGTCTCCGATTCTGTTTCCATCACTCTCAATCTTGAGAAAATTCCTCTTTTAGAGTGTGTTTCGGCATCTGGTGGAAACTGGGTTAAACCTCTCTGGTTCTCTTCAATAACATGATCCCATCTGCCCTGCTTGCTGGTCACAACCCTCTATAGTATCCAAGTTACTGTTTTCCAACCCCTAACATCAGGAACTTCACTAACGCAACATAAGAGCTGGGTGAATTTCATTCTTTCGAGCCTAGGGCTGCATTAACCTCTCCTTCAAAAAACAAAAAACAAAAAAACAAACAAAAAAAAGCAGCAGCAGCTAAGATTATAAATAAAACCTTGAAACACCTACACTCTGTCAAACAATCAGTTGTTTTTAAAACTTCTTTTAGAGTTAATTCATCTATTAATCAGTAATCAAAATTAAGCATCAAATATTGTTTGAGCATCTTTGTCTATAAAGACACTACTGTGTGCTGGGGAATATGTAATGTACAGAAATCACCTATGCCCTCCTGGTACTTGAAAACATAACCAAGGGGGACAGGGCAGACACGTGGCAATATAGCTGACAGTATGCTAAGTTTCTAATGACAAACTTATTGAAAGCCATGAGATAAAATTATTAAACCAGCCACTGGGACCATCAATAACATGAGATCTTATCTGGGTATGTTGCTAGCACATCTTGAGAAAAAATTTTTTTTTTTAATTATCTTCTTTGGGTAATTAGAAAATTACACTTCTTTCTCTTTTTTTGAATACAGTTGCTGACCAGTGCCTAGCTCGGCAAATGGAGGATCAGAAGACTTCTGTCATCCCTTTGCTCTCCAGCCCGCACTCTCTGTAATATACATAACTTGCACAAACTTCCTCTGTAATGTTTTTGCCCTGGGTACAAGAGGGAATCCAAAGATGGAGCTTCAGAGGCTCTGAAACTTCTTGAAATTGAATGTAAATTGTAGTGTTTTAGAGATCCTTGCTTGTCCTCAGGAGAGAGATCATAGTTTCTTCTGAATTCTCAAAAAATTCATGGCAGAAATGCTTAAGAATCACGACTCCAGATACACAACCTTGTAAGATCTTCAGTCTTAGAGTTCAGGACCCGGTTTTGCACTTCCATTTTTCAACCTGTGAGCTGAATGACTTTCCTCAAGTGATTGAACACTCTTTGCTTTCCTTTTTTGATGTTTTCATGTTGATGTTCTTCTTGCTTCATATACATAATACAGATAAATATTCTTAGTGGGTTTAAATTCACAATAATAGTATTTTGCTCTGGTTCAGACCATTTGAATGCCTAAATTTAAAAGCGTAACTCATGATATTTTACTGTTTTCATACTTCAAGTATTATAAAATTTTCTGACTAAAAAGCAAAAATATGCATTTAATAGGTCTGAGAAATTTGTTCTGCCTCCTCTAATTCTGTCTTCATACTTTGTTCTCCCTTTGACTGAAATCTCAAGCTTCCTTTTTAAGATCTCCATTTGTTTCGGTGCCCAAGGGTAAAACTATACCTCCCCGCCTACCTTTCTGCAGTGAAGGTGAAAGGACTTCTACTTATGGGTCCTAAACCAGTCTTCTTTTTTCCATCTTTCACTCAGGTCTTTACTTCATAATCTACTCAGTTTAATTTCCATGGAACTTAACATATAATCACTCTCTTGATAAGATCTCATTTCTCTTGTCCCTTCTATCATAGTCAATGGAGAAATCCACAATTTGGTTGAACCTATCCTTCCACCTGTTTAGTGACTGTATCTAAGCAACTACAAACCACTACTGGAGGGAGTAAAAATTTCTACCACCAATTTGGGAAAAAACTTGGCACTATCTTAAGCTTGTGTCTACTCAATGAGCCAGCAATTTCATTCTTAGGTAAATAACTCAGAGAAATTGCATACAGACACCAAGAGATATGCATGGGAATGGCTGTATAGCATTTCCGTAATAGCAAAAACAATGAAAATCTATACACTGAGTGGAAATAAATGAGTCACATCCCTAAGCAACAATATGGATGTAGCTAATAAATATAGTATGGGATAAAATTAAGTCACATAAAAACACATTTAATATATTTTACAGCTCAAAGCCAGGCAAACTACATGTATATGATGACTCCACACGCACGCACACACACACACGTAGAAGGAGATATAATTCAGAAGACTCATTATACCTTCAAAAAGCAGAAGAAAGAGTCGTGTAATTACTGGTAAGTTTCATATCAACTTCTTGACTGATTTCACTTTAAAAATAGGATTCAGGTGGACCTTCAGTACTCTCCGGAGATCCTCTTACAACCTACTAGTGAATAACTCTCCTACTTTTTAAGGTGGATCTAGAATTTTCTTCCTTTTCCTTTGTATCAAACCACTAACACCTGCCTTCTCATTCTCCCCTCTAAGAGCTTAAAAGTTAAACCAAATATGTATTAATTCCGGAATTTTTCTTTTTAAAGTCCTATACTTTAGCTTTTCTTAAGTCAATCATCTCTTTTGAAGCCTACTATAAAAAATAAAAGTTAACTTAAATCATGGTTCATTCAAATTTGACTAGATCTGAGGGTGATTAGAGGTGACAATTATACTACTCTTTCCTCCCCAAATTTTAATCTATGGAAAGAATTGGCACAAGAATCATTAGCCGAAACAAGACTAAAAATTTTTGTTTTATTATTCATGTAAAAACAGTGATTAATAAGTAGGATTTCTCATAAACTATGCTGAAAGAAATTGCTAAGGTTTGAGGACTCAAATAGGATATCAAATTCTGTTAACAATTAACTGGTTTCAGCTGAACCGACAGGACTCCATAAGCCTCACTAACTCACTAATCATGAATGGGGAGGATAAAGGTGTGTTCTGAGGGAGGAGAACCTCCAGTAAGAGGGACGGAAGCAGGTGAGAACCTACTGCTCTAATGACCAATCCAGGAGACAAGCAAGACACAGGCAGAGTCAGGGTAAAACTATTAGAGGCGTTTGAACCAGAGTGACTCCATCTTGAATAGAGGCTGGGTAAAATAAAACTGAGCTCTATTGGGCTGTATTCCCAGGAGGTTAGACATTCTAAGTCACAAGATGAAATAGGAGGTTGCCACAAAGTACAGGCCACGAAGACCTTGCTGATAAACCATGCTTCAGTAAAGCAGCCAGTCAAATCCCACCAAAACCAAGATGGTGACGAAAGTGACCTCTGGTGGTCCTCATTGTTCATTACCTGGTAATTATAATGCATTAGCATGCTAAAAGACACTCTCACCAGCACTATGACAGTTTATGAATGCCATGGCAATGTTAGGAAGTTATCCTTTATGGTCTAAAAAGGGATAGGACCCTCAGTTTCGAGACTTGCCCACCCCTTTCCTGAAAAACTCATGAAAAATCCACCCTTGTTTAGCATACAATCAAGAAGCAACAATAAGTATAAGCAGCTGAGTAGCCCATGCTGATGCTATGCCTATGGAGTAGCCATTCTTTACTCCTTTACTTTCCCAATAAACTTGCTTTCACTTTACTCTTTGAATTCACCCTGACTTCTTTCTTGTGTAAGATCAAAGAACCCTCTCTTGGGATCTGGATCAGGTAACCTTTCTAATAACCTTTCTAATTAGTAACCTTTCAGCCTTTCTAATAACCAAACCTGTGCCTCATAGTTAAGTCCCAGCAAGCATCTGACTCCGACTCATCTCATTGGTTACTCTTCGTTCTACGGAGAGAGGTCAGTGAGAAGAAAAAGAGGAAGGCGATGCATAGTTTCTCCAGTCTTCTCAAGAAGGTACAAGAGTTGTGAAAAAGTTCCTCATCTCTGGTCCGGGGGAAAGAACATTGGTCTAAGGTAAAGAGCCTCTTTTATCAATCATACCTCACATCGTGCTTTTATTTGCTAACCAATATCATGTTAATTATTTTGTTTTTCCTAAAGTCTTTGAGTTCTTCTGAAGAATACTGTAATTTATTAATCCGGCACCCCTCAGTATGTTATCTGGGTTTCAAACATTTTAGTCATAAACGACTTGATCATCTGTTTCCTATATTAACAAAAATCACAAATGTAATCATGTTCAGAGTAAGAGATTAAGATGTATATCATTTGGGAGAGGGAGCTGATCCTAAGCTGTTTCCTACCAGTGTTCTACAAATTTGGTTTTGTTAAATTTTATTACCTCTTATTTTGCTAACTCCTCCATGTGAATATGTTTTCTGTTCTTTGTGTCTTTCTTCTTAAATAGGGAATGAACAATTCTAATTAAAGATTATGGCTCACAGGGTCCTGGTTAACTGAGGCTTTCTTATGAATTGACAAGTACTCCACTGTCCTTTCAGGCACAAAGTACATTCGCCAAAATGATTTTTAAAAAGCAAAGAGGACTTCCGTGCCTTTCAGCCAGAACTTGTGTGAATTGCATCTGAGAAATAAATAGTCCTCTAGCATAATTCACTCACCCAGCAGGGCTTGGTCTCCTGTGACATCTCAACTTGGGAAAGCAAGCAAGGAAATGATAGAAGGCAGCTGGAAACCAAGCATTTACTGCACATTTGTTTAGCACCTACTATGCCTAAGGCAATTTGATTAATTTCAGGCAGGAGAGGAGGGAGACATAAAAAGATGTAAAACATAGACCCTGTCTTCAGAGAGCCTTCTCCTAAAATGAGATGGAAGCACTGCCAAACTCCCACAAAAGGATGGACTGTGGCAAGGGTCATTATGGAAAAGATTTCAAAGATAGTAGAGAGAACTTTCTCTTGTTGGCCATCAGTCATTTTCCATCTCAACATAAATGTGCCCAACCCACCCTATTCCAATGACTCCACTTCTTGGAAGGGGCAACTGGAAGAAAGCATTGTTTAAATTGCAGCTATGAAGTAGGACTACGCTAGTATGCAGTAGCTCAAAAGAGAGGTAGCAATAGTAATTTCTATAATAGAAGAGAGTGTGTTTTCAAGCCAGGTTCCTTCCACTCATGCACAAGCAATCACTGAGACAGTGGGCTTTACAAAAGAAAATATTCACAAGGCTGCTGTGCAAGGAGACAGGAGAAAAAAATCTCAAATCTTCCTCCCGAAAAATAGAGCTTGGGGATATTCATGAGATAGAAAATGGGGTGTTATAAAGTGGGCGGTGATCTAAAGCGTAGGGCAAGGTGATTGGTGGGTAGGAAAGATGAGGTAATCAAGGTTTCCACATAAGCATAATTGAGGTGCATGGGTCTTCATAAGATACATGTGCAGAAAACGGCAGCAGTTAAGCACGGGTGGAGGTTTTGGCATTCTGACTTCAAAAGGTCACTTTCCAGGCCCAGTTGAAGGTCAGTGGTTTCAACTAGTTCAAACTGGACAAGAGCTGCCACTTAGTTCCTAAAAAACAACTTGAACCAACTGTTTACTATAGAGCCCCACAGTCAGAGATATTATCTATAAGGAACCTAGTGGGGGTTTAGTTATGTACTGTTTGGCTATGTGACTTGCTAGTGTTACTTTTAAGATCAACCAGAAGTAAGCAATTAAAAGCAAGCAAGGCAGATTAAGTTGGGCAGGCTTAATCAGGTTAGCCCTTGGCTTCAAAAATGTGACTTAAAGGTTCAGAGAAACAGAAAAATTTACTGGAGAAGTCACTTAGGAGTGGGGACCATGGCTTAGAGGAGAACATTCACTAAGACAAAAAAAAAAAAAAAAAGTTAAGGGTTTGTATTATCTTCTCAGTGTTCGTTTATGACGTTGAGAGCAAAGCTGCATGGCAGATGCTTGAATGTAATTGGCTTTGCAGTTATGGATGGGTGCAAAGGCCCCTTCAGGTGGGCTGCTATAATGAGCTGAATTTGTGTTTCTGTGAAGGCAGATAGTATTGATGGGTGAAATTTAATGAAAGCACATGTCACCAATTTACATTCAATTACAAACAAGAAATAAAGCTTGATTGTTGGCATCTTTGTGTTCAGTTAGAATTGAAATATTAGGCTATATTAGAGTGATTGTGCTGTTTTTAGAAAAATTAGCAAAAACTTTGCTCAGACTTTATTTTGGTTGTAAAAAGCAACAAGCTAAAAAACAATCACAAAACTTAAACGTGGCTTCCCCTCTCCTTAGCATTTCTAGAAGTATTATCAGTAATAGAAGATTCTAGGATGAAACTACAGATTCCCATTGGCCCCTCAGAAGCTGTTAATAACAACCCAAGTCTAAGAACAAGATCAGAAATTACCCGATTGTGTATTTCATTGCGAGTGTATTTGCCTAAGAGATTCCGTATTTGTTTTATTTGGGAAGTGGGGAGGATAAGGGGGTTGGGGTGGAGTGAAGGCAGGTAAAAAAAAAAAAAAAAAAGCTGCCAACTCACAACAAAACTTAAACAGGACGTGGCCTTTTAGAAGTTAGAGATGCCCTGAGCAACTGGCACTGGTCACTTTTGTTTTGAAATGTCTGGAAGTATTTTATGAGGTCTGCAGGGGCTCTTCACTGTTATCTTTGACTTGATTCCTGTCATGCAAAACATTTTGGGTTTTTAAGTACCTTAGCTCTAATGGATGCCCAATTCATGTTCATTGAGTGATTGCATGAATGAATGCATGAATAATAAAAAGCAAAGTACTGGGAACTAATCAAGCAAGTAATATGGCTACATGAAAATGCTGCCTTTTGTTCATGGTTTATTTCATGTGGAAGAATCTCCTCTTCCTGGTGAGATTTGGAACTACAAGAAGGAATAGGACTTCATCTGATCCTATGCCCCTTCCCCAAAGAACTTCTCAGTAAATGCAGGTGATTTAGATTGTAAAACAAGTAAAAGGAAATAAAAGAATCAAATTCAGTGGTAATTTGCTGCTTGTACTTTTTCTTTCCTGCTCTTGTGGAATTCTCAGTGAAAATCTCTCTGTAAGACACCATGAGGCTGCGGGCAGCGTTTCAATAGTGGAATGAAATGGAAGTAAGAGTTCAATTCTAAGTTCTGTAAGGGTAGGATGATGAGTGTCCTGTCCAGGGTGATATTCTCACTCAGCACGTAACAGTTTTTGTATTTGTTTAATTATTTTTAAAAAGAACAGAGTATGAAAGGTAAGAAGAAAGGAATTGATTTTAGTCCTATTTGAAGCAAGAGGATGTGATTCCTAATATTTTTAAAAAATCCAATGCCTCTGCTCTTTTACTTCTCCTGTACCCTTTCTTTTCGGGAAATTGTTATGACTTCCAAATTATGGTAATCATGGGCAAGAGTAGGTCAGATAATTCCTGGAACCAGTATTAACTTAGCAGCTCAACTCTTCTTGTGGACCAAGATCTCATTTTGTACTAGTGACCTCAGATCTGAAAACCCATCATACTCCAAAAACTGGGGGAGAATAGAACATCTCTGTACTTCCTTTGGCTGAGATCAAACTAGCTCCAGATTTGCTCCTAAAAAAATGCTCCCCTAATACCTTTACAACTATATAAAGATGTAGAGCTTTCTCTAGTTTGGACTACTTCTGTTTGAACAATCATTTCTAGGGCTTTAGAAAAGAAAAACAAGTCCAAATGGCTCCATTGTCAAAGCTAAACTTGCCCACCAGTCCACATACCTCTGAATAGAAAATGAATGGTTATTTGAAAAAGAAACATAAAACTCTATTCTCTGATACCTTCCACACAACCCATCACTAAATCATTGGAGCAGGTTTCCTGTTGGCTTGTTTCATCTTCATTTTATTATCTGGAGATAATTGAACTCCAAGAGGATGGATGACTCATTAAGACTTAGGTTTTTCTGGCTCTAGATTTTATAACTTTATGTCTCTTGTAAACCAATAAATCTTCATGTTATAACATTGAAAATAATGTCAAAAGACAACATTACAACAAAATTTAGTTTAAAGATTTTAATTGGCTTTTATTATTTGTGATTCTGGAATTGGCCAACACCTCATTCTATAAAATAGAATGAGTGTTCCCATGAGATGAGCAGAGAAGTTTTGTTTTATGGACAGAAAATGGCTGAGGAAAGCAGACAACAGAAAGTGGATTGGTTGTTTCAAAGATATTTTTCTTGTAAAGATTAAAGCAGAAGGGACTTCCTTATCGTGCTGTCTAAAACTGACATGTTTGGGGATTTGGCTATTATCTACCTCTCTCCTGATTGCTTGGAAGGTCAGATAAATAATTTAGTTGCCACTTGATAATGCACAACTCTAGCATGAGAAGTTTGGCTTGGTCTATTGAGTCAAATGCAAGCAATCAGTCCAACCAATGACCTCCTGTAAATTTTATTTAATAATAGTAATGATTCGTTGTTCTAATGTCTATCTTATAACAAAGCAGAATCACATCATCAAATTAAAAGGAAAAGGTAGCTCAATGATATCACACTCAAAGCAGAAGGAACTGCCAATAGCCTCAGATTAAGAAAAAAAAAACGGAAAACTTTAGAAATTTTTACATGAATTTCAAAACACAGCTCTAAGCTTATTAATACTGGAAGCAAATTGCAAACTCTATGAAATCAACAGCAATAATTATTTTTAAAAGATATACTGTGTTTAAAACATTGGAGATATACAGCTTATTTTAACATATCCTCAAAACAATTAAACTTTTTAACATGAGAAATAATTGTTTTAACACATTTTACACACTTGGCAAATATGTACATTTGCACAATAGTTACTGATAAACAGTTTAATATATAATTTATAACATTAAAAATATATATATGAATGTGTGTATTATATATATTCGTTCTTCTGTAATTATCATTGCCCTCTCTAACTTTCTGGGCTGAGTTTCACTTGAATGCTTTCCATTCATCCATTCTTGGCTTCATTATGCATCCTCTTTAATATGCAGTATGGTTTTAATATAGGAGTTAAGAAGGAATTACTTAGGCAGATAGTAATGGTATGGGAGTCCTCAGTGAGGCTTTTCCCTTTAAGGAAAAGCAGACCAAATCATTTTCTAGCAAAGGACAGCCTATAAAGTTGAGCTGCAGACAGGGACAAGCCAGCTGAGAGCTTGCACAGGTGAATGCCTGCAGGAACTAGGGACTAGACATGTTCAAGATGGTGGCTCCATCTTCCATTTCTGCCAGCCATGTGTACAGTAAGGTACAAACAAGATGGTGCCAGCCAAGAAGAGTTTATTTGCATCATAATATTAGGGTGGGGAGACCAGCCTTCCCACACCCCCATCATCCCCCAGCACTGTGTAAATGTCACACCTAATCAAACCAATCTGTGAACCCTAGGTAAATCAGACACTGCCTCTTCAAGCCAGACTATAAAATCCAGTGCATTCATCACCAGCCAGTGTTTTCCACTCAGAAGGCCCCTTTCTATGCATAGAGAGAGCTATTTCTCTTTCTCATCTCGTCTATTAAACCTCCACTCCTAATTTCCTTGTGTGTGTCTGTGTCCCAAATTTTTCTGGTGCAAGACAATGAACCCCAGGGTTTATACCCCAGACAACATAGCTGCTTAAGTTTAAGCCCTTTGGGAGCTAGTAAATACTGAAAAAATAAATTTTTTTAGGAACGTCTAAACCCTGCTGTTTCACTAACTACTTATTTGCCTTTCTTAGTCATTAGAGATGGCCATTCCAAACACAGGATGTCACCAGATATTTAGGAGGATTGCACAGTGGTGGTACTGGTCCAGGGAGCAATGAAAGATTCCAGGTGAGCAGAATCTTGGTGGAAGTCGAGTTCTGAATGCTTAGGTGAATCAGAAGAAATAGGGCTGACCCTGGGGAAGGCCAAAAACAATCATGTAGAACAGAGTTGGAGGAAGTTGCAGTAGAAGGAAGGATAAGGCTCATGACTTGTGTTTTGGGACAAAGCAGAATTTCAATAGCTACTTACGGCACCCTAAAGATTATAAAGTTTAGAACAGGGGATAACATGGAGGGCAAGGGACATGCCCTGAATTCATTGACAGAAAGGCAATTCTGCAACAATAACTTAGCTTATCTTCCACCATACAGTCTAAAACCCATAGTTGAGCAATAGATACTGTCCGCATATTCCCCTCATGTGCAAAGACACGTTTTTGAGTGGCAATTGGCAATGGTTGAGGTCTGCCTTTAGGTTCAGGGGAAGAACAGTTAGTTGGAGCCGAGGAGAGGGAACAGCCTTTTCCCAGGTTAGGAGGTTTCCCCTGCCTCCTGTCCCCAACAGTGTAAAGGTATCTAGCTATGATGCTGTCCAATGACTTTGATATTCTGAGTTAGTTAGCCAAGAGTTAGTTGGCTGCTGATTTTCTTTGCCCTATGGACCTAAAGGCCTGCAGTGATGCACAAAAACATCCTGCTCTTGAATAGAGTACACCAACTGCTGTTTGCAGTTTGACTAATCCTAGACCCCTAGTCATAACCAGCTGTCATTTTGGAGAGAACAATTTTAGAATAGGAGCTTGCTGAGAACAGCGTCTATGTTAAAGAAAGAATTTGATTGCATCATTTTTGGTTCTTTAGCCTTTAGAAGCCAGAAGTAATTGAATCATTATAGCCCTTCCTCCTCCTCACCAAGTTCTCCCAGCTCAGATATCAACTCCTGTGGAAAGCCTTTCTTTATGTCTAAGTCTATTTTGGATATTTCTCTTCTGTGCTCCCATGACATTATAGTAGTTCTCATATATTCTTGCAGTTAACTAAATGCTTGTCACACTTTGAATGTCTCTTGTTCCTTACTAAGCTGTGAGCTTCTTTGTGGTAGAAACTGGATCTTTTCCAGTGTTGGATCCCTAGCTCCTAGGGTGTGCAATAAATATCTGTTGAATGGGTGGATACCTGAATCAAACCATCTCCATGTCTGCCTGCTCTCTTTATGCATTCACCATCTGGCCCTGGCCCTGATTCTTAGTTTACTCAGATTGTGGATGATGACACGTGTTATCACACATATGTAACCAACCACAGTCAGCTCCCAGCCTACTTCTTCCTCAAGTTCAGACTCAGTCACCACCTCGTATAACGAGCCAGGCCTGACTGCTGCAGGCCAAAATGCTGTCTCCTTCCTCTGACCTACACCACTCATAAAATTTGTACAAATACCTCTTTATCACACACTTTCTTTAGTGTGATGCCTGTGAGTCTGGTCTTTGTGAGCCCCTCACACATAAAGTCCATGTCTTCCCTTTCCCTTTTACCCCTCTGTGTATCTAAGCTCTGAACTGGGCACAAAGAATACTCCAAAGTGGTACCAAATGGCATGAAATGATCCTAATCAAAATGAAGACATAGTTCTGAGGGCAAGGTTTTTGTCCACAGAACTCTACCTGTATTTGTACTATTGAGGCTGCTTCCTAGTGATGAATAGAGCCACTAGGCAATGGACGTAGGTGGGGATGGAAAGTAATTGGCAGAGGCAGAACTGTCCTTTTGTTATTTCTTTATAAATAAACTCCCACAGTGGAAACTTGTTAACCTCAGTCCTTGCCTTCACATCTACTTATATGCAAGACCTCCCTCGACAAATCAATCTTTACACTGCAGTGGCACTCTCTTGACAAGATATGTTTGGCTTAGCCACTGTTGATATTTGTTCTTGAAATCTCAGTTGTGTGGCATGGTACACTCTGAGAGCAGAAATGGAGACGCTTAGTTTATATGCACTGAGGACGGGCAAGATGCAAACTGAAAGAGATGGTCTGCAGCAGGGCAGCAGGAGTGGCGGGAGCTGAGCAGCACTTAATATGTTGTGATGTATTGAATCTATGAAATGCCTGTTCAATAGCTAGTCAAAGGAAATTTAGAAGGGCACGGGAAAGGGATTTATTTTTTCACCACTGTATAACTGTTCATTATATCTTATGCTGTTGGTCATGGTCTACCTGTGTCCTTTTGAGGTCCCAGTGCCCTTAGACTCTCAAATAGCACGACTCAGAAGAAATAGGTGAGGTTTGTTCAATTCACACACACACACACACACACACACACACGCCTCTATGTATTTCAAGAATTGAGGCATTATGGGCACTTTGGGATTGAGCTTTTTTTGCTGGATTTTAATCTCTGAAAAGAGAGAGCTCCTCCAAAGCAAATTACTTGATCTTTTCTCTTCTCTTGTGCATAACCTTATTGGAGCATTTCTCAAATTTGACTGAGATCACTTAAATAAATGTCTGTTTTCATCAGCAGACAGCATTTGCAACATAGACTGAATCTCACTCATTTATATTTCCCAATAGAGTAGCAAAGTGTCCGGCACATAGGAAACTCTCCTGAAATGTTAGCTGAACATGATCCTAATATTCATGAAAAATTGTATATGCAAGGCAGAAAACAAAAAGGTAAACAAAAACTATTTTGAGCCAACTTAAGAGAAATGCAGACACTATTAGATTATTAATTAAATTTTAATTTTCCTGTAAATAGTCTTCAGAGAAAAATGCTGTTTTAGCATTGTACCCTAGTTTAGGCTACTGTGTAAATAAATACTTTCTGTGGGTTTAGTTTTAATCTAGATGTCACGGGAGAAAAATTGAATAAAATGTGGCCTCTGCCACTAGGAATGTTGGGTGGCATCTGGAGAAACAAGGGTCAAGAAAGGACCCAAAACATGAGATAGAGTATGATGACAGGCCAGATGGAGGAGCGGAGGCAGTATGGATCAAAGGAGTCAAAATAGGACAACATTCCATGAGCTGGTACAATTAAAAAAAGGCATTAGGAGGAGGTAAAACTGCATTGCAATGAAGTTCTAGTTGATAAATGACATGTGGGTAAGCATTAATTGAATCATGCTGCTATTTCATATAAGATCCCGGATGGGAATGTTAGATATTATATCTCACAAAGGAAATGTTTTTCAGTGGTGTTGGTGAATCCTTAGATCATGAGAGTTTCCTTAGGTTTATCGGTGAACAATCTTGTCTTTAAAAAGGCAGTTGGTGTTCTGTAAAGGAAAAGTGTGCTGAGCGTAGAGACCTTGATGTTAGGCGGTAAGTCTACTTTTAGCTATGTGACCTTGATAAAGTTAACCATTCTCTGGGCCCCAATTTCCTTTTTTAAAATATCAGCAACAGGAAAAACCTGCCCCCACTTGACTTCAGGACATGGAAAAGACTTAGATTGTGAGAGAAAGTCACTTGTATAAAAACAAGAAGTCACTTCATCCTTTGGCCTTTTTCAGACCATGACTCAGATGAAAAGTGAGAGAACTGCATGATTTCTGCTCTTCCTCATAGGCACTCATTTTTTAGGCATTCAGGACAATTTCTTCCACCCCTTTAATTTATTTCCTTTTGGTAGTCAGAAATTCTTGGAACATATTGAAGCATTTATGCATGTACATTTTAACACATAGAATAGGGTTCTCCACAAGTAGAAAATTCTGTGTGTGGCACAGGATTGGGGTGAGTGTCAGAAGAACCTCGATTAATGGGTATATTGCCAATTCTATTTTTCTACCAGTCTTTCAATTTGGGAGGTGACTAAGCCAAGAGGGATAGGAGTGAATTCATATTTTGTAGTAAATCTGCAGTAAATGAATGTCTGATGAGAAGGAAGCACTGAAGTTGGGACTGTTCGGAATATGCATAGAGAAATTTGAAACAATGTGCGTTTAGAGCTAGTTCTAAAATATGTGACTAAGCTCCACCTTTAAAGATGAGCAAAGAGAAAAAAAATAGAAAATGAAAAGAGAACCTACATGAAAAACCTCTGGAAATTACCTCCTATAGAGTTGAGAGATTGACTTTTTCAATAGGCTACAATAATGCAGGATCTCTTCTAGAAAGAGCAGAGGCCATAAGGGGAAACTGACCAGGCTGAGATGGAAATACTATAATATAAAAAGAAAGATTGATAAAACAATTCTTGTACATAAGGAAATAAAATTAAAAAGCATTGTGGAGCATGCACAGTAAAGACCTGATTTTAAATGGCAAGAGATTGAATCACTGTTTTGAAGAACAAACTTGAGAAGCTTCCACAGATAGCAGAGACCAAAGTCCTGAAGTAGTTCATAATTTGCAGCAATAATCGGCGGAGTATGGTGGCTCACACTGGTAATCTCAGAACTTTGGGAGACCAAGGCTGGAGGATTGGTTAAGCCCAGGAATTTGAGACCAGCCTAGGCAAAATGGTGAGACCCCCCCACCGCCATTTTTAAAAATCTCTACAGAATTTTTAAAAAACTGGCTGAGCATGGTAGCACATGCCTCTGGTCCCAGATTCATAGAAGGCTTAGGCAGGAGGGTCACTGGAGCCAAGGAGGTTGAGGCTGCTGTGAACCATAGTCATGCTACTGTACTCCAGCCTAAGTGACAGAACAAGACTCTCTCTCAAAAAAAGAATTTTTTTTAATAGTTATCAAAAATGAGCCAGAAATGCATGGATAAAAACATTTCTAAAGAAGAAAAAGAACAATAAATGCAGAGGAAAACACCAAAGAGATGCTGAGGGATAAGTCTTCAGCTCTAGAAAGTGATGTACAAATTGAAAGGCCCAGACGTTTTAGGGTAAAGTCAATGAAAAACCTCACGTTTAGATTCACATCTAGTAATTTCATTGTAAGTACAAAAACAAGAAAAATATAAAACTAGAGAAGTAAGCAACACTCAAAGATATAAAAATTATGTTGCCTCGAACTCGTATTTGCAAAGCAAAATGCTGAAGGTGGAGGAGTTATAACTGTGCAACATAATTTTGAGGAGAAAAATTTTTAGGACCAACCAAGAATTTCTATGCTTGATCAACTTGTCTTTCCTTTGTAAAGGCATTCTCGGATATGTGTGTGACTCTTCGAGAAAAAAATAAATTACTTAGAAATAGAATATAACCTACAAAGATAATAAAGAAAAAAAAGAAGTAATGGAGAATCCATTTAAATAAAATTTAGTGAAAGATTGTTGTAAATAGTTATAAAACAGTGCCCAAATATTAATGGGTTTTCTAGAAACAAGATAAACAGAGTAAAAAATATAATTTAATAATAATGATTGGTTCATGTATTAATCTGCTCAGGCTGCCATGACAAAATACCAAAGACTTGGTGGCTTCAATAATAGAAATTTATTTTCTTGCAGTTCTGAGGGCTGGAAGTCTAAGATCAGAACACCAGCATTGTTGGGTTGTGGTGAGGCCTCTCCTGGTACAGACATCAGCCTTCATTCTGTGTCCACACGTGGCCTTTCCTCAGTATGTGCACAATGAGAGAGCGAGCTTTCTCCTCCTCTTCTTGTGCAGCCACCAATCCTATTGGATTAGAACCTCATTTAACTTTAATTATCCTGGAAAAGCCTTATCCCAAACACAGTCACAGGAAGAGTTACAACTTTCACATACGCATTTCAAGAGGGACGCAATCCTAGTACCATAAAAATTATACGAAATATGACTAAATATCAAAATCACATTATATTTCACAGCCTAAAAATGGTGAGATGCAGAGGTAGTTTCTTTAATATAAAATTAGAGAAATGTGGATTAAATAATAATTTTGAAAACTGTAAAGGTAACTATTAGTCATGAATAAAACCTTTCAAAATATGTTAGAATACAAAAAAATATATAGTGCATAGAGCAAAATTAGAAAACAAATACAAGGGGAGATAGACTTAACCAGGAAAATATAACAAAAGCAAATAGACGTAGAACAACTATACAATTTTCTAATGGGGGGTAAGTTCTCATTAAAATATATAGAATAGACCTATATATGTTCTGGAAAATGCTTATAAAATATCCTTCAATGTTAAGATAATAAAATAATTGAAACTTAAAGAATAAATAGAGATATGTTAAGTAAATTGAAATAAAGTGAATGTGAGAATGATAATAAATAAATGTTCCAAATCAAAGAACTATTTCAGAATAATAAAAATGCAATTCACAATAAAGCAAGACCTAGGGGAAATTCATATGCAGTATAGCAAGGTATTGATACACATCAGCCAAATTTTCAAATGGTAAGAAATATTTTACAGAAATATAGTAGTCTTGGGAGAGTTTACCAAAATGTATAATCCTTCATAGATTCACTGAGCAAAATAATAAATAGAAATAAGTATACAGAAGATGGACATCATAACATCTTTTTTTATAAAGACAGGAAATGTTTTATACACAAAGAAAGGGGAATATACTCACTTTTACAATAAACATTGAACATTTGCCAAAATTGGCTATGGCAAATATTATTTTATTACTTGAATTGGATAAAAGCAGAGCATGACAATATAATAGTTATCATGATCACTAGTAATCATTCTGTCTTCACAATATGCCAGGAAACATGCCTTCACATATATTAGCATTGTTTATTCCTAATAACAATGCTATGAAAATTATGCAATTACCTCTCTATTTGACATATGAGGACATTTAAACTTAAATATTTTTTCTGAGTTGACATGGCTAGTTAGATGTTAAAATCAGTGTTCTCAAATTTAGTGTGCATCAGAGCCCTGTGGTGGGCTGCTGAGTCCCACACTCCATTTCTGATTTGGAAGGTCTGGGGTAGGGCCCAGTAATTTGCATGTCTAATAGTTTCCCGGTGATGCTCATGCCACTGGCCTAGGAGCGTGCACATTGACAAGCACTGGGCCAGGTGCTGCCAAGAACAATAGCTTTACTGCTTTCAAAAAGGAGAAATTGTCAGAGAGCAGGTTCTGACAAAAATGCAATAAATTTAGAAGTTTATAATTAGCGAAGCTAAAAAAAAAAAGTACTAGGAAATTTAATTAAAAATTAAAAGCAATCATTCCCAATTTAATCAATTTAATGCATTTCCAATTAAAATTCCAATTGGATTTTTTTCTTTGAACTTGGCAAAATGATTCTAAACTCCATGGAGATAAATAGAAAATAATAGTCAAGAAAAATTAGAAAAAGAAGAGTATTTGGTGGGAACTTGCCTGTATAAAATAAAACATTGTAGATTTCCATACTAGATTGCATACCAAATAGGTTTTCACACCATGCTTCTTTAAAGTCTCCACTGAAACACTGAAAACTTTTAGATATGACAAGGAATAAGCCAGTAATAGTGGTGTGGAAGGGAGGCACCAAAGAAGAGAGTACAAAGATTTGGGAAAGATAAAAAAGGATGAAAATGTATTTGTGATACAATCAAAGGAATGAAACCTCCCTGACCTGGTATAATCCAAGACTGCTGGGTTCCATAAAGAAATTTGGCCTTTCAGAATCCTGGATGGAGGAGCCTTGAGCTCAATGGAGGCAGATGCTAGATAGTAGGCGTGAGAGGTACTTCTGAAAACAAAAGGGCTGATTAAAGTTCTCTGAATCCAGCAAGTGAACCGGAGACCCCTCTTCCCTTCTATTCTTTCCTGCTCTCCTTCCTTGAGTTAGAGCAAAGTTAGCTTGATATTTATCCCCAGGCACAACACTAGAACATTACTGTCAGCAGAAGTGGATTGAATGGTTGAAGACACTGAGGGTGGGTGATATTGACACCTTGGAGTAAATCCTGGCTTATTTTGACATTTGGGAGCCCTCACCTTTGGAATGAATATCATCTTGTTCAGAGAAAATTAGAAAAAAGTTGTCTGAAGAAATTGAATATCCCAAAAGATAAAACATCCAATACCAGTATGTGAGGTCTCTCTAGTGTAACAAGAACCCTAATGCAAAATTGTAGCTCCAATAAAACCAGGAGCAAAAAATGAAAGTGTGGATCCCACCAAGGAGACCATTTAAGACATAGGTTAAGCTGACAGGCTTAAAGGCAGGCCTAGGGAAGATCTAGGCCAAAATAGACCCTAGGATAAGGGTTTCCAGAGGCAAAGGTGATTGGGGGAAAAAAAAGTAGTAATTAACACAATGACTATATAGCAAAGATCTTGATTTTTATGTGGTAATCATTGGAAGGAAAATATTTCAAGAGGGACAAAAAAGGTTCGTTAGAAACTCCAATTACAACAAATGTATATCCTCTTCAACAATCTGATCAATACTCACTAAGTGATTGTTCTGCAAACAATGTTGAACAAAGTAGAAATAATACAGCCAGCCTTTACTGAGGTGCATAACCACAGTTAGTAACCACATGGGGAGGATGAAGAGACTAGAGGAAGATGGTAAAAAAGAAGCAGATCTCTACCCATAACAGCAGAAAATGATTTGATAATGTTTACAATTGATAAACTAAAAATAATAAATGTGTGCTCTTTGAGATTGGGAGTTTATTAGAAATGGGCCTTAAAACAGCTAAAATTGGTTGCCTCTGGAGAACAAAACTAGGGGATTGGCAGTCATGGGCCATGACAGGGTACATTTATTAGAAATCTTACTCTTTCATTGTAGAAAGTTTTTCAAAGATTTTTGTTACTTTATGTTTCCATGCAAACTAAAGACCCACTTGATTTAAAAATGAAGTTGTATTTGCAGTAGGATCATGTTAATTTTTAGTTTAACCTAGGAATATTTCCATGCTAATGATTGTGAGTGCTCCTGTCCAAGAATGCCTTTCTATCTTTTCAAATCACCTTTTGTATCCCTGAAAGAATTTTGCTCTTTCTGTGAAGAAACACACAGCAAAGGGTGAATGAAAACAGAATTAAAGCCATAAAAATAGTTTTTATAGGATAAATGACAGATCAAGGGCTAAATAGATCAGTCACTCTCAATAAAAGTAAACATCTAAGTAGGTAAAAGACTACCATTCATAGAGAGAAACAGGTGGTAGGGATCATAAAATAAAACCCAAAACTCTGTTGAATGACAAACACCTACAAAAGAAGTGGTTTGGAACTGATGAGAATAAAATATGAATAAAGGCAAGCTAGGTTAGTACAGAGAATAAGATTCCTCATGTTAGGCAGGTTTGAATTCAAGGCAAAGAGAATTAAAGGAGATAGAAAAAGGTACTTTTTAATGATTGAAATATAAAGAGTCTAATGCATAGAAACTTTAATGGTTTATGTTCTTCATGTGCACAGCATAGAGCAAACACCACTGATAATATATAAGTGGATATGAGAAAACACATATTCTTAGCAGGAGAGCATAATTTATCTCTATTGGTCTCTGAAAGCCATATGTCCTGCAAGCCAGGAATGACTCTCCAGCATGGTTATACCAATCTACGTGCTCAGTAAATGTTCAGGAGAGTTCCTGTGTACCCATGTCATTCATCACCCTCTGCTTAAAATTATCCAGCTTTACTCATTTCTCCTGGCTCTAGTAGGTACAAAATATATTTTGTGTTTACATTCACAGTTTTCTGATGATTTTGAGTATCCTTTTATATGTATTTCAGTCATTTGGATTACTGGATTTATACATTTTCTGTATATGTCCTTTGCCCATTTTCTATTTAAGTCCCTGACTTTTTCTAATTGATTTACAAGAGTCTTTTGCAACTCTAGATGTTACTCCATGGTTAGTTTCAAATATTGTAAATATCTTCCCCATTGTGTCACTTGCTCTTTATTGTTGTCTATGATGTCCTTCATGAATGGAAAACTAATTTTAATTTAGATAAAGTAATAATTTCTCCTTTAGGATTGCTTATGATTTTTAAATTTTTAATCAATTTTATTTAGGCCTAATTTACATACAATAAAATATGTTCATTCTACTGTACACTTCAATGAGATTTGACAAATGTATAAACATGTATAACCATCACCACAATCAAGACATAGACATCAACTCAAGAGGTTCCTTTGTGTCCCTTTGCAGTCATTCACCATTCCCTGTGCAGTCATTCAGCATCACCATTGCAGTCAGTTTCCTGTTGTGCATTCTTTCACTCTACATTTGTTTTGCTTGTCCTAGAAGTTTATAAATGAAGAATCATACAGAATGTACTATTTTGTGTCAAGCTTCTTTAACTTAGCATGAGTGATTCCACTATGTTGTTTTGATAATCAGTGGTTTGTTTCTTTTTTACAAATATGCCACTTTTGTTCATATGATTAACATTTGGTTTTCAGTTTTTAGTTATTCTATTTTGAATTTTTTTGTGGAATCTCCATACTCATTTTATAATGACTATACTAATTTACATTCACACTAACAGTGTGCAAGTGTTCCCCTTTCTCCCCATCCTTGCCAATACTTGTTATCTTTTGAATTTTTGATAATAGACATTCTAACAGGTGTGAGGTGATATCTCATTGTGGTCTGATTGACACTTCTCTGATGATTAGTGATATTGAACATTTTTTCTTTTACCTGTAGGCCATTTGCATGTTTTCTGAAAAATTTCTATTCAAATCCTTCACCTATTTGTATTATTGCAAGTTGAGTTCCTTATACATTTTGGATATTAACTCCTTATCAGATGTATGGTCTGAAAATATTTTTTCCTATTCCATAGGTTGTCTTTCCCACTGTTTGTTTTCTTTGCTGTACAGAAGCTCTTTAGTTTTCTGCAATCCCATTTGTCTATCTTTGCTTTTGTTGCTTGTGCTTCTGGGGTCATATCCAAAAACTTATTGCTTAGGCCAGTGCCCATAGAGTTTTCCCCTCCTGTTTTCTTCCAGTTGCATTACAGTTTAATATTTTTCATTTAAGTGTTCAATCCATTTTGAGTTGGTTTTTATATATGGTGTGAGATAAGGATCTAATTTTATCTGACTGTATATAGATACCCAGTTTTCTCAATACCATATGATCCAGTAATCTCACTACTGGATATATACCCTAAGGAAATGAAATCACTATATTAAAGAGATAAGTGCACTCTCATGTTCAGTGCAGGATTATTCACAGTAGGCAAGATATGAAATAAAACCAAGTGTTCATTAAAGAATGAAAGGGTAGAGAAAATATGGTACATATACCAAATGAAATTCTATTTATTCTTTAAAAAGAAGGAAATCTTGCCATTTGCCAAAAATGAATAAACCTGGAGGACATTATGTTAAGTAGAATTAGGCACAGAGAGACAAATACTGCACTCTCACATAGTTTTTTTTTTTTCCTTCTTTTTTTTTTTTTAATGTGAAAACTAAAAAACTCATAGAAGCAGAGTAGAATGGTAGTTACCACAGGCAGAGTTGGGAAGATACTGGCCAAAAGGATACAGAATTTCAGTTAGACAGGAGCAATACAGTTTAAGAGATCTATTAGATCTATTGTACAGCATAGTAACTATAGTTAATAACAATGTAATGTATACTCAAAAATTACTGAATGGATTTGGTATTCTCACCACAAAAGTAAGTATATGAGGTAATGCATGTGCTGAGTAGCTTGTCTTCACCAATCCATCATATATACATATTTCAAAACATGTTGTACACCATAAACATGCATACATTTTTTGTGTAAATTTTAAGAGAACATAAACAATCCGAAGAAAATACAAAAGGATTGAGCATTTTATACATCTTTTTATAAAAAAGAATGTATTATTTTTTGATAAAAGCCTTTAGTGTATGAAAAAAGTACATGTTTATTAGAAACTACTAGAAAGTTTTCCAAAGTGGTTTTATCATTTTACACTTCTGCTGACAAGGCAGTAGGTATTATTTTTCCAATCATTGCCAGGACCTGATTAGAGTTTTAAATTTTATCACAAAGAGTATGTATTTTTTGGAAACTCATTGTGACTTTACTTTGAATTACCCTGAACACTAACAATGCTGAACATCTGTATTAGTCCATTTTCATGCTGCTGCTAAAGACATACCTGAAACTGGGAAGAGAAAGAGGTTTAATTGGACTTAGAGTTCCAAATAGCTGGGGAGGCCTCAGAATCATGGCAGGAGGCAAAGGCACTTTTTACATGGCAGCAGCCAGAGAAAAATGAAGAAGCAAAAGCAGAAACCCTTGATAAACCCATCAGATGTTGTGAGACTTATTCACTATCACTAGAATAGCACATGCCCCTGTGATTCAATTACCTACTCTTGGTTTCCTCCCACAACACGGGGGAATTCTGTGAGATACAATTCAAGTTGAGATTTGAGTGGAGACACAGCCAAATCATATCAACATCTTTCTAATGTGTATATAACTATCTATGTACCTTCTTTTGTGCAGTTTATACAAATCATTTGCTATTCTTTCACTCAATTGTTTTTCTTACTATTGCATTGTTAGAGTTCTTTTTGTATTTTGCATATCAGTCATTTGTTCCATATGTTTGGTAAATATTCTTTCCCAATCTATGGTTTGACTTTGAATATTTTAACACTATTTTTTGAAAAACAGTATTTTTAGAATTCTGATTGTCAAATATCACTTTATTTTTATTTATATTCTGGGAAATTATTGCCCTACTATAATTTCATAAAGACTTTCTCTATGTTTTCTTCTAGAAGTTTTATAGTTTTAGCTTTTAGGTTTAAATTCATGAAACATTTAAAGTAAATTCTTATAAATTGTATGAAGTAAAGGTCAAGAGTTATTTCTTTTTCTCAGGGGAATTCCCAGTTGTTCCAGCACCACATGTTCAACACCCTCACTTCTTAAAATTGATATTGGTCTAGCGCATGCATGTGCACACATGTGTATATACAATTGTACATATATGTATATATATTTTCTGATTCTACTGGTCCATTAATATGTCCTTAAACCAAAAGCACATTTTTTATTAATGTGGCTTTATAATAAACTTGAAATCAGGCAGTGTATGTCTTCTGGTTTTATTCTTTTACTAAAAGTTGTTTTGTCTATTATAGGTCTTTTGTATGTACACATAAATGTTAGAATCAGTTTGTGTATATACAGTATTTTAGACTCTGGGGTACATGTGCAGATCATGAATAATTGTTGCATAGGTACATACATGGGAATGTGGTTTGCTGCCTCCATCCCCTGTCACCTATATCTGGCATTTCTCCCCATGTTGCCCCTCCCCAACCTCCCTACCCGCCACTGCCCCTCCCCTAATCCCCCATAACAGACCCCAGTTTGTGATGCTCCCCTCCCTGTGTCCATGTGTTCCCATTGTTCAACACCTGCCTGTTAGTGAGAACATGGGGTGTTTGATTTTCTGTTCTTGTGTCAGTTTGCTGATAATGATCGTTTCCAGGTTCATCCATGTCCCTACAAAGGACAGGAACTCATCTTTTTTTATGGCTGTACAGTATTCCATGGTGTATATGTGCCACATTTTCCTTGTCCAGTCTATCATTAATGGGCATTTGGATTGGTTCCAGGTCTTTGCTATTGTAAACAGTGCCACTATGAACATATGTGTGCATGTGTCTTAATAACAGAATGATTTATAATCCTTTGGATATATACCCAGTAATGGGATTGCTGGGCCAAATGGAATTACTATTTCTAGGTCCTTGGGGAATTGCCACACTGTCTTCCACAATGGTTGAACTAATTTACACTCCCACCAATGGTGTAAAAGTGCTTCTATTTCTCCACATCCTCTCCAGCATCTGTTGTCTCCAGAGTTTTTAATGATCACCATTCTAACTGGCATGAGATGGTATCCCAATGTGTTTTTTATCTGCATTTCTCTAATGACCAGTGATGACGAGCATTTTTTCATATGTTTGTTGGCCTCATATATGTCTTCTTTTGAAAAGTGTCTGTTCATCTCCTTCACCCACTTTTGAATAGGTTTGTGGTTTTCTTTCTTATAAATCTGTTTTATACTTCTTTGTAGATACTGGATATTAGCCCTTTGACAGATGGGTAGATTGCAAAAAATTTTTCCCATTCTGTTGGTTGCCAGTTCACTATAATGATTACTTCTTTTGCTGTACAGAAACTCTGGAATTTAATTAGATTCCATTTGTCTATTTTGGCTT
The DNA here is from genome assembly GCF_001604975.1 of Cebus imitator. Taxonomy (NCBI): domain Eukaryota; kingdom Metazoa; phylum Chordata; class Mammalia; order Primates; family Cebidae; genus Cebus; species Cebus imitator. The sequence continues at coordinate 2,012,046 of NW_016107657.1, read as the reverse complement.
TTGTTGCCAATGCTTTTGGTGTTTTAGTCATGAAGTCTTTGACTATGCCTATGTCCTGAATGGTTTTGCCTAGATTTTCTTCTAGGGTTTTTATGGTATTAGGTCTTATGTTTAAGACTTTAATCCATCTGGAGTTAATTTTAGTGTAAGGTGTCAGGAAGGGGTCCAGTTTCTGTTTTCTGAACATGGCTAACTAGTTATCCCAACACCATTTATTAAACAGGAATCCTTTCCCCATTGTTTGTTTTTGTCAGGTTTGTCAAAGATTAGATGGTTGTAGATGTGTGGCATTGCCTCGAATGCGTCTGTTCTGTTCCATTTGTCAATATCTCTGTTTTGGTACCAGTACCAAGCTGTTTAGATTACTGTAGCCTTATAATATGGTTTGAAGTCAGGTAATGTGATGCCTACAGCTTTGTTTCGTTTGCTTAGGATTGTCTTGGCTATGCTGGCTCTCTTTTGATTCCATATGAAGTTTAAGGTGGTTTTTTTCTACTTTTGTGAAGAGAGTCATAGGTAGCTTGTTGGGGATGCACTGAATCTGCAAATTACTTTGGGCAGTATGGCCATTTTCATGATATTGATTTTTCCTAACCATTCATTCTATAAGCATGGAATGTTCTTCCATCTGTTTGTGTCCTCTCTTATTTCCTTGAGCAGTGGTTCGTAGTTTTCCTTGAAGAGGTCCTTCACATCCTTTGTTAGTTGTATTCCTAGGTATTTTATTCTCATTGTAGAAATTGTAAATGGGAGTTCATTCTTGATTCATTCTATTTTAGTCTGTTATTGATGTATAGGAAAGCTTGTGTGTGTTGCACATTGATTTTGTATCCTGAGACTGCTGAATTGCTTATCAATTTAAGAAGATTCTGGCTGAGACTGTGGGGTCTTCTAAATATACAGTCATGTCATCTGCAAATAGAGACAATTTGACTTCCTCTATTCCTAATTGAATACCCTTTATTTCTTTTTCATGCCTGATTGCTCTGGCTAGAACTTCCAATACTATGTTGAATAGGAGTGGTGAGAGAGGGCACTCTTGTCTAGTGCCAGTTTTCAAAGGGAATGCTTCCAGTTTTTGCACATTCAGTATGATATTGTCTGTAGGTTTGTCATAAATAGCCTTTATTATTTTGACATATGTTCCATCTATATCTAATTTATTGAGAGTTTTTACCATAAAGTGCTGTTGAATTTTGTCAAAGGCCTTCTCTGAATCTATTGAGATAATCATGTGTTTTTTGCCTGTGCTTGTTTATGTGGTGGATTATGTTTATAGACTTGCGTGTGTTGAACCATCCTTGCATCCCCGGGATGAAGCCTACTTGATTGTGATGGATAAGCTTTTGGATGTGCTGTTGCAATTGGTTTGCCAGCATTTTATTGAAGATTTTAGCATCTATGTTCATCATGGATATTGGCCTGAAGTTTTCTTTTCTTGTTGAATCTCTGCTGGATTTTGGTATCAGGATGGTGTTGGTCTCCTAAAATGATTTAGGAAGGATTGCCTGTTTTTGGATTGTTTGGAATAGTTTCAGAAGGAGTGGTACCAGCTCTTCTTTGTATGTCTGATAGAATTTGGCTGTGAACCCATCTGGACCTGGGCTTTTTTTTGGTTGGTAGGCTATTAATTGCTGCCTCAACTTCAGCCCTTGTTATTGGTCTATTCAAGGTTTCAACTTCTTCCTGGTTTAGGCTTGGGAGGGTCCAAGTGTCAAGGAATTTATCCATTTCTTCCAGGTTTACTGGTTTGTGTGCATAGAGTTGTTTGTAGTAATCTCTGACGGTAGTTTGTATTTCTGTGGAATCAGTGGTGATATCCCGTTTATCCTATTTTATTGAACCTATTTGATTCTTCTCTCTTTTCTTTTTTATTAATCGGGCTAGTGGTCTATTTTGTTGATCTTTTCAAAAAATCAGCTCCTGGATTTATTGATTTTTTTGAAAGGATTTTTTGTGTCTCTATCTCCTTAAGTTCTGCTCTGATCTTAGTTATTTCTTGTCTTCTGCTAGCTTTTGAGTTTTTTTTATCTTGCTCCTCTAGCTCTTTCAATTTTGATGATAGGCTGTCAATTTTAGATCTTTCCATGCTTCTCATGTGGGCATTTCTTGTTATAAATTTTCCTCTAGACACTGGTTTAAATGTATCACAGAGATTCTGGTACATTGTGTCTTCATTCTCGTTGGTTTCGAAGAACATCTTTATTTCTGCCTTCATTTCATAGCTCATCGAGTCAACATTTAAGAGCCAGTTGTTCAGTTTCCATGAAGTTGTACAGTTCTGAGTCAGTTTCTTAATCCTGAGTTCTAATTTGTTTGTGCTGTGGTCTGAAGGACTGTTATGATTTCTGTTCTTTTGCATTTGCTGAGGAGTGATTTACTTCCAATTATGTGGTCAATTTTAGAGTAGGTGTGATGTAGTGCTGAGAAGAATGTATATTCTGTGGATTTGGGGTGGAGAGCTCTGTAGATATCTATTAGGTTTGCTTCGTCCAGATCTGAGTTCAAGTCCCGGATAGCCTTGTTAATTTTCTGTCTTGTTGATTTGTCTAATATTGATAGTGGAGTGTTAAAGTCTCCCACTACTGCTGTGTGGGAGTCTAAGTTTCTTTGTAGCTCATTAAGAACTTGCTTTATGTATCTGGATGCTCCTGTATTGGGTGCTTATATATTTAGGATAGTTAGCTCTTCTTGTTGCATTGATCCCTTTACCATAATGTAATGCCCTTGTCTCTTTTGATCTTTGTTGCCTTAAAGTCTATTTTATCCGAGACTAGGATTGCAACTCCTGCTTTTTTTTCTCTCCATTTGCTTGGTGAATCTTCCTCCATCCCTTAATTTTTAGCCTACATGTGTCCTTGCACGTGAGATGGGTTTCCTGAATACAGCGCACTGATGGGTTTTGACTTTTTATCCAATTTGCCAGTCTTTGTCTTTTGATTGGGGCATTTAGCCCATTTACATTTAAGGTTAATATTGTTATGTATGAATTTGATTCTGCCATTTTCATGCTAGCTGGTTGTTTTGCATGTTAGTTGATGCAGTTTCTTCATTGTGTCAATGCTCTTTACCATCTAGTATGTTTTTGGAGTCACTGGTATTGGTTGTTCCTTTCCGTTTAGTGCTTCTTTCAGGAGCTCTTGTGAGGCAGGCCTGGTGGTGATGAAATCTCTCAGCAATTGCTTGTTTGTAAAGGCTTTTATTTCTCCTTTGCTTATGAAGCTTAGCTTGGCTGGATATGAAATTCTAAGTTGAAAGTTCTTTTATTTAAGGATGTTGACTATTGGCCCCACTCTCTTCTGGCTTGTAGGATTTCTGCCAAGAGATCCATTGTGAGTCTGATGGGATTCCTTTTGTGGGTAACCTGACCTTTCTCTCTGGCTGCCCTTAGCATTTTTTCCTTCATTTCAACTCTGGTGAATCTGATGATTATGTGCCTTGGGGTTTCTCTTCTTGAGGTATATCTTTGTGATGTTCTCTGTATTTCCGGAACTTGAATGTTGGGCTGCCTTGCTAGGTTGGGGAATTTCTCCTGGATAGTATCCTTAAGAGTGTTTTCCCGCTTGGATTCATTCTCTCCATCACATTCAGGTACTCCTGTCAAACATAAATTAGGTCTTTTCACATAATTCCATATTTCTTGAAGGCTTTGTTCATTTCTTTTCACGCTTTTTTCTCTAATCTTGCCTTCTTCTTTTATTTCATTGAGTTGATCTTCAATTTCTGATACCTTTTCTTCTGCTTGTTCTATTTGGCTATTGAAACTTGTGTATGCTTCACAAAGGTCTCTCATTTTTCAGCTCCATCAGGTCATTTATATTCTTCTCTAAGTTGTTTATTCTTGATAGCATTTCATCTAACCTTTTTTCAAGGTTCTTAGTTTCTTTGTATTGGGTTAGAACATGTTCTTTTAGCTCAGAGAAGTTTGTTATCACTCACCTTCTGAAGACTGTTTCTGTCAATTCATCACACTCATTCTCCATCCATCTTTGTTCCCTTCCTGGTATGGAGTTGTGAAACATTGGAGGAGGAGAGGCATTCTGGTTTTTGGTGTTTTCATCATTTTTGCACTGGTTTCTTCCCATCTTTGTGGATTTATCTACCTGTGGTCTTTATAGTGTCCTTTTTGTTGATGTTGACGTTATTTCTGTTTTATAGTTTTCCTTCTAACCATCAGGCCCCACTGCTGTAGGCCTCTTGGAGGTCCACTCCAGACCCTTCTTGCCTGAGGATCACCCACAGGGGCTGAAGAATCTTAAGGGCTGCTGCCAGTTTCTTCTTCTGTTATCTTTGTCCCAGAATGGTACCTGCCACATGGCAGCCTGAGCTGTCCTTTATGAGGTGTCTCTTTGGATATACAGGGGTCAGGAAGATGCTTGAGGAGACAGTCTGTCACTTATAGGAGCTCAAGTGCTGAGCTGGGAGCTCCATTGTTCATTCAGAGCTTCTGGGCAGCTACGTATAAATCTGCTGCAGAGAACTCATAAATGCCTTTTTCCCCAGGTGCTCTCTCCTGGGAATGTGGGGCTTTATTTGTAAGTACCTGACATGCTGATGCCTTTTTTCAGAGATGCCCTGCCCAGCAAGGTGGTAGTGTTGCCACAGTCTGCCAGCAGAGGCATTGCTGAGCTACTGTGGGCTTTGTCCAGCTGCTGTATGAGCTTCCTGTTAGAACTGCCCCAGTAGTGGTGGACTGTCCCGGTAGTGTCAGACTGCCCCAGTAGTGGCTGACACACTTCCCCTCACTGAGCTAGACTGTCCTGTGTTCAGCTGTGCTTGCTGCAAAACTCCCAATCCAGAGCATTTCAGATTGCTGGTTTTTGTGGTCATGGAACCCACTGAGCCAGATCACCTGGCTTCCTGTTTCAGCTGCCATTTTTTTCAGTTTAATGGGCAGCTCTGTATCCCAGGTGTTCCAGGTGACAGTTGTAACAGCCACCCAGATTTGTGTGAGTTTTTGTGTAGAGACATGGAGACCTGCAGCGCCAGCTGAAACAGCTGTGCTGGAAACTCGTAGCCCTTATCAGCCCAGGAATCTCCTGGTCTGTGGGCAGTAATAACTCATTTGGAAATGCAGTGATCACTCACCCTCTGTGTTCTCCTTACTGGGAGCTGCACTGTAGAGCAGTTCCTATTTGGCCATCTTGGATCTCCTCCAGTTTGTTAATTTTTACAAAAATCTTGCTAAGAAATTGATTGGGCTCATGTTGAATCTATACACAAATCTGGGGAGAAATTATACTTTAACAATATTGAGTCTTCTGATCTAAGTTATGGTATATCTCTCCATTTTTTTAAAATCTTCAATATCTTTTTGGAATTTTGTGCACTTCTTAGTGTATTGATTTTACACATATTTTGCTAAATCTATACTTAGCTACCTGTAATTTTTAATGCTATAGTAAATAGTAATTATTAAATTTATTTTCCAATAAGTCATTTCAAAAATATAGAAATCCAGTTAATTTAATAGTGAGTTGGTGTCCTGCAGACTCGCTAAATTCCTTTATTAGGTTTTGGTAAGTTTTCTAGGAATTTACACATTATTACCTGCAAATAAAACAGCTTTACTCTTTCTCTCAAATATGCATGGCTTTTCTTTCTTTGTCATACCTTATCGCATTGTTTAGCACTATTTATAAAATGCAAAATTCAAGTGGTGAAAGCAAAAACAACTTTGCCAGATTTCCTATGGGGTGGTATGTTATTCAGGTTTTCACTATTAAACATGACATTATCTGTAGATGTTATCAGATTGAGAGATCTTCCTTCCAATCCTCATTTACTGAGGGTTTTTTTTTTCCTTTTTTAACATGAGCATATGTTGAACTTTATTGAATGTCTTTCTGTGTCTACTAAGAAGATCATATGTTTTAAATCTCTTTTGTTCCATTAAGGTTGAATTGTTTGATTTTTGAATGTTAAACCAACATATTCCAGAATAAACTCCACTTTTTCATATGTATTTTCCTTTATAATAGTATGTCTTTCCATCCCTTATGGTTTGCGCTTTTATATTTTTTATTTTTGAAGTATCTGTCAACCATACATCACAGAAGCACTGTGATCTTACACATTTATGTGGCTTGATACTTTTATTTTTATATGTAGAATTTTAAACTAGGATCCATATTTTTATGTAAAGTATGAATCCAGTTTTATTATACATAAAGTAAACCATTTTCCAAAATTGTCTAAAAATTTGTTTTCTCCCCCATTAATTTGTGGTGCTACCTTTATTATATATAATACTCTTAAATATATATGAATTAATATGTTTTACTTATGATACTTTACTGGCCTATTTTTTAGTCCTTATAAGAAAACCATTTTTTTATCATTTTACTATAACTTTATATTACATCTTAATTTCTCATATGATTTTGTACCCTTTCCCATCAAATTCAGGATTTTTTAAACAAACTTCTTTCTAGATTTTCATTTTTCTATATGAATTTCATATTAAAACTTAGGAAATTTAATTAATTGTATATTTTTATAGAATCACATTGTAATTGTAGAGTAAATTGAGGGATAATTTACATGTGTATAATAGTTAATCACCCCATCCAAGATGGGCTTTTCTTTATACAAATTATCTTCTATGCACTTCTACATGCTAAAGTTTTTCATAAGAAATCTCATTTTTTGTTAAGTATATTCTTAGATACATTAAGTTTTGTTGCTATTGTGAATTGTATTTTATTTTTTACTTAGAATTTCTAGTTGATTGCTGGTATTGTTAAATTTTCACTAGTATTTAAAGTTTATCGTATATATAAATATTACACCCATAATCTCAGCACTTTGGAAGGCCAAAATGGGTGACTCATTTGAGCCCAGGAGTTTGAGACCAGTCTAGCCAACATGGCAAAACCCTGTTCCTACTAAAAATACAAAAATTACCCAGGTGTGGTGTCACACACCTGTAATTCCCACTACTCAAGGAGGTTGAGGCAGGAGAATCACTTAAACCTGGGAGGCAGAGGCTGCAGTGAGTGGAGATTGTACCACTGCTCCCCAGCCTGAGCAACAGAGTAAGACTCCATCTGAAGAAAAAAAAAAAAAAAATTCTGAACTTGCTTAAAAGTAAATTTTATCTATTAGTTGTATATACTTTTTCACGGTGATAAGCACATTATCTGAAAATATTAGCATTTTTATTTTCTCCTGATTTTATCATTTTCTTTCCAGTAAATTAATTTGCATCTTTAAGTTTTCTTTAGGTATTTTACCTGCTTCCTACTGGTTTTGATATGTTGTGCATGCATCATTCGTTATGAATAGTTATTTTCATTTTCATTGACTCTATAATATGTTATTTAAAGGTGTGTCTGTTTCTGTGTGTGCATGCATGTGCTTACAGATGTTTAGGTGCTTAATGTCCATGTGTATAAATTTTTATGGACCAAAAAACTGAGTCAGCAAATCACATTAATGTCAAAAAATGCCTTGATCTCAGTGGTAAAGGGAGCGGATGGTTCTGGTTATTCTCTGCATTCCCCGGATACAGTCTTTGCCTTTCTCTCTGCTACTTTCTACCTGTGAGGCTCATCTCTATGGCCTCAGTCACTCAGGATGCTTGGGCCCAGCTTCTGTGTATGGGAAGGTAGCGTCAAAAGACTAGCGTGTAGGAGGAGAGAAGTAGAGGTATTGATCCCCCCATTCCTTCCTTGCTTTGCTACAATTCTTCCCTGGCTGTGGCCTCTCTGGCTGCTGCTCCTAAAGTGTATTCCTTGACTTTTCTCATCTTAAGAGACAAGGCACACCATTTTCTCTTATTGGCTTTTCAGGTTTTGAATAGTAATTTATTTAGGCTGTTGCTGGTTTCTCATCATCCTTTTCTGATTTCCTTACCTCTTCCCACATGCCTTTAAAAAGTCTCTTTATTAACTTTTTTTCAGTTAATCCCTTTTTGAATATATCCTCTGTTTCCACTCCAGACCCTTACCAGTGTATACAGGAAATGTCAAATAACATAATATCAAATAAAAACATTATAGCACAATTTGGAATCATCAAATTATTGATTTAAAAAAACACCACAAAGGACATATGACAAACTCCATTTCAACATCGCATCTCTTTAAGGCTTCATATTCTTTCCTACATACACCCCCAAGTCTGAAACCTCAACCGTAATGACTATGGAGCATTGTTGAATGAGGGCTTTAAGTAACCAACTCAGTAGTGGTTAATGACACTCCCAGGTGCTTGTACTATACAGTAAATGAGGACTCCTAAGGGTGTGCCCCCATCTGAATACATTTGGCCTGATCTACCCTTTTGGAATCCAATTTGAAAGATCCTGCAACTCTTTCAGTGCATGTAATACATCTTTCCAGAATAATTGTTTTACTTCTGTGTTTGAAATTTACCTGCTTACAGTGCTAGAAGCAATGAAAGGTGGTACTGGAGGGCTATGAGGAAAGGCATCCCATGCTTCTAGTAATTTCACAATTTTTAAAATTTTCTTTTTTTCCCAAAAGAACGCTGGATTACTCAGATTATAAGAAGAACTTCCAGATAGACATGAGAATTCAAAATTGTCAGATTTCATCTTTGCCTACCCAAATTTCTTTATGCCAGATTCCAGATCATACTGTTCGCTAGCCAATACCCTTACTTAGTATACAAACTTGATGTGGTATGTATTGCAAGTCTGAGATGTGTCCATGCATATCTCAAATCTGATTTTCATCCATGCCTTCTTGGTATTTAAAAGGAGAAGGGATTCCCTTAAAGTCTTTCTGATTCTTTGTCTATGCCTTGAATTAAGAGGTTAAATCCTTAAGCTTCCTTTTTTTAAAAAAAAAAAAAAAAAAAACATTCTTTTAACATTCTGTTCGAGCATTTACCACCATGATGTAATGAGTGTTTATATTTAACAATATTTATTTAACTCCTGTTATGTAAAAAAAAAAAAAAAAAAAAAAAAAACGTGCTTTAGTCCCTTTAGTGCAGTTGAAGCAGTTGCCCCACCACCCCGTCGTACGTAATCACCATTATCACTGTAGCAATTAAGTGCCTCAATCACTCAATCTCTCTTTACCTTGCCCGCCATCTGTAATTTACTCCGTATCATCACCAGGGATAATTTTAATAACTATAATCATGGATTATCAATGTCTTCATGGAGATTATACATGCTATTCAAAAATATGAGCAGTTCTGTCTCACAGTTTCGGCATTTTAGAGTACGAAGGGGTGTAGTATTCCTGGTAGTAATAATTCTATTTGGTTAGGGTCCCTGTAGGAAAAACAGTACAGTTTAAAATAATAATTTACAGAAGTATGGGCAAGGTCAGGTATCACCAGATGACGGTGAAACAGCAGACCACAAGAGACAGTGGAAATCATCTCTCTAGGTCTGGAGGATCAAATAGGGAAACTGGAGTTAGCAGGAGTTGGAAAAATTGGGTTGCATCATCCACAGGAGTTAGAGCCTTAGAGAAGTATTGCCACTGACAGTTTCATGAAACTGAGGGATTAACAAGAGACAAACACCCCAACCTCTCTCTCTTCCAGCCCTCTCCTCCCCTACTACTTTCTTCCAAGGGCTGGGCCCAACAAGAATCCTAGGGTAAGGGAAGACTGGGTAATGTATTTTATTTTGGCCACCTTCTAGAAACACTGAAGAGGATAGAGACAGGCACAAAATGGATTGGGGTGGAAGTGTGCTGCATCTCTTTATGAAATCCACGTAAAAGATGGTAGCTGTTGCCACTGCTATATGTGAGGCTAGGATGATGAGAAATCTTAGAGACAGTGGTATAGCAGCTGTAACAGTGTAATAGTCTAACAAGTAAGATTCCTCACCAGTGAGCATTCCGAGTATGGATGCTTTTCACTGAACCTAGCATTACCACCAAATCGGAGAATTGCCTTTCTCTTCCACACAAGATCCTGTACTTTCTGGTCTAGCCTGGAGGCAAATCTCTTCAAAAGTAATACTTAGCCCTAGGTTAGGTGAATGCTCAGAGTTTGATCAGCCAGGTTACTTCACTGAGATACTCCATCTGATAAATCGGCCAGGTGCCTCCATCTGGCCTCCCATTCCTAGCTGTCACCACTTCTGGGCATAAATCATCTTATATATAACTTCCAATCACTACAAGAGAATTTCTTAAGCATGTCGTTAGCTCTAGTTCCCCACTAAGTGTGGTCCTATGACTCTTTTTCATTAGTAATGCATACTTTGCCTTTTACAGAAAGCCCTCCATTCTCACTTTTTCCATGGACACACATTCATTTTAATATATCTTCTATCATTTTGAGAGAATCTATATTTAGCAGATATTCTTCAGTATATCCTCAATCTATGATCTAGAAACATGAGTCTCAATGTGATGAACATCTTAGTAACTTTATCATAAAATAAAAATCCTTTGATTAGGAAATAAACCTATGATAAAACTCATAAATTGTTGAATTTATCAATTTTCTTTACTTATCATTTAAATTTATGTTTTGGGGGGAATATATCAATTTAGAGGAAAAATGGCTTAACATGATATTTATTCATGTAACTGATTTCTTAAGCAACTACTTTTGTAATATCCTATACTGATGGGATTGAGGAAGACAGTTGCTTTGCCCCAGAGCAAGTTTAGAGTGAAAAGGCAATAATACTTGTTTCTCTTAAACAGGCCACTTAGAAGAAGACATTTTTCATAGGCTGAAAAATCAAAAGGAATAGAGACTAAGTTTAAAGTAACATGCTTGCCAATACAACTTGATATAACTTCCAATACCCTTATCCACTTCAAATCCATAACATTGGTAGTCCATGTTAGGGTGACAGTGTTTCCCATATTTATAACACTAGTCCTAATCCATGTAAATTTTGACTTGGCTATACTGAAAGCTCAGCCAGAGTGGATAATGGCTGAAGGTAGGTAATTGTAACAGGTAAATCAAAGGGCGTTATGTCAGTATGAATTACATTTTGGGGGTAGCTACAAGAAATTCTCTATTGTGATAGACAACCTGACATTATGATATTTAATATCTAGTATATCAGAAATATGCAGCTGAAATCCTATGCTACGGAATCTTACAAATTTTCAGTGCAAAATACCTTTTCAGTAAGTATACTCCCTTTACTTGCTTTAATCCTAATTATCCATCAAAGCCCATCTCAAAACTCTTTTTCATTATGAATTTCTATATGGCAAATGCAGGTCACAGTAATCTCATCCTTTTCCTGGTGCCCAACTTTGTTTTTTGCTTCAGTCTTTTGGCATGTCAACATTATGCAGTTCCCTTTATTATTTTTTTAATTATACTTTAAGTTCTGGGGTATATGTGCGAATCATGCAGGATTGTTACATAGGTATACACATGCCGTGGTGGTTTACTGCATCCAATCCCCCATCACCTACATTGGGTATTTCTCTTAATGTTATCCCTCCCCAATCCCCCCACCTGCTGCTATCCCTCACCTAGCCCCCACACCCCCCAACAGAACCCAGTGTGTGATGTTCCCCTCCCTATGTCCACATGTTCTCACTGTTCACCGACTGAGTGAGAACATGCAGTGTTTGGTTTTCTGTCCTTGTGTCAGTTTGCAGTTCCCTTTATTCTTGTACTTTTAACAACTTGACATAAGTTTCTTACATCATAAGTTCTAAAGGGCAGTCAGATAGTACCTGACATGATAGCATGTGCGTTGCAAAAACATGAGTGTGGTAAAAAACTGAGTAACTATTCACCTCATCTATCTTTCTATTTATAATTTCAGATAGCATCTGAGGTTTGGATTTTCTTGGACATTAGGTTATTTTCCCCAAAATATTCTCAAAGTACATTTGCTTTGATTTTTTTTATATATCTTTAGTATAATTTTCAGATTATTCCCTCCTATAATCTTTCATTTAATTGTCAGTTATGAATACGATTACTTGGTATCTGAGATGATTTAAAATCGAGTAAACTCTTATTTTAACTGTGTTTCCTACTTTACCCTTTCCAGTTGACATCAAATAAGTTATGAAATCTCATGTCCATAGCAATATGGTTTATACATCCATATTTATACTTGTGAATATATAGAACACAAAATTGTATTAAAGAAAACTTAGGCCAGGCATTGTGGCTCACTCCTGTAATCCCAGCACTTTGGGAGGCTGAGGTAGGCAGATCAAGGTCAGGAGTTTGAGACCAGCCTGACCAACATGGTGAAACCCTGTCTCTACCAAAAATACAAAAATTAGCCAGGCATGGTGGTGCATACCTATAATCCCAAGAAGCTAAGGCAGGAGAATTGCTTGAACTCGGGAGGCAGAGGTTGCAGTGAGCCAAGATTGCGACACTGCATTCCAGCCTGGGTGACAGAGTGAGACTTCGTCTCAAAAAAAAAAAAAAAAAAAAAAATAGAAAACTTAGTCTTTCTAATATCTCCATGTAGTTATTTTTCCAAGTTACAAGCTCTAAATTTAAGAATGTGTCATCTTCTACACTATCCTTTCTACTCTCATGCTAGATGCATTAACATGTAGGTGGATTGAAAGGAAATTTCATAAATACATAGAAATCTTACAATCACACCATACAGAACAAATGATAGCTCCTTAGAAGGCAACTAAAAGTTTATTTTCATAGTACTCTGATATTTAACAATGAAAGTACTCCTGGAAAATGTCTAGGGATACCATGTCTGCAGTTAACAGAGTTATCAACCCGGCCCAGTGGTTAGTAGCTCACTGGTCCCTTTCTTCATTTTTCCCACCCACAGTCAGTCCCTTCTTGTCACTAGGCAGTCAACCTAAAGTAGATACTCCAAGGGCTGACGTTTCTGCTTTGAGGATCATAAAGTTGTCATCCCAATAATTTAAGGACTCTTTGGAAGCTATTTGGCTATAAGATATAGCTTGATAATTACTGTCATGTAAGGCAGCTAAATGTTGAGGGTATCTTGAAAGTTGGTCTCCAATCTATTACTTCATTTCCTTCCAGTCATATCCATTAAGATGGTCCAAAGACCTGGTTCACATTTTCTTTATGTATTGCCCTTTAATTATACTGGTATTTCATCTCCCATATTTCTTTTTGCCGTTGATATTAATAGCCATGTCTGAATTGTTCTCCTTCAGACTATAGATAGGTAATACATGAAAAAAGAGGCATGTATAATGTTCCATTTTAATACCAGTTGGAAAAAAATACTCCCTTTTTTCATCCCCAGTTTACTTTGGCACGATCCATTTATTGCATTTTTTTAGCATCATCTCACTTTCAAGTTTTTGCATCCATCTTTCATTCCCTGTATTTTCAGGCTTCATTGTCCTATACTACTTCCTCTGCCTATAAAACCTTTTTATAAAATAAACACAACTAAAGATATTACCTTTCAGAGGGATTTACCATCTTAATCTTCTCCAAACTGTAAATATTTAAAACAAAAGGAATGATTTCAGGTTGGTTGCCCTGGCTCATGCCTATAATCCCAGCACTTTGGAAGGCACTGGTGGGCAGATCACTTGAGGCCAGGAGTTCAAGACCAGCCTGATCAACATGGCAAAACCTCGTCTCTACTAAAAATACAAAAATTAGCTAGGCATGGTGAAGGGTGCCTATAGTCCCAGCTACTGGCAAGGCTGAGGCACAAGAATGGCTTGCATTTGGGAGGTGGAGACTGCAGTGAGCTGAGATCATGCCACTGCACTCCAACCTGGACAACAGAGTGAGACTGTCTCAAAAACAAACAAACAAAAAAGAATGCTTTCTAGTGAGAGCAAATGTGAGACACTGAAGAGGCAGTTGAAGGGGGAAGTATTTCAGATGTTTAAATGATACTTTAAAAGGCAGTACTTTACTCTCTCCAGTGCCAATCTGATAGTCACATGGGGATTTCAGGTATAGTGCTCTGATTTAAGAAATCCACAAGGAGGAAGTTTATACATCTAGAAAAAGAGGCTCCCTCCCAACCTGCCTTCCTAGACCCAATTGCAGGAACAGAAAAATGTGTCCCTTTCCTCCACAAGGAGTGTCCTCCATGCACAGTGAGATGGCTATCTGCTATGTCTCAGAATTCAGGCTCCGATTTGCCATCAAAAATGTTATATTCATGTTGTTTGTGATTTTAATTAGTTTTCCAAACATATGACAAACTAAATTGAATAAATCAAACTGACCTTTAAATTTCCAGAATTATAGCCTATTTAAATGTCCATAATACTGCAATAATAACCCAAGTTAATAACCATTTCACTTTTCTCCCTGAGAGTCTCTCTGGGTGATACACAATGTTATTAATTTTGGCATGATTACAAATTATTCCCATAGTTCAGGTTTAATACAGTATTGATGTTGTTATTAATATAGATTTGTCAGTAAAGATACAAAACCGAGTCAGTCCCAGCTAATGTCAGTTTTAAGGTTAAACAGTAAAAAGAAAGCTAGCTTATATTGGAGGAAGGTTGGGAAAACCCATAAGACCAGAGTTTCATTATAAGGATATTTGGCTTGGTATGAGCAAGGACTCAAAATGATAAAATAGCAAAAAAGGCATTGTAAATCTACTAGCAGTTTAAGTTTTTTAAAGTATATATTGGCAATTTCTCTATTTTTCCAAATTTCTTGGGAGATTGATTAAATCATGTGACGATTTTATGAGGATTGTCAAAAAGTAAGTTTAGAAAGTTAATCATCAGGGTCCAGTGAAGAGCATAATAATAATTCACACCATACTATTTTGTGAAGCATGTGGCATAGCAAAGCAAAGCAAACTAGCTATATATGTGTGATTTGGAATGAACAAGAAAAAAATCATGAAAAGTGGTACGGCAAGGCAATCTGACACAGTGGTGACCAAGTTCCAGTTGGACTGAAGTGTGAACTTGGATTTAACCTTTGGCATTGCTTTGCTTGTGTTCATTACTAAAAAAAATCTTTGTGCAAGATACTTCATTGAAATGTTATGTTAAAAGCATTAAATATCTCAGAAGTTTGCAAAAAGTACTTGAGACAATGCATGAAAAGTGCTTAATGATGCTTGGCCCATAGTAAATGTTCAATGCATGCAAGTTCCTATTAACAGACTACCACTATGTGCGAAAACAGACATCACTTTCATCACAATAATGTCAGACTGAGAGAAATAAAGTCATTTCCACAAAGACTCATAGTTATTAAAATTTGTGATGGGATTAAAACCATATCATTTCTAATTACTCAATCAGTTACCATGCTACCCATTTGCTTTGATTGTTTTCTGAGGTATGATCCCAGGTAATGTGTATATGGATTTTGATTTTTTTCCACATAAAAATTAAGTTTTCAGGACTTCTGCTTTCAGTATTCAAATAAACCCTTACAATACGAAAATTAGAAAAAGTGGACCAAATACTTTCCTGCTTAAAGGTATTAGGCAGTTATAATGAAGTAGGAATAATGTATAGGTAAAATATAAGAACAATAGAGTAATTTAGAAAGATTAACTCAGTTTTTGGATCCGCATTTTCCTTAAAAGGGTCTACTGATATTAGAAGAGGTGGTAAAGAAGCTGCCTAATACAATTCTTTTCACTCTGTATGTATTTAAAATATTCTATGATATATAAAATGAGAAAAAAAAAAAGCTTTCCATGAATGTATCCTAACCTGCTTTTTCAACCCCTTCCCCTATTGCTTACTGATCTTTGTAAATTGTTTGCTATTTCCTTTGCCTGGAATGTCAAATGTTCATCATTTTGCATAACAAAATATTTTTATTTTCACACTCTGAAGTTATTTCCTCCGTGAAGTCAAGATTGCCACACAAATGAAAATAGCCTCACTGTGTCCACTTGCCTCTTTCTTTGACTTTCCCATTGCAATTAACCTATTCCCTTTATAAGTATGAATATTTGCATATCCCTGTCACTTTATAAGCATTTTTTTAAAGAAAAGGAGCTATGACATTCTCATAGCATATATTCCTCTGCTATGACAAACACAGGGGTAAATTAAGTTCTGTGGAACCTAAAGCTTATGCAATTGCAGAGAGGGACTCCTTAGTAAAAAGACTACAAAAATACAAATACGAAATTAGGTAGAGTGCTTGGGAGACTGTCATGCAAGTTAGGATTCCTAAAAACCTTAGCTTCGACATAGCTACAGTAAATCCATTTCCGCCGACACATTACAAAAAGCATTTGGTTTACTGAAGTAAATCCTCATTAAGGGGACCATGTTCGCCAATGTTTCAAAATGTTTTTTCTGTAATATTTGAAACTTTTTTCTATTCCTCTACATCTAGACCTCAAAGGACTGTGAGACAGATGAAGTGGCATCAGTGGGTTCTACATCTTACATTCTAGGCTTCCCCATTAATCTTGTGACTTTTTTTTCTTTAAAGATTATTAACTCTCAGACATGTCACCAAATAGAATAAAATTTTCTAAAGTGAAACGATAAATACAGGACAAAGAAGAGCATACTATGGACTTTTTACTCCATGTTTGATAACTGAATTTTTTAAGCCTTACTCTTTCCTTTTCCTCTTCTGCTCCACATCTGGGCATCCGACACAAATGCCAATTTGTTCTCTTCCTTGGCCAGAACATCTAAGCAATAAACACTCCAGCTCCCATGCATATAGCACCCACTTACCCCAGCCTCTTCCCACAACAAAACCTCAAACCAGCCTCCTTTACCTGATCTCTCAAGAGATCAGCCATTTTCATACCTGCCTGGGAATCTGCTTTTATCTTCTTGCTGTGTGTGTGGCAGCATCAGCCTTGACATTTAGATCAATTCTGAGGGGCAGTGAGGTGGTCTGTCTCATTTCTGTAGTATGACCACTACATGGGAACATTTCCTTATGAGTGTAGAAAAATGTTGTTTAGTGAAGATTAAAATCTTGAGTATAGTTTTACAAAATGCAGATTTTATTTGAGAATCATAATGTTGGAGGTCACATATTCCAAACTAAAACACACAGATTTTATCTCATAGACAGAAATGTGTTGAAGAAAAGTGACATGATCTTGATGTGTGCTTTAGGAAGATGTACTGGATAGCTACATGCTAATTTGCAGTAAGAGAAACAGGCATGAGAAAGAATAAGAGGATCTTGACAACATGGAGCCTGGAGGATAATGGGGTAGGATTAGGGGAAACTCTAGGTTGCAGATGCTGATTCCAACAAGGACAGCAGGTGGTTTGATGCACAATGGTCAAAGGGCATATTAAGCTCAAGCTGGGCAAATGCCATCATGTGGGTGAGACCAGAGTAGTAGAAATGGAAATCCAATCAGTCACCCAGTAAAAGTGTTTAGTGGCACAAGTCCTACCTCATGCACAAGAAATTTCATAACAGTGATCAGACAGATAGTAAACAGGATCTAGGCCTGAGAAATCTGACTTTCTATAAGCCAGACTAGGTTCCAAATTCCCTACTGTTAGTATGCCATCCTATACAGTGTCTAGGGATCTAAGCAAGGCAAGAAGTAAGACCATGAGAGAAGTATCTAAGAATTCCAGCATGATGAACTGGATGAATAGAAGAAAGACACATAAAATACATGATTGGGGGCCACTTGTGAAACTGAGCATCCTCTTAGCCATGTTGAGGTATGAGTGACATATGTCTGAAGATTTAGGCAGCAGAAGAAAGAGGAGATGTGAAAGACTTTGAGTGGGAAACACTGGAGTTCTCTTGTTTGCTCAGCTTCAGAGCCATAGGTTTGGAGAACATGGCTATATTCTAGGATTTAATGATGGTGAAACTCAAATTTAAAAAGGGCTGAATCCCAAAATTCTATTTTGTACATCTTCTGAAGTGAATATCTTACCTCTAGAGAGCTACCTATCTATCTATGTATCTACCAAATTTTTCTAAACGCAAAAAACTTCTAATCTGGGGAGATCATTGAACATGACTTGTATCTTTAGATCTTTAGTATTTACATTTAGAAAAAGATAATAGCACAAGGTATGATCAAAGTAGTGCCAACCAAGTGAGACCACAAATGCTGAGGAACACCAAAGAAGAGAGGGCTCATCCAAACACAGTTACTCCTGTTCTCAACTGGAGATAGATTCAAAGGGTAGTAATTTTTAGGGTATTTGCAGTAAGTCCCAATAGTGGTTGTATCAATTAAGATGTCTAATAAAATAGTGAACTATTAGTGGCTTCATTAAATGCAGTTTACTTTCTCACCCAGCAAAAGGTCCAGCAGTTGATGATTGCTATGTGGATATCAAGACTGAATCAGGATCTTTGTCAGTCCCTTATCCTTCCTGTCATGGTTGCAAGATAAATGCAGCCATTTCAGGAATCATTTC
This sequence comes from Cebus imitator, assembly GCF_001604975.1. Classification (NCBI taxonomy): domain Eukaryota; kingdom Metazoa; phylum Chordata; class Mammalia; order Primates; family Cebidae; genus Cebus; species Cebus imitator. Next base: position 1,993,777 of record NW_016107657.1, on the reverse strand, counting down.
CTCTCAAGATCTCATACAAAGGCAGGAATTTGGCAAGTCTGTCACCTTATACATCGCTCCTTTATCAGAAAGGAAAATTATTTCTGAGAACTTCCCTCCAGCAAAATCTTCCTTGCATCTTTCTGGCCAGAATTACATAACCTGCCCACTCATAAATGAGCTGGTGATATCCAAAAATATTCATCCTATACTGAAACAATAATGGGGTATTGTTAGTAATAAAGAGGAAAATGGCCTATAGATGAGCAAACAACCGTCTCTATACAAGAGGTTTAGGCCTTTCCCTTTCCAGACAGCCTTTATGTTTAATGACGGTGACCAGTGCTTCATTTAAGAAGTTCCTGGTATTAAGAGTTTCTGATATAATGATTAGCCAGCATTAGACATAATTTGGGGCAGTGAGTCCTGCCTAAATTCACACTTCAGAAGCAACCATCTGCTTTACTTTGTTTATCTACAAGTGGGGACAAATCTGTCCTCCTTTAAATACTTTCTCAGAATTTGCTGCTTCTGTGTACCTTTCTAAGATTGACCATCTCTCTGATGAACCCAGCCCTTACCTCTGTTTCCTTGGTTAGCTCACATTCTGCATAGCAATACTTGACCAAACACCATCACTCCTCCTCAGCAGAGATCTGTCTCCTTGTTCTATCAGGAGGTGAGCATTTTCTTATGCTCTGCAAATCAATAGTCAACATGAACTAAGTCAGCTTATTGCTTAGCAGATAACTCACCTTTCTTCTATATGTGGACCCCAAAAACCACTGCCAAGAGATATCCAGGGATATATTTTTAGGTACTAAAATATTTGGGGAGATATTTTAATTATTTATTTGCATATGATGCATAGTGGGGAAAAGAAAGAATGTAAATACAGTTCTCCTTTTCCCTCTTTCTCTCTTCCCAATGTGCTCTACCCTATAGAATTAAGACTGACTTTTCTATGTGATATTAAAATCCCTGTATATTTCTCCAAATGTGTCAAAGGTGCAGCTTACGAATTTTGAACATAATAAAAGCATAAAAATCTCCATTGTACCCATCTTCCGCCATTTAATATTCAATAATAAAGAATCAAATGTGCTTTGTTCTGGTGAATAAAAATAAAAATTGTTTGCTTTCCTATCCTTTGTGAGACATCCCTAATGGGAAGACCATAGTTAAGACAGCTGAGTCTATCCCTGACCCATTACTTTAAGAGAGAAGCAATGTGAACTCTGCCAATGAGAACTACTGTCTTAAGTTACTTACCTGAGATTGTCTTTTTTTTTTTTTTTGTATGACTTACTGAGTTGTACTGCATATTGGGTACTCAGAAAGACACTAGTGTGTCCAAAAGCATCACACTATATAGAAGCAGTCAGCACTATTTCATTTAGGATACTTTGAGTAGCACTAGAAGTTACACCCTGATCAAAAGCAGCAGCTCTGAAAGCCTCATTGCTACTGTCACTATGAGCTAGTTAATATAGCTGTCCTATGCGTTATGTAGATTAAACATACTCTTCCTAAATCTGGTAACATCAAACCCCTTCTCAGAAACCCTGAGAAGCTCCCCATTACCAATGCTTTTTAGTAACTATATGATTCAGTCCAGTAAATAAATTTTACTATTTTTTGTCTTTCAACTAAACTAGGTACATACATGGTTGAAATGAAAGAGTTAAACCAATTATAAACAGGAATGCAACTTAATAGTACCAACATGACCAGAGAAAAAAACTAATTCTACAACGAACTGATGTATCATTAAGGCTCTCATTAATAAATGTTGTTATATCTTGAAGTTTGAATATTTTATTACTTTGAAGTTACACAATCATAGTCTAAAAATGTATACTCAAGATGCTTAAATTATGGAGTTAGTTCTGCCTTTTCTTTGGATGATATCAGACAGGAAAGATGTTTTCCTTATGCAAAGAGAGCTTTCAGAATAATCCAGAGTTTCCAGGACCCTCTGAAGGCCTTTCCAATTCCAATAATGAGAAAAAAATAAGAAAAATCAAGCTGTGCAAAGGCAGTATCTCTGTCATTGACTGGCATCTCTATCTCCAATTTTCATCCAAATAAAGAAATAACTTATGATACAAGATAAAAATAGCTTATTTTGAAAATGGCTTCATGTAATAGGTTAAAAACATACCCCAATAATTTTGTTCAGACTTGCTTTACAACCCTGGATATTTTAATCTAAAACTCACATCATGTAATTCTTCTTCCTCTAAAATAACCTAATTTATTTAAATATTAAAATTTCTTTCCCCATTAGTAAAAATAAAATCATGTAGGTGCAATTTTGTTTTCTTTGTGCTTTGGGGACTAAATTTAACTAATTAACATTTTAATAACATTCCACCATTTGTTCCTGCAGAATTAGGGGACTTGCTCAAGACAGATTAAGATATACTTTGAACCATCTGGAATTCAAGTAGCTTTGATTTTAAATAAGTACTTGTTTTCTTATAAGTTTGTGGACATTTTGGAGTGATTAACATGCAGGCCATAAGGTAAATGGAAAGAATCGAATTTATTTATTTTTATTATACTTCTCACACTCAAAATATTCTGAATTGCTTCCCTAAATGGGATTTAAATATTGGTGAGTATTCTGGCAGAACAGACATTCAGGATAATATTGTGAAATCTCACTGATCCAGAATGAACTGAAGGAACTCAGTCTGTATAGAAAAGCTTTTAAATTATAAGAGTGTAACGAACAAATATTTTTATTACCTTTAAATCTACATGCAGTAACTCAAAGTATTATTGCTGATTGAGATGCCAGCAAACCCGGTTTAACAAGTGACTAAGGACTAGTTTTGTGTAAAAGACACATTGAGGACAACAGTCTGGATGGGACATAAACGTTCTAGAAAGTAAAATGGAAGGCAAAGGTGAGATGAAATTGGGACAAGGAAGAAAGCATTGAATATGAGGCTAGGCTACATGACCTACAGATTAAATACGTAAGCCAGATGGCTTCATTTGATAGGAACCTGAAGCCAGTTTAGGCAATTCCTTGTTATAGGACAAATAGCACTGGCCAAAGTGATCTTTCTTGGTAGTTGTGGGCACAGAATTTTTTTTAAAAAAGACATTGAGAAAGGAAAATTATATAAAATAGTTGGTTTGAGGCCTGACTCACCTGAGAAATTTTGTAGTATGCGATGGCCCAATTCCAGAACTCCCGATTGGGTTTGGTGCTATGCCAAGCCCACAGCACTAAGTCTCTTAAAATGGAATCCCAAATTCATGGATAGCCCAGAACAGACTCCTTAACTCCCTGGAAAGCTGTGCCAATCCACACGTACCTCACCTCTGTTTGTCTTAACCCACTGCTTTGTCATAATTCCTCCCATTTTTCCAGCCCTTTTTCTTTCTCCTATAACTTCTTCATTTCCTCACCTTCCTTCTCTCCTTTTATCCTCATTCATCTGGTCTGATTTATACTCTGCAAGGCACAGATGCCCTTATTTTCTGTATTTGTAAATGCAGTAATAATACACTCATATATTTATATCACATGTAATAACTCTCAAGTGTTTTCTATTTGTGGCCTTCCTTAATCTTCATAATAACGTTGGCAACTATCATTTTTCATCATTTTACAAGTGAAGAAATGCAAGTCCAACAACTTAACAGGCTTATTTTTAACAACATTTCTTGATTCAACTTAATTGGACATAGGAAAAATTAATTTTAATTGTAGAGAATTTGAGAGAGAAAATGAATAAGAAGGGTCAAAGGCAGCTATGAAAAAGCAAGGCTCTCCTGGAACATTTCTTTAACCAAATTTGAGTTTGTAGGTATTTTCCCTCCATTAAAAAAAGATTTTGATATAATAAAAGTATCACTTTTTTGCTTAAAATTTCTGAGTTTTACTTCTTTCCTTACACATACAGCTCATTCTAACAGGTAAACCAATAGGAAATTCTGCAAAGAGCAAGACATTTGTAATTACGAAGTCCTAAATTTCAGCCTTTAGACAAATTACTTAAAAAACCTCTGAGCTGGCCAGGTGTGGTATCTCATGCCACAAATCCCAGCACTTTGGGAGGCCAAGGCAGGCAGATCATGAGGTCAAGAGATCAAGACCATCCTGGTCAATGTGGTGAAACCCCATCTCTACTAAAAATGCAAAAATTAGTTGGGCGTGGTGGCCTGTGCCTGTAGTCACGGCTACACGGTAGGCTGAGGCAGGAGAATCACGTGAACCCGGGAGGTGGAGGTTGCAGTGAGCCAAGATCATGCCACTGTACTCCAGCCTGGTGACAGAGCGAGACTCTGTCTCAAAAAAAATAAACTTCTGAGTCAATTTGTTCATAACTGAAAGGTGGAAATAACAACTGCTGAATAGGGTGGTGGTGGAGAAGCAGAGAAGCCTATACATGTGGAGCCCAGAGCTATCCCTGGCACAGAGTACTTTTTGTACACCAGCTGTTAATGTCTCTGCTGACTCAGAAATTTGCTGGGTCTTGATATCACCCTATGGATTACAGATTGAGTCTCACAATCTTCATCACAAATACTTAACTCGGCTGTTGAAGCTGGAAAGCAGCCATAGACAATATATAATTAAATGAGCATAATTGTGTTCCAGTAAAACTTTATTTACCAAAAGAAAAAAAAAATACAGCAACCCAGATTTGGCCTGTGGGCCATAGCTTGCCAACTCTCATCCTGGCTCCATGGCTTACAGGGATTTGCAGTGAAGATGGAAATATAGCAGACAGAATGGAATGTGATGCTTTAGAAACTGTTATTTATTCCTAATATAAATTTTAAGATGTGAAAGCCTGTCTTTGAAACATGCCACTTCCTGCTAAATGCCAAATTTCCTTTTTTCCTGCCTGCCTGCCTGGGTGGATAGTGCAGTGGCGTGCGTTCTTGGCTCACTGCAACCTTTGCCTCCCGGGATCAAGAAATTCTCATGCTTCAGCCTCCCAAGTAGTTGAGATTACAGGTTTGCACCACCATGCCCAGCTAATTTTTGTATTTTTAGTAGAGACAGAGTCTCACCATGTTGTGCAGTCTGTTCTGGAACACGTGACTTCAGGTGATCTACCCACCTCAGCCTCCCAAAGTGCTAGGATTACAGTCATGAGCCACCAAGCCAGGTCCAAATGCCAAGTTTTTTAACAAGCTTCAGATTAATCTAGGTTAGCCATGACTTCTCTGACTTGTGTTCCATATTCACAAGGATCAAAGAAAGGCAGTCAGGATTGAACAGACAATAGAACTTGTGAAGTAGGCAATTTTTCTTTAGAGTTACATGTGTACCTCTCTGAAGTGGTAGGGTAACTTGGACAGTTCACTGTTTCTGGAATCAGTTTGACAAAGTATGACCATCCCATACCAGTTCTGCCATAACCAGGGTTAGCACAGACGGGGAAAATGCTCAACTACATGATTCCTTAATACTGAAATGTCTACCTTCTTTCCCATTTGAGCAATAGCCATCCAACCTTCCCAAGGTTTTTTAGATAGCACTTTCTGTATATCACTTCTTATAAAAAACCTTCTCTGATTACCCTTGTCACAGGTGGGTACGCCTCCTTTGTGCTATTACATTACTTATCTAAATCACATTGTCTTGTCCTTGCTTATATTTTGATGCATACCTTTAAATTGTAATATTTCCATAAGTTTTATCTCCCCATTTTGATTGGAGTAAGCTGAGCATAAGGATGGAGACTTTTCCTTCTCTTCCCCTCACCTATACCTAGATTAGGGATGGAAACATAGTCTGTAATAATAAAGCATGCACGTTTGATCTAATGGGAAATAATAGTCGGAACTCTATGCTTAGTCTTCCCTGGTACTGGTGGAGCCTGGGCTAATGGAGCCCATCTCCTTGGGTGCTAACTCTTGCCTGTTCTGAGTGGAGTTTCAGCAATCGTCTCAGCACTGACTGCTGTTAGTATTGTAGCCATAGCTAACAAATGTATGACATCAAATGCAGCAAAGAGAAGGAGCGTATGAAGAAACATTTTCCTCACCTTTGCCCATCGTGTTCTCATGCACCTAAAAAACTGACTTCATTCACCTCCGAATAGACAAATCCCCTGGATATCCAAAGGTTGAGATAAAGATCATTTTTGCCAGGCTGTCTTAGGTGCATTTAGAGATGCAGAAAAGCAAGATTTAATTAACTTGGTGACTGACTTGAACAGAAGTCTTTGCCTAGAATCCACATTGCATACATGGTTTAAGATCTGACCTCACAAGCACTTTGGTAGATAGCTTATTTACCCTCCCCCTGTTACTGGCCTCTTAACTCTGTCTTCCCCCAGGTGAGAGTTTTGTTGAATAAACCATGAATTAAGCAAAGGACTTTTGCCAACATTTTATTACCATGCCTTTTATGATGGACATATTCAGTCCGATGACTTTGGTCAACAGCTATCCAACTTAATAACCTTAAGAAATTTTAATAGTAAGCATCTGTCCCATTTTACTCATTAACATTTCAGACCTTTTAAAGTCTTTTAACATTTTCTCTCATTCGCTCAGCAGTATGCAGGGTAGATTTAATGGTAACTCATTTTTAAATAGTAATCTCAAGGCTAAAGAAATGTGAACTATCAAAATCACACAGCAAGTTGGCAGTGGAGTCTAGCCTACTTTTCAAGCCCTGTCCCTTAAACTTATGTTATCGCCAGTGTGTTGTACTTCTCCTCCATTACTGACCTGTAATTTTAACTTTGTATAGCATTAGTAGTTACTGTAATTCCTCTCTCACATATGAGATTTTTTTACTTATCTCTATTAACTAAGAAAAATATTTTTTTCTTGAGGAAGGCAAATTTATTTGCTGATAACTAATGTAATTTCAATATAGAGCAGAAAACAGAAAGGAACTTTCTCTATGAGAATGTAATTCTCTACTTCCATTTTAGAAAATTGAGTTTATTATAGATTCAATATGCTTAAAATATTTTGAGATTATAAAACATCTTCCCTGGAAGGAAGGGAAGCATGTGTGAAGGTCCTAAACCTAAGTAAGGATTCGAAGAGTATCTGGAGAAAAGAAAGAAGTTGGGGAGGAATAGATTATTCACTGAATTTTGGACATGCCAATCATCTCAGCTCTGAAAATACCTCTGAAGTAGGGGTGCTCAGAAAGTAATCAGATTTTGAGTAGGAAGGAGAGAGAATCCTTTCAAATAGAAAACAGTGAATATCATATGCTAACCCCAGTAGGAACATAATAGCTACTGTAGCATCTTCTGAGATGATGCTTCTCAGCTTTGGAGCCCTAGAGCCAATAATGACACTAAGAATAAGCAGCCAAAAAGGAAATGAGAAAGACTGGTGTCTCTGGAGGGGCACTCACAGAGTCTGTCCCAGAGAACAGGAGTGCGGAGAAATGCTCTTTCTGGAGCATTTGGTCAATATTGACCAAAGGGTTTTTGGTCAATAATTGGGAAATACCAGGTGCTATAGCTCCCCTCCTGAAGATTGAAAATTCAAACTAACATATGAAAAATCCTACAAAATAAAATGAAATGCAAAGATATTTAACTATTTCAATTAGAACATACTTCAAACATACCAAAAGTCACATAGAGTAATAAAACACTATATACTCGCCACTCAGATTAAATACAGATTAACATTTTACTTTGTGGCTTAACATGTTTTTTTTTCTTCAAGAAAAAAGAGTGTTTCACATATAATGGAATCTTCAAACGTTTCTCTCCTCCCTTTTTAGAGATAGTGTTGATTCACTGTTCAAGTTTTAACTTTGATTAACCCAGCATTTCTCAAACATGTTTACTCACAGAATCATCTTCTTATGTAACATCTACTAGCAGACCATGGGAGATCTGAAGTAAGTTTATAATTTTGGAACACTGACTTAAGATTCCCATATGTCTTTAAAAAAAAAAATCTGGTGAATTTACTTCAGACAGAGAGAAATGGGTCAGAAAAGAAGGAAATGAGTTTGGGGCCAGATTGAACAATAATTCTTAGGGGAATAAAAGCTGCAATGAGGTCTCCACTGCAAAGTCCAGCAGCCAGGGGTGACTTCTACAAGCCAGATAAAAAACTATTTCCCTTTCCCAGTGTATTACCCAAGGGTAGCCCCAAGAATGCTTATCTGAGAATAGATGGGATACTCCAGAGTTCACCCTGAATAAAAGGAGAGACAGCTTCTGAGTAAAAATAAGCAAAATGTACACTCCTAGAACTAGAAGCAGTCCAGTCATATGTCCAACATCCAGGTAAAATCTGCAAGGTCTCATATAGAAGCAATCCAGACAGATGTCCAACCTCCATGTAAAATTGCAAGGACTTCATAGTCTATACAGATAGGGTGCCTGTGAGAGACTCAGTCTTGTGGTCATCTACCTCAGAAAGCTCTACTCCTGCTCTCAGGAACACATCTCAGTGACCCTCTGTGTTTTCTACTGGTGTGGTGGGGTGGGGGCTCCCCTCCATATTCCTTAGCCGCCAGCTATTTTGGTTGAAAATACTGGTTTACATTTCAGTTCATCTCACCCCAATGCAGACATAAGGAAATGACTATCTCCCTCTATTCATCTCAGATGAGCCCAATTTTTTGGAACTGCACTGAATGGCAAGAGAACAGTAACAAGTACATTCCGACTAGAGGGTAAAGAAATCTGAGTTACAATTGCAGCAAATTTGCACAGAGATATCCTACACGCTTAGCTGTGGGAAGTTCTTCAAATGCTACAGAAATTTGGTACATATAGTTTATCAATTATCTGGAGGAGCTAACTGCTTTGAATATCTTTGGCAGTCCCTTATTTTCACTAGCCTAGTGTTTCCACATTTGTTTTACCTGTACAATGCAGTGTGAGAGAAAAAGCACACATTTAGCAGGTCATGAGGCTGTGATCTGACTTACCACTTACTAGATCTTTGACCTTACACAAGGCACTCACCTCTGAACAGGTATAACTATGCCTTCCCATAGGTTTAACATAGGATTGAGTCAATGCATGTGATATGTTTATCTTAGTGCTTAACAAGTGGTAGACCCACAAAGTTAGAGCGATTTTAATTACTGTTATAAATAACTGTAGAACAAAAAGGTCTATTTTTTTTTTTAGGGATAGCAAGGCACGGTTGTTTGAAGGAGTGGGAGATACCATAGGAACCTGCTTGAAATTTTTCCAGTCAGAAGAGACACAGTAGAGGATACTGATAGAAAAGACAGAAAAGGGCAAACATTTGTGACCTAACAGGGTCAGGGAAGTGAACAGTTTAATTAATATTTAATTAACACTTCACCAGCCTGGAATAGAGATAGAAGGCTGCTGTTGATCTGACACATAATGTGTTATTGGATACTACTAAGTTTCCCTTTGTCCCCAACTTCTCTTATCCCTGGGAATATAAGAGAAACTGCAAGGCACATGAGCATCTCTTGCAAGGCTCTTGTTTTATACTTCTGTGAACCTTCAATATTAGAAGAGTATGCAGCTGCCTACTCTACTGGCTTACAAAAAAGTTCCTGATCACATTCTATATAGCATCATGGAGGAGGCAAGAGGGTGGGGATGATGACAGTGCAAGATACACTGGTCCAGGTGTCCCAGAGAGCCCAGCAGTGGCCTGGAGTATGCTCCGTTCACACATACCCTTGTGCCACTCTGAATCTTCTGCACAGGGTTCAAGTCCTCTCACTTCTCCATTCTTGCCTCTTTTCCTTTTCCTTAACCCCTTTTCCTTCTACCTAAGAGTGTTCAAGTCACCCCTCTTCTAGGAATTTCTTACTGAGCCCCTCAGCCGATGAATATTTGTGGATAGCACTTACTGTGGCAAGCACAGTTTAGCACTTAACGCCTGCCTGGCACTGGGATTGAATGATCAGCTGTACTTATGTCTGTTTCAGTAGGATTGTACGCCCTGTTAGGAGAGAAACTGTGTCTTTGAATTTCCTTAAGCTGCTAGCACAGAAGTAAGCACAGGAAAACTAATTAATAAATTCCCATGAAAAGAAATGTTTAGAGACCTAAGCTATGGCCAGTAAATTCTCTAGGGACCTAAATAGTTTTAGAGAACTCCAAGTCCAAATATATTCTCCCTCACAAATGCAGTTAGAATGGGGCCTCCAGTGCAGACCCCAGAGAGCCTTCAAAGATATCTGTCATGTGAGGTTGAAATGCAGCATTGTCATTATTCAGATAGAAAATAGAATCACTTATGAGATCATGGCTCATTGTCAATTCTCTATATATTTGCATTTATTGTGACAGATGCTGTCGAATCTCATCCTTGCTCTATTATTCTACAGAAATAGATTGGCCCTCTTATGCTATATAGTAATAATTAGGATAATATCACCCATTAACTCTCCATGTTCCTTCCTATCTGGAAGGCTCAGAGAAAGCTTTGATGATTGCAAGCCTAAACTCTACTCCAACAGTTTCAACAGGACCCTCACTTCCTCCAAAAATTTTATTTTTTCACTGAAATATTTTACAGGTTATTCACATCCCAAAGGGGATTTTTTTTGAAAGTTCGAGATAATGGTTTCAGCCATCTTGACTTAGAGCAGAATGAATAAATGCATTTTCTCCACAGAAAATTCATAATGCCTTAAGCTGAGTTTGTGCCTATGACATATTCTTAACCACCTACAGAATTGCTTTCTCTTCATTTTTGAGGTTAAATGGGAAGCCTGGAGCCTCTAGTAGAATTCCACCATATGTGCTGGTGGAAATTAAAAAAATAATAATAAAGAAAAAACTACAGTTCTGTAGTTATCAGGCAGCACAGAGAAAACAGCAAAATTTTTCAAGAACTTACTGCCGCTTTTTAGGGCAGGTGCCCACTGGTTACCTGCCATCCACAGGCTTCTATATTATAGAATTATTTGTCCTATACTGAAAATGTAGTGAATGCTTATTTATCTTCTTAGGAGCATTTATATTTTAAGGAGGAAGAAAGCATGTAATATGTTGAACTGCTTTCTGTGATTTCTCAATGATGTTCCATTAATGTGTTACCATGTACTACTATCCGATGGGTGGAGACAAGAAGCAAGCCAGACTTGACAGGATAGGGGCTGAGGAATATGATCTCATTGTGGGGGAAGATAACAGTATTCAGGATCTCAGTGGTTGGCTTCTCAACATCAAGTTAGAAGACGAGGCTCAGGCATGGCCCAGGTCATGGGGCAATATGCTAATAGCCTGGTATCTAGGAAGTAAAATTGGGAGATATTTTGATCTATGGCAGGAGACTTGGCAGTGAAGAGGAGTCCAGTTCTAGGTCTATCATTATGGAGGAGAACTCAGAGAAGATTGTCAAGCCATCAGTCTTCCAGATGGTCCAAAGCCAAATGTGTGTCTCAAGTGACAAGGTAGAGATTGACTCATAGGCACTAGAGGGCATCAGGTAGAAAGGTCAAGCCACACACCTAGGAAAAGAGGTAGATAGAACTGGAGCTTCAACCAGCAGGCTCTGCAAGTCCTGGGAGAATCAAGTCTGGTTCTTGGGGGCATCAGGACAACTATGAAAGCAACAGGCTAACTCAGCTGCCATACCTAGGTCCTGAGACTCAGTCTAAGAATGTGCCCAAACATGGATGAGCTCCCCTGCCTCCTGCATTGGCTCAGGAATTGGGTGGGCTTAAATCACACATACAGGCTCCCAGGGGTGTTAGCTATTAGGAATGGGTCCCAGATTGACAATGGGTATAGAACCTAGATTTCTGATAAATCTTTTCAAACTGAGATGTCTATAAAACTGATTTGAAATCTGGAAATAATTTTTTTAAATATATTATCAAAGAAATACATGTCTGTGGTTTAAAAATGAAATAGTAACACCTGATAGAGAAAAACAACAGCCCTAACTTCTTTGTCTGGTCTTCTAGAGGCAAGTACTATGAAGTCCTTACTATATATCTTTTATACAATATATATTTAAATAGCTTTTATATCCTTCCTATTATATGTTAATATTTGTATCCATATTCTATAAAAGTATACTTATATGTCTTCATTTATGATACCTGGCATCACTTGTGGATAACCTTTCATGAAGGATGTTTTGACTTCACTCATCCCTCCTCTTCTCTCTCTCTCTCTCTCCCCTACAATCTTTTTCCAATACAGTTCTGTTACAAAATTGAATCTTATATAACACATGTATTAGTTTTCTGCTCTCTGCCTTCTCTCTGTTTGTTTTGATTTGTATTTTTCAATGTTTGTGGTGGTTGTTTCATTTCTTCTCAGTTTTTGATGTCTTTATTCAAAAGTCTGGCCATTCTTGACTGCAACTATATGTTAAAAAGAACTTGAAAGCTAATGGAAAGCTAAACGCTTGGGTGGGATTTGGCAACTTACTAGAGTGAGAGGGCTGTGGACTTGGCTTCCCAGTGGAAATATCAAACAGTGAGATTTGTAGGACTTCTCGCCATACCAGGGTCATTACATTTCTTCTAAGAAATCTCCTGTGTCCTCCTGCATGGGGTTATATGTTCACCTGATCATGTTATGAAAACAGGGCCAAATGGGGGGAAAGAAATACACAGTTCAACATGAAAGACTCTCCTATAATCATTGTGTTTCAGTCTTTATGCTCCACTGTACTTGATGGAAAATATTCTATACTTGTTTTCATAGGCCAATGTGGTTTAATTTTTTCAGATGTTAAAACTCAGCTCCTCTACAATTTAGGCAGAAAGGAGTGATAATGAAGAGGAAATAGGTGGTCTCTATGAGTAAGAAAGGAGTCTTCAGGTATTATTCGTATCATATAAAAATTTTTTTTCAGTTTCTGTGACCCAAATACACTTAGTGTCTCCTATCTCTGAGCCTTTCGAGGGCTTCGGAGAGCAACTATTTCCACTAATTTGTCAGTATCTCTTAGAAGGTGCATGGATTATTTTTCTCTCTCCTCTGCAAAGTCAGTTACTACTTCATCATTTCATTTCCACTCTCCAGTAATTTACTGAGGCCCTCAACCCTGCTCTCCTCCTTCTGTGGTTGTGGTCAATTCACCATGTTTAAAAGAATATATGTGGTATTTTTTAAAATCTGTCAATTTCCTCCATCTTATTTGCTTTCAAACAGAGAAGCCTCGAAAGCATAATGTTGTAAAAAAAATGAAATGATGTGTTAGTAATGGACATTCTGGACATTGTGGCACCTCACAGCTATTTTAGATTAAGGTTGATTCTAGGAAGCTCTCAAATGATGCCAATAGGTGGATTTCTATGATGCCTAGGCATGAAACCAACATGGCTCCAACACAGCACAAGAAAAATTGTTGATTTTCCACATGTATATGACTCAGTGGAACCTCATCTTGTCATCATTCTGCAATATATCTTCAAAGTAAAAAGGATATGGAAATGTATCAGCTATGTGGCTTTCCAGAAACCATTATAGGACAAACTTAGACTAGAGCAAGCCCAGTTTGGCCAGCAGATTATAACAACCTAAGCTTTACACTGAGAAGTTCATACACACCTGGAAAGAGGGTCATCTGGAATAAAAGAGTTTCATCATTGTCACCTTCAGTTTTTCCCCCACAGACCAACCTAGGGAGGTTCTCAGACCCAGAAAACAACTCTGATATTTCAGTAGTGCTGGCTTTTCTCCTGCCCTGACCAACTAGTGTTACAAAACTAATCAGAATTCCCCTCATGCCACAGCTATTTCTGAATCTTAGTTTTCGTATCTAGAATAGTAGATAATGAAATTATACTTTCAGGCTTTAATATATTTCATTTTTGATTGCAAAAGAAGTTATAGAGGATTATTTATGCTTGGAACTATGTCTCAGCTCTTCTAGGGAAGATGGAATTTGATACCACACCAATTCATTTACTTTCTTTTCAACTGGATTTCCAGAATAGCAATTTTTGTATTTATTTATAATGTTTATCATCACCCTAATGCTAATTTAATCTCTTTGAAAAAAAAATCTTCAGGCTGGTAATAAATGATACATTGGGAAATAGGGAATTGATAATACTGATTTCAAACTCTAAAATTCCAGTTTAAATTTACACTTAGGAATTATTTATATCCTCTTATGTCATATCAACTTAAATAATATCCCACTCACTGGGGCATAAAGAATAATGCTAATATTAAAGTTCCTATTTAATATTTGCTAATTGCACATGAAGGGGTTATATCAGCTGCATTTAGGCTGTTTTTAATTTAATTTTACTGTATTAGAAAATCTATGAGGTTAAGTATCCTGAAATTATTACTTTTAAATATTGAGCAATAAGAATATTGTCCCCATGATGCACCCTATGTCATCTGGCCTTGAATAAGCTTTCTCCCCTTTGCAAGGGCATGGGGTGGTAGAGGTAGCAGGGAGCTTAGTCTAATATTGGTATAAATAATAATAATGGTGATCATAGTCCTCTTTTCAAATATCAAATCTGCATTTAAAAAGCTGTTATCTTTGTGAGATCTAATGTCATTAATGGGGATATATACTTTATGAAATCAAAATCCCATGAATGAAATAAACCTTATTACTATGAAGTTGGATTCTATCCTAAAGGGATGCATATAAACCATATTTAGTGCTCAATCTCAAACCCTTAACACAGTCTTTATTTGTTGGGTTTTTCAACAAACAATTGAAAACTTCCAAAACATAGCAAAGTGGTAAGTTTGGAAGGAGGCTCAGGCCCTGAACCAAGATATAACCACAAATCTATATGAGCTGTGTGACCTTGATCACATTACTCAGCTTCTCTGAACCTTGGTGGTTTCTTGGGCTTTAGAAGGGAAATAATAATCCCTACCTTAGAGGACTTTATAATATCAGAAAAAAAAATACTTTAAAGTTTCTAGTACAGGATAGATCTTGTGATAATTTTTTTTTTATCACAATGTAGTAATAATAGTAATAGAGAAAGTGGTAGGAAACTTTCGGAAGTGATAGATAACTTTATGACATAGATTGCAGTGATGGTTTCATGAGTATATACTTATCTCCAGTCTCAGGTTGTATACATTAAATACATATAGCTTTTCGTATATAAATCATACCCCAATATAGTGGTTTAAAAATAAAGTTTCTAGCCCATAATACATACAAATAAATGGTTCTCTAATAATGTTCATAGACCTCACCAGTGTATGGGTACAAATTGGTCACTGTAAAATAATTTAGATTCCATAAGCTCTGTTTACCACCTGCTCAAGGAGAACCTCTGAACCCCCAACAGAGCCCTCTCTGGCATCTCCAATGTGCCAATTATTAAGCATGCATAGGTACTATGCTGAAATCAATCCCATATCTGCCATCCCCACTTCTGCCCTTCCACCAACAGCCACAAACCAAAACTATTTTTTCACAGTTTGTCGTTCTGTACCTGACTGCTTTTCACCACACAATAATGGTCATTTTTCTCCCTAGAGATTTCCCAGGTGTGGGAAGACACACTCATACCCCTCAATCTACTTAGATTCTAACTAGGACTCCCCACAGAAGAAGCTGAGCTTTCTGTTGAGCTATGACTTTGTCAAGAATAAATGTTCCCAGAAATAGAGGCATTCACCTTCCGTAAAGGAAATGTCATTTAGACAAACAGCAGCAGTTCTTGAAAGTATACTACAAACAGAATAAAAATTCTATAGGGAAAATTCCTTAGAGAGAGAGAACCCTATGTATTGATACCATGAGGAAGAAGTTCAAGGAAGGTTTTGATTTTTATAGGGAACTAAAAAAAATAAGGTATAATTTTAGCAGAAAACTGGGTAGGATAAAACCTGGTATCATTGGAGATTGGTGGAGGGTTTTTCTCGAGCAAAAGGCAAGTGTGAAGGGACAGGCAAAGGAGGGTTGGACAAAGATAAAGCAGGAAGAAATACTAAGGTGGGCGTGGTGATGCTGAAATACTGTATTCTTCTCATCTACCATCAGTAAGACATGAGTTTCCAACATGAAATGTGTTTCTACCCTGAACTGTCCATACTTACTTCTTTGTTCCCTTTATTACTCATAGACCATGTATACTGCATAACAATGTAGTAGAGTGGGAGTAAAGAGAGGTCTTATCACAATGTTATTACATGTATTACAACCCACTCTTCAAAATAAGCAGAGAAATTGATGAGAGGCATAGTTTGAGGTAGAACTGGTATGTTCCTTCATAAGAGAACACATACATCTTCTTGGTTTTTATATTAATGAAATATAATATTTCACTTATAAAACAATTAAAACCATGACTTGTCTTATCATTTGAAAAGCTAGCTTCACGGACCCAAAGATTCCATGTTCGGTAGCATTTGGGGAAGTTATAATGCTCCTCTTCTCCATGCATTGCCATTGTGTTATCAGGATATGTGAACAGTGGTGGCTAGAAATTCTTAAAATTTGATTGGAAGAACACTGTTGTACCCTCCTACTACCCTTCCTTCTACACTACAGTTTATCAGAGATCAAGAAGACTCTCTTTGCAAAAACCACTGTTAATTTCTTTTGTCATTATGTTTCATGGAAAGATAATCCAGTGAGTCTCACACATCTGTTTGCTTTTTAAAAGAGCAACCAAGGAAAAGAAATTCGAAGAAATGGAATTCCAGTTGTGGAATTATATGGCAATGAGACAATCATTTAAATAACTGAAAATAGGATGTTCTAGAAGGTACAAGCACCACCACTGCATAGAAATTATAGGGAGTAAATTCAGGTCCAGTACACATAAGAACTTTTTTATAATGAGATATGTGGGAGGAACATTCCAGGAAGAAACCAGTACTGGGTGGAAATTTCAAAAATATTATCTCAAGGAGATCTGCACATCCATGAATCTCTGACAATTTTGGGTGACCATCAGTCCGGGCAAAGATATTTTTGACTGGAGAACCCTGTGCAAATTTGTCAAACAATAGAAAATGGGAGGGTTCTGTCACACATGCACAGGAACCTTGAATCATGCGCAAATCTCCAACACACAACTTAGTGAAATGTGCCTGGGTCATACCCTGAAACATTCTTTATAAGCAAAAATTGTTAAAGTTGAGTCAGGTAATTTATGACCCTAGAGGACATGTTGAATAAATGTCTCTGTTCTTGAGACTATGCAAGAATTCTGCTTTAACATGTGGCCAATCAAATGAAGCTCAAGAATGTGTATACAAACACATTTATAGCTAATATTTTAAAAAATAATTTGTAAGGTCATAGTTGACTGATGAACAATAACTTAATAAATGCTGATATTGACCAACCGACCAATCAATAGCTGCTTAATAAATTAAAGGAAAATAAAAATATATTGGACTTAGATTATAACATAAAAATTACTTACAAAGTGTAATATTGGCCAAAAAAGTAAAGAACACTGAATATTTAATTCGAAGTTTGTTATTAGTGTGACCATTCTTCAGAAAGGAAGGAAGGAAAGGAGAAACAGAAAAAGGAGAAAAACAGATTTGATTCTCAACTTAGCACAAACAGTAATGCCTGCAAGAAAGCACAACAAAATTTTCCCTGGGTCTCCAGTACTACGATTACCATACCCTCCACCCTGCCCTCCAGGAGCTACTACTCACTGAGTACTTGCTCCAGTGAAGCCAAGGCACTGCAGGAAGTCGATCCTCATCTCCTTGTATTAAGTATCTCAATTCTTACAAAAATTCTGCTTAGTGGGCTCTGCCTATTAGTACTTCAGTTTTTCCAATGAAAGGATTAAAGATGAGAAAAGGTAAATGGCTGGCAAGGCTGAATATAGATGTATGTGAAGATTTAAAGGGTTTTATAGTTCAGGAGAAAATGATGTGGCCAATCAAGGCAGGAGTTACAGTGGAAAGAGGCCCTAGAGACTAACAATGGTGGACACTGTGGCCAGAGAGTGTGTGTCTGGCACATGACATGATGCGGGGTGTGGTTCTGGAAGGAGTCTGTTAAGGCAAGTAGAAAAGAAAGTCACTGGGGATGGGGAATTTATGTCCTGTGTCCTTCACATGTCTGGGGAAGCCTCCAGCATGAAAGCGAGCTGCTTCCCTCAGTGATGGGTCAGGTCAGGACCTGCCGCTCTTGACAGCACGCTGGGCCTTGTCCAGAAGGAAGGCCCTCTTCTCAACCCCACTCAGACCTCGCCTGCCCCACTCAGAGCTCACTTGTTAAGAGTGCACTCCTACAGCTTCACGTTGCAGTGAAAGCACCTTGAAACCTAAAAGCTAATGTATATCAAAATGGCTGGAGTACTATCTATAGTCCCATTTGAATTGAAAAATACCCAACTTCCATGTCCAATAGAATGAATTGATTGAAATGAGCCTGCATAATACGTCTTCAAGGACAAGATGAGCACTTGGTGACTCCCAGTATTACCCAGTTGCTCACTGTGCCTGTTGTTATCCCATTGAAATGAATACTTTTAGCTTCAATGGAGTTCTCCTTTGTAGCCAAACTGTAAACCTCTCCTGTAAGAGCTGTGGCTTAGTCTGATTTTTGTTGCTTATAGCTTGGCATAAATGAGGGATCTAAGAACAGGTGCTGAGAGAGAAATGAGGATTCTAAGAGAAAAGAGAAATTGGAAGAGGGTTATGCTGGGGGCACAAAAGACAAACTATGCTGATGTCTTCATTCTGCACACCCCTCCTCAGAAGCTCTCTAGCCTTCTTTATTCATTCAGTGCATAGGTCTCTAGCCTCATTCCTGTTTACCCTGGTCAAATGGTAACATTTCTGTTAGACAAACCATGGAGTTTGTAGGGAGGAGGTTTTAGTCAATAAAATCAATATACATAACTAAAATTTAGTTTAGTCGTATATTTTATTTCAAATGTATATGGATTAATCTATCTGTTGCCACATAACCCTAGCCTCAGTAAGGGTAGACCATTCCTGTATCTTCCCTCCCTCCAGACAGGGATTATAAAGTTTTTATGGTCATCACAGACCTTCCCTACCCTGGGGATCTGTAGCTTTTTTTTTTTTTTTTTTTTTTTTTTTTTTTTTTTAATCTTTCAGACAGCCTCAGCTAAAGCTTGGAGGAATCTAAATAAATCATAAAATGTCCCCATAAAAATAGTTTGTCCTGGTAAATAAATTAATGAGTCCAGTTTGGACAAAAGTAAATCATAGGGCCCTTCCTATAGTACTATTATGCCTGGGCTCCTATTTCCATTTTTTGAGATGTCCCCCTGCCCAAATGCCAATGTGTCAACTGCTAGGGGAAAAGTATCTCACAAAATCTCTAAGGCTAGGCCAGGCGCAGTGGCTCATGCCTGTGATCCCAGCACTTTGAGAGGCTGAGGCAGGCAGATTGCCTGAGGTCAAGACTTTCAGACCAGTCTGGTAAACATGGTAAAACCCCATCTCCACTAAAAAATACAAAAATTAGCCAGGCGTGGTGGCATGTGTCTGTAATCCCAGCTACCTGGGAGGCTGAGGCAGAGAATCACTTGAACCTGGGAGGTAGAGATTGCAGTGAGCCAAGATTGCTCCATTACAGTCTATCCTGGGCAACAAGAGTGAAACTCCATCTCAAAAAAAAAAATTCCTAAGGCTGAGGTGTCAGGGAGTAAATAGATCCCGTTCTAGGGGAGGTGACATCTGGAAAAGCAATGGTTTGGCATCTGTAAGACCTGGGTTCACCCCTAGCTTTACCAGGTACTAATGTGGGATTGTGAACACTTCATCTTTTTATTAATATTAGTTGAGGTTCTTATTTCCAAGTGATAAAAATTCAACTCTAGCTTGTGTATGTAGAAGAGGAACCACTTTGGCTTGTGTGACTGGAAAACCCAAGGGCTGGGTTATTGCATTACTCACAGCTGGACCCAGAAGATCTAGTGACTCTTTTATTCATTCCACAAATACTGGCTGAGGGCCTACTTTTGGTTTGGGAGTTCTTCTAGGTGCTGAAGACACAACAGTGAACCAAACAGAAAAATCTGTAAATATATGGCACGACAGATGGTGATAAATGCTATGGAGAAAAATAGATTATGATCAGGCAGGACAGGAGTGGCTGTTTTTTACTGAGTGGTTGGAGAATGCTATATTTGGGCAGAGATTTGAGAAAAGCCAGGGTGCAAAGCCTTTGAGAAGCTCTGTGATTGCCTCCATCTATGTCATGAATTTTCACCTGTCTCTGTTTCTCTCCTGGTTCTGTTTTCTTCTGCCTTTGGTCTCAACTGATTCATTCCACATGGTGTCAGAGATGGCCATGTAAATCACTGGGTCTACCTGGCCCTGTCTACTCATCTCTTAAGAGGAGAGACATACTCTCTTTCAAAATCTCCCCATTAGTCCCTGAGAAAGGACTTTGGTCACTCCTTCTGGTTGCTTCACCAGAGGAGAGTAGTATTTTATTGGACAGCCTGGATCACAAGTCTAAACTTGGGGCAGGAGAAGAGGGCTGAGTGATTGACAGCCTCACCAGTTGAAGAAACATGAGCTGGAATAGAATGGCCGCAGGGACACTGGTCATGGAAAAATGACAGGTATTCAGTATACCATTAATCCTCAGTATTCTTATTTGTAATAAGAGGATAAACATGCCTAAGTGAAGAGCTAAACACACTAGAGGGAGCATATGTGAACTGTCTTATGCGTAATGACAGCTTATTAAATAGTGACCATTGTCTTATAGATCCCATAGGGCTTGCCCCTGCTCTATGTGTTTCTTGCGGAGGGTAGGTGAGTGGAGAAGGCAGCATCACAGGCTGCTTCTGCTCATCCCTATTCCTAGTGGCTGCCACTGGTCATTCTCTCCCTTGGGGCTTTTCTCCCAAAAGTGGTAAGCACCTTCCCCATTCTTCCTGCAGCCCACATCCTTATTACCACTGAAAACAGGCATTCAGGCCCCTTACTCATGAGAAATGTGTTGCTAATAATTCAGGGGAACAGATGCAGAATACTAGAATGATAAATCACTAAAATCCACAAATATAATCATATGTTACAAAATCTTTATGTCCTTAATCTCAGAAATGAAAGATAAGTAGAATAACAAATGAAAGTCTACTTTCTGTTTTCATTCCCTACACAGGGCTTAACTTCAACTCAGGTGTTTTCTGAGACCTCATTTTAACCTGGAAAAAGTCCTCACATGCAAAACAGCTCCTCTCCCCAGCAGTGTAGACCTGAAGGTAAACTCAGCATAAAACATATCATGTCTTTTTACCTCTAAGTGCTGATCTTTGGGATAACACTGAGACTGGAGAGGAGGGATAAACACAGAAGATATATCAGAGGTCTTGATCACTGTAATGATTGCTTTCATGTGCCAACTTTACTGGGCCATTGATGCCCGGATATCTATTTGGTTAAACATTATTTGTGGGTGTGTCTTTGAGGATGTTTCTGGAAGAAATTAGCATTTGAACTGGTGGACAGACTGAGTAAAGCAGATGACCCTCCCCAGTGTGAGTGAGCATCATCCAAACTGGCAGGAGCCAAAATAGAACAAAAAAGTGGAGGCAGATTGAATTTGCTCTCAACCTGCCTGGTGCAGCTAGGAGATCTATCTTCTGCCCTTGGTGTTCCTGGTTCTCAGGACTTTGAACTACATCACCAGCTTTGCTGGATCTGCACTTTACAGACTGTAGGTAATGAGAATTCTCAGCCTCCATAATAGCATGAGCCAACTGCTCATAATAAATCATATGTATACGTATACCCTCTTAGTTCTGTTTCTCTGGAGAATCCTAACTAATAGGACTAACAGAGTCACTGACTGGATGGGGAAATTGGGGAACGAGAAGTAGAGATTACAAATGATAACCAGATTCTGACAAACTGACAGGGAAATTGAAGATAGAATGTCAAGGTAGGAACTAATATGGAGAAGTTTAAGGTAATTAGTTGTATGGATAAGTAGAGTGAATTGCATGTAGAACTACAGGTGGACTGTAGTGGTGGCAGTGGAGACAGAGAAAACAAGACTGCAGAAAAAAGAGAAGAAGACTAAAGAGGGTACCATAAGGTCTGAGCAGAGGAAGATGGGCCCATATAGAAGAATAAGAATGATTTGCCTTGTTGTAAATGCCCATTGGGAGGGACAACATCCATAAAAAATCTTTATGGAAAAACCCTGTCTTTGTCATACTTGGGCCTCCCTTTCCCACACATCCTTCCTGTTCTTCATTTGCTACAGATAAGTGTGCTAGTGTCCCTAACCTTCTCTCTAACTTGCAGGATTCCGGAGATCGACTTCTTTCCCTAGGTTACCCTCTTCATCTCTAAGAGTTTTGCACTTTTAGGTCTTCATTTTATACCTGATTTCTTTCTTCTCCTATTCTTCCATTAAACTCTGCCCTGAGTTTATGCTCCCTGTCCCTGCATTCATCTTTCTTATAAAAGTGGGGTATAGACACACAGTATAAGTTCGTGGCAAGGATACCCCCCTATAGCTTCTCAAATCCCACCATGTTAGCAGTTAACTCCTCTCGGTCCACACTGAATCAGTTCCTTGATGGAACTTGGTCCAGGACTAATCAAAACTGGAGTGCATGCTGCATGCAGCTACGTCATGGGCTGAGCTGTGGCCACAAGAGCAGAGCAGTCCTTGTGCACTCCTTTGAAGTCCACTTATTTTCTAAATGATCAGCTTCAGTGAGGTAACCCTGGCAATTGTCAGGGAATGGATTACTTGGCAACACATTGCTTTTTACAATGTGGGTGATGACAACAATTTTACATACCAGTACTATTTCATGACCATTGCAAATGATGGTGTCCAAATGGAGGAAGAACAGTGTGATTCAGAGTGAGGCATGGCTCAGGGACAAGCACAGAACCCATTCTGCTTTCCCCCTGCAAAATGTCTCCCCTGGGCTTGAAAGTGACGTTTATCAGCAAACAGTTATTATTACTGTTTTATTATTGCCTCAGTTAGCATTTATATGGCACTTTGTATTTTCAAGGTGCTTTTCAATCATTTTTATTAGTGAGAGAGGGCAGATTCTCAAGCACAGGTGGAAGAAGCTAAGAGGCTGGGTTTTCTTAAGAAAAGGAAAGATGTTTCTGCAAACAGTCAGTCATTCTGCTTTCTAAATTTGACTTTTTAAATGGTGGTTGAGAGACATAGAAATCATTTGTGCAGTAATTATCCAATAAAAAGCCACTAAGCCAACTGAAATGCCAGGGGAAAAATTACAAATGCCGTGCTACTAGGCAGTCACAAGGAGAGAAATTCATTCATTCATGCATGTATGCATGCAATTCATCCATCATAATTTACTGGAAATGGAACACTTCCCCCCGCCCTCAAACTTTGGCCAGGCACTGCAAGTAATGCACAGAAAAGTCAATTCATGGCCTTTATCTTTAAGTATTTGAAATTATTATTTGGAAGATAAAATACATTAAGTAATTATGGCCACAAAGCAAATAGTACTGAATTAAAATCCAAGAGAGATCTAGAGAAGGAAGATATTTGGGCAAGAATATTCAGAACAGGTTTCCTAAATCAAATTGGATTTGATTTGGATTCTAGAGAATGAGTAGAATGTGGAAATCTTTTTTAAGTGGTGACCTCAAGAAGACATGGTGTCTGTCCCCCAGGAATTTTCAGTCTAAATAGTTGATATAAGTTTCTTATATTTAATGAAAAAGAGGGTTACACAGGCAGATATTATAATTAGTGGTAAATATATGACATTCTTTAGAATTTCAAAGTAAAGAGATACTTTCCAAACCAGAGTGAATTTTGCTTAATGAGAACTTGTCTCAGCTAACAGTATTGAAGAGGGATTTCTAGAAGAAATATTAATGCTTAGAGTGAATAAAGACCTACTTATACAAAGGTATCTATTTAGGGCTTTTTAAAATTGAACACAGTCTACAATTAGTCACCCAAACAGAGATCTATCACTCAGGATGTCCAAAGACTATCCAATATCTTGGGTATCAGAAAAAATGTATTCATATCTTTCTCTTCAACAATGGAAAATATTCTAAGACTGAATGACTGAAAAGAATTCAGCCAATGGGCTAGATTGAATCAAATATTTGGTAGAAAGAAAGAAATTTATGATCTCAGTCCCAACCCCTTTTATACAATCCATCTATGAATATGTATCTATTAGATACTATGTTTCCAGTCTTGAGCTACTATCTGAAATGGAATTCTAGAAAAAGGCCACTTCTGGTTCTTAGAAAAATTATTCTGCTCTAAGCGGCTGATCAGAGTATTCGGAAGATAATGTAAATGACCCAAGATAAAATTAGATAATTGTGTGGGGAGCAGGAGTAGAGAAGGTGACACAAGACATTATGCTCTTCCTTTGGGTGCAAATCACAGAATGGAATCAATGAGGGAACTATGTTGGAGAAAACGGAGACTTGGAGGAATTCTTTTATCTTTCTACCAAATGTACAATTTAAGAAAGGTATCAGAACTGAAAAAAAAAGTATATATGTACAAAGTGACACCTGCAAGTAAAATATGAAAGAATAGGAGCTGAGTTTCCAATTTACTCTTCTCTTTAAGTGAGCACATTTTTCCAAACTTATCTCAAGTAGTAAGTTCTCAGATTGTGCAATTCTGGTTTCCTTCTAAAACCCAGGATTGGTACATTGTGGTAAGTGCAAGGCAAGGTTACTGAATGCTTAAGATCTTGAGCTTTGAAGACCTCTATTAGATACTGAGGTGACCTTGAGAAAGTAAATTAACTTCTTTAACCTTTATTTATTACTGCATTTTGGGTGTAACTACCTCACTAGGCTGTTGTGAGGATGAAACGACAATATATGTATGACATTTAACGTCTTTAGCACACAAATAACCACCAAACATTCTTTTTATTATATTTCAAATTTACCCAAAGTCCACAGGATTTTGATGTATTAAATTCTTTCAGAATTTTAATACATTCCAAAATAAAGATGAAATCAATCTTAACAATTAATCTCCACTAATTGAATAACATTTACAATAGTTTATATTTCTTTGATGCATTAACATTTACAAAGCCACGACATATATTCAGATAATGTTTAGCTTAGCAGCAGATGACACTATGATTTACAAAAATTAAACAAGTTGTCAAGTCACACAGCTTGTAAGAGGAGGGTCTGGGCCTTGAACTTAGGTCTTTGTCCTCAAGTGTTCCATAATTTTTACACTTCATACTGTCTCATCATGTACATCAGTATGAACCTGTTTAGAAAGATGAATGAGTCATACAAACAGGGCCTTCCCTCTTTTCTTGGGAACAAATATTTATTTAAGAAGAAACCCATGTTTTATAACTCTAAGGAAGAGGTTCTAATGATTATCGTTTTAACATTTTGGAAGACTGTTGGAAAGAATTTTTTAGAAGACAATGAGGGTTGCAGACACTCAGTTCTTTTGTAATAGACATCGTCAGCCATTACATTTAAAACAAGAGTGGCGACAATTTTGTCTATAAAGTGCCTGCCCCTGTCTATAGGCATAGAAGAGAGTGAGAAGAATAATCCAAATTGTCCCAGGCACCTTGAACTTTTCTTAAAATTAGAGAAACCAAAGGGCCCAGCCAAAGCTTTCCTATAATTTCTACATGAAATTTATAGTCTTACCCAATGGTCCAATCAATAAAGTTGAGTAGGAGCCAGGAAATAAGGAATTTCTGTTTGCTGGAAACTTTTTGATTTGTTCTATTATCATAATTGATGACCTGGAATCAAGAACTTACTGAACCAGAATATCAAACATCTCACTCTCAGACAGACAAATGCCTCTGGAAACCAATTAGGAAAATGTTTTTGATTCACTTAACTGTTCCTTTTCCTAGCAAGTTTATTTTTTTTTCTTTATCCATCTGACTTACATGCTACTCTGTAGAAATATGTGTGTGACCAGGGAAAGGGAAAGGGGAAGGTGTCTGAAGGGGCTATTTTATAGTGAGTGTGGTCACAGAGGTCCAAGTCATGGAGAGAGCATTTATGAAACTTCCCTTTAAAAAGACTTGACTCTCTCCAAATAGGTCCTGCCCTAGATCCTCAGTTGTCAACCACCATTTGGCCTGTGGTATTCAATACAACTCAGGTTGTTTCTTGTTCCTAAGAGCCCATTTTATCTGGCAATTTCTCAAGTTCATGTTTATCTTGGGATTGTGTTATTGGAGTAAGACCCAACTGTGACCTACCTACAGGTTTTTCCATAGCTGGTGCTTTTCAATATTTAGGACTCAATTCAAATATTACCTCTTTAGAGAGGTTTCCCTGACCTTTCTAGCTAAATTTTATCCCTCGGCCCTTTCTGTCCCATATTTTTTTAAAATCATATCCCATATGTTTTTTTTCTTATAGCATTTATCACTCTCAGGAATTATCCTAATTATGTGCTTACCTGGTTAGTATCTATTTCCCTACACTTGAATAGAAGTCCTATAAGGGCAGAGGCATTTTCTGATTTTCTACACCATATCCCCAGCTCTTAGATTAGTGTGTGACATGCAGTAGATTCTTAATGTTTGTGGAAGTAAAGAAGTGGGGGAAGCATTATGGATTTAGTTTTCTCCATGTTTTGTGCATATTCTATATTGCTGTAAGATTTATTTCAAATTACTTCTCTTATGACTTTTTTTTCCAATTAGTTCTTCAAAAGAAAGCCCATGTCTTCTATGTTCATTATACCTCCCATGGCTGATTGTAAAACTGATGCTTGGTAAATTCCTAGTGATTGATTCATGGTTGAAAGCCAAAGCAAAACAAAACAAAACAAAAAAACCTGGTAATCAAACAATTCCAAACAAGTCAATTAGACAAAGCAGGTAGATAAACAAACATTTGGAGGTCTTCAGTTATTGAAATAATTAGCTTATTTTTCTGCCTTGCTTTTGTGCATGCTTTTGGTTAAGATAATACAATAAGGACATGTACAAATGGAGATTGCTAAGGCCTGAATATTGTGTCCCCCCAACATTCATATGTTGAAGCCCAATCCTTAACATTGTATGTGGAGGTGGGGCCTTTGGGAGGTAACTAGGTTTAGATGTCAGAGCTCTTATGAATGGGATTGGCACCCTTACAAGAATAGGCAGTAGAGGACTTGCTTGCTTTCTCTTTCTGCTGTCTGCCTTGTGAAGATACAAGGAGAAGACAGCAGTGTGAAACCTGGAAGAGGGCCATTCCCAGACCTGACCATGATGGCACTCTGATCTCAGAATTCTAGCCTCAAGAACTGTGAAAATATTTATTGTTTAAGCCACCCAGTCTATGTGTTATAGCAGCCTTAACTAAGACAAAGATGAAAGCATGGATGTAAAATACATCAGAAAGCAAACCTGAAAGGGACATTGTGAATGGTAAAGGGAGCCGGAAAAGGAAAAATTACTGAGGATACAGGCTCCTCAGTCTGCTGACAAGAATGGCAATGTCTTTGGAAGAAGTTAAGGAGTCAAGATATTTTTAATAATTTGTGTGGGTACATAGTAAGTGTATATATTTATGGGGTACATGAGATGTTTTCACACAAGCATGTAATGTCAAACAAGCACATCAGGGAGAATGATAAAGGACTCATTGAAGATAGAAGAAGTGATTAATTTTAGTTTAGAAAAACTGAGCCCAAAATGGTGGCAAACATGCAAGGAGTGGTGCCCAATAGAGAGGGAAAAATGAAGCAAGAAATTGAAGACATCTTCTTATTAGTGGTTATCTTTGATTTTGTGAGAATGGGTGAAAATTACCAAAAAGAGGGTAAAAGGGTTGAAGACTCACCCTAGAGAATAAGCACATTTGGAATTGAGAAGGAAGTGGAAAGATCAGGAAAGTGAAGAAGAAAAAAAGAGAGGCAGGGTGGAGAATCCAAAAGAAAAATATTATGCAAATCAAGAAAAGATAATATATCATTTTGTTAAAGTATGAAACATATCTATGACTCTAATTTCTCCAACCAAAGAACCCAAATGTTAATGTCTTTGTTTTTGTGTGTATGGTGCAGGGTAGAAAAATTTTGGTAAATAAGTTGTTTTATTTATGCCCATATTATTTATTTAAATTATTTTTAATTTCTTTACTTAAATCAGTTACATAAATTTATTATAAATGTGTAATAGTAACAAGATAGGCACACATTTCCTGAACAGCCCTCTCTTTGCATCCCAGTGCCTCAGGAAGATAACTATTTTGTATATGCCACCCCAATCCTCTTCCATAAATTGATATACCTACAAGGTAGAAAGGTATAGTTGTTCTTTTTAAGTTGGTTTATAGTGATACCAAGTGGTATTACATTGTAGATCATAATTTGAAGAGTTTTTTTTGTTTTGTTTTTAACTCAACCATCTATATTAGAGACTATTCTGTGCTGATACATGGATCTGTTATTCATGTTTACTGCTGCATGGACTCCCAAAGAACAGCTGAACTTAACTCACTTAACCAGAACCTTTGTCATGAACACTGACTCCCCTGTCCATGCCTCCTGGGCATATATGTGTCACTTCTCCTGGTGTGGACCCACTGAAAGTTGGAGAGTACAGCCCACTTCTCTTTGAGATATTGCTTCAACTACCCATGGCCTAATACAGGCCTGGGTATAGAGTAGGTGAAATAAATGCTGGCTGCATTGAAATCCCTAGAGCGGAACATTTTCTCTGGCCCTTTATACCCTTCCACATTACTACCACTTTGGCTTTGGTGCAGGCATAGAGCAGGCACAAGGCAGTACAGATACTGCAAAGGTGAACGCAAGCCTGTGTCCTGGCCTACCAATGAGCAACTTGTGGCCTTTGCACTCTTGGTCTCTAGGATCAAAAAACTGATACAGAAAGATGGCAAGCATCCTGCCAACTATCCCGTTGAAAATCAGGCATAAGAAAACTCATGTATTTCCCTATTGCCAAGGCTTCTATGTGTCCTACCCATAAGCCCCAGAGGATTCACATTGCCAACTTCTCACTGCACTGACACACTGAAACACCCACCACACTCAACAAATTTTATACTTTTCATTTGGTCCCATTCAATCCCATGTGGTGTTTTGAAAATATGTAAAGGGAAAGTGAGGCTCCAATATTTTTCCTTTCCTCATAAATATGGCATTTTAAATAAGTTTCATACATATTCATCATTTGCTCTTTCTTTTTTCTAAATGTGCACCTATAGCTTAAGTTTTATTCATACCCTTTTCTGGTTCCCTGGTTTGAACTGGAAAATTGAAATGTAAAATATTAACCAAATAGTAAGTTGGCTAAAACTCACCTTTCAGTGTGAGCCTGAAAAAAAGCGGAGAAAATATTTTAATAATTAACAAGCATGGTAGTGAGAGAACATACACAGCTTAAATAAAAAACAGCCATAGGAAGACAGAACAATCTGTAAACAGAATATTTATGAGGAGTGAGAAATTGATTTGTGGGAGTAATTTGTGATGTCAGTGTTATTAATTTAGAATCACACTTCAAACATTTAATCTTAAGAATTCTCAGGTGGCTTAAGACTTTGCCAAAGTTTCTAAAGAACTTGAAGAACCTTACACATTGGTTCCCCTCAGCTATATGTCCAAATGTGTCCAGCACAGATGAACTCCTTCCAAAAATCATTTTTTTTTCTTTTTCTCCCTATCTTTTAAAAAAAGAAACTGAGCAGGAAATCTCACTTAAACAAGCTGTCTCACAACATTTCTGGCAAATCCTGATTCCAACTAAGTTGAAAATATCTCAAAAGCAGCCTGTCATACAGAATTTCAGTGCTTCTGCTCCTGGGAAATGCAGAAATAGATGGATATGTGGGATTCAGATTCAAAACACCTTAAGTTTTACATCTTGATGTGAACTTCAGGCTGACCTGCTTTTATGTGGGAAACATATGCTATCCCTCCTGTATCAGTTAGCTATTGCTGTGTAACAAATCACCCCATATGTATGTGACTTAAACAATAAGTATTTTTTATTGCTTATGACTCTAAAAGTAAGCTGGATGATTCTGTTCTTGGCTGAGTTTGATCATAAGTGTTCAGCTCTAGGTAATATAAGCTAACACTGCTGTTCTTGGTTCTTTCATATGTTTGCAGGTTGGCTGACTATAAGGTAGTCTAGAGTGATGCTAATAAGACAAGTGGGCTGTCTTGCACGTGGTCACTTATCCCCCATCAGACAACTGCATGGAGATAGCAGCATTCTAAGAGAGGGCACATATATGCAAGACTTCTTAAGGCCTAGTCTCAGAAGTGCCACACCATCACTGCCACTTATTTCTTTGTCAAAGTAGGTCACAAGGTTATCCCAGGTTCAAAGACTAGAGAAATATTTACGAATTCCTGATGCAGTAACATTGCAAAGGGTATGGATATAGAGATACCATTAAGTAGGGCCATTAGTAGATTTATCTATCACACTTCATTTTTACAGAAACATTTTTGAGGAATCCTATAAAGATACTTTTAAAGTATACTTTCCAATACTCACCTGATCACAATATCTTCACCAGGTACGCAGACAATAGGACTGAATGAGGGCCCGGTGAATGCGTGATTTATTTGCTAGAATTTGAGGATAAGTGAAGAAAATAATAAATAGACATTAAAGCACTAATATTGAGAATATATATACATATAAAGGTTTATGTATATTGTTGTTTATGTCCTCTGTCCTTAAGCATGCTGGTGATGCATTATTTCTTAAAAGACTGTTCTATTATTGTATACAGAACATTCTTCCAAACCACTCCCCCTATTTCTGCAAGTTTAGAGGAAAGTGCTTTTTTGATCCTAACAAGTGGTGGCAACTAAAGTTTTCAGAAAAGAATCAAGATGCAAATTTCTTCTCCAAATGATCTTTAAGAGATATAGTGACTGAAATATTGAGAGGCTATGATTACTGAGATACACAATAAAAAATAATAACCGAGTCCTCATAGGTGCACATGATGACAACTGGACCTGTCACCTGAGCATTTATCAACCTTCATTAGTTATAAAATGATTCCAGAAATGTTAAAATGTGAACACTTTTTGTTCTTATACTTCCCAACCCCATCTCAACTCAGGAGATTCACTGGACTCTATCTGGGTTCTTCCTCCCTGCTCCATAGCCTGATACTCTCTCAAGGCAATAATCTTAGGAAAATGTAGCTCTTACTTCGTTTGTCTTCCATCTTTCATCGATCACTGTTGTCAGATGTCCAGGTTTTGGAAATGGTTGTTTTATAACTTTTGTTTCTTTTTTTTTGTAGGGGTAAGTTGTTTCAGGTGGTAGAATAAATCTGGTCCTTGTTACCTACCTTAACCACAAGTGAACATGGTGCATATCTTCCAACTGATGGGCTATAGCATTAAATATCACTACATGCCAAAATACTTTTCCAGAACCTCACTCAATGCTTTTCTATCATTGTCCCCAAACAGCTCCATTAGCCTTGCTATTTTTCAAGATGAAATGTCTTCTTTAAAGTTTGTCCTTTTTTTTTTTTTTTTTGGTCTAACTGAAGAATCCTATTAGAATGTTATTTCAATGGCTTCCAGGGGCAAAGATTTTCTTAGGAAGTTAGGTGACATTGCCTCTGCAGATGAACATATGCCTTTCAAAGATCCTTAAAATACTGGAAAGCATGGGGCAAAAAGGACACACAGACATAACATTCAGGGCACTTTTTGTTCCTTTACTATCTTTACCTTTTCCATAAATTAGTGTCTCAAAGTTTAACCTTCGTCTATAATCCATCTGGGGCTTCCTCTCATAATTCACTCCAGAAGGAACATTAGGGGATGTGAGTTTTCTCCCAGGGATTCACCCTCCTTCTGTTTTAAATCAAAAAATGCTTTTGCAAATTAGCCAAAGGAGACAGGCTATAAGCTTTCTGTAAGAATCCTTCAGTGTGCCCTCTGAACTTTTTGCCTGGCTGTTTTCAAAAGTTGTGCAACTTAGGATAGACATTAAAATCTACATGGAATGTGTAAACATGGCATGTGGGGACAAACACGTCTTCCATAAAAACAACAGGCATCTGCAGAGTTGCTGCAATTGAAATGCATGGCATAAATGCTTACCAATCAGAGGAAGCTGGTAGTTTTAAGATTTTTATGGTGCAAACAGTTTCTAGAGACCATGCTAGAACAAGCCCCTCATTTGACCTAGGAGGAAACTAAAGCTAATTATTCTTTCATTTAAAACATAATTATTTAAGTGCGTATAATGAGGCAGGAACTGTTTTAATCCCAATATACAGCTAAACTAAGATCAAGTAACTTATCTGGGGGCACACAGCAAGTCAGTGACATCCCTGCCCTAGAACTCCAGTGCCCTCGCGCCTTGTCCAGTGTTCTTGACAGTACCTACACTTTAAATTGACTTAGACTATTTGGCAACAGAGATATAGAAAAAAAACATCCTGGCTCCTAATACCCCGATCAAATAGTTGTCCTTCTCCAGTTTTTCACTTACCTTTAGGATAACAACAGAAAATCAGTTAACAGAGGGCTAACTGGCAACCTCAGAAACACAACAGAACTGCCAAATCAGTACCCAGAGACCACTGCATTGAGGCATGAAGGAAATTTGCATTTCATGCATTTCCTCCATTGTTTATACTACACTGACCCTGTACAAAGTCTGTAACAAAATGCAAAAGGGGATATAAAAGGAGAAAGATGCAGCCCCAGTCCTCATAAAACTGCTTAATCATCCAAACTAAAAACAACAGCAACAAAAGCAAGTGTAATAATTGGAGACAAGATACATTGTAGCATATATCAATTTGTGCTGCAAGAATAGAGTAAGTTCAGTACTTAACTCAGTCAAAAAGCCTTGTTGGGGAAGACCAAGTTAAGTTAACTTTGGTTTTGAAAGAAGTAAAACAACTGAATAAAATTAAAGTCATCTTTTACTTATGAAAATTATTTCTCATATTTAAGGATAGTTTTAAACCTAATTTTTTTTTCTTTAGGATACTACTATGTTTATATTCAAGCCCCTTGGTTTGCCTTACTTATCTGCCATTCCATTTTTTTCTTTTTGTTCATTTCACTTTGCTTACTGTTCTGAATCCTGATATTTGTCTCTCAATATTTGTTTTCTTAAACTTTGTTTTCTTCAAAGTCTGTTCTCCTTTATGCTGTATGGGCTTCATTTCTGCAATGGTTTGTTCCTTTCATCATTTTTCCAAGTTGGATTCTCTGCCCCTTTCTGTTTATTACTCATCTTTAAATGGGGCAGGTCCTCTAAGACCAGCTTCTGGTAGCAGCAGATTGGAGTTTACAGGGATTTTCATCATGGCTGGTCATAGAGCAGTAAGGTACATGAGTTCTCATAGCCACTTAACATTATTTCCCTCCAGCAATGAAGATAAACCCTACAAGGCTTTCCACAGTGCAGACTTTACTTCCCCTCACTTCACCAAATCCTACCTTCCTGAAAATATGACTTATAGTATTACCAAAAACAGCTTGATTTTCTTAAGAGAATTTCTAGGCAAGAAATTGGGTCTTATGAAGAGAATTTTTAGTCAAGACCACAGAAGCATTTATTCAAAGACTAGTTCTCCCTCACTACTAAAGAAAACTCCTCTGAGCACTTCATCAAAACCCCATACATTTTGAAGTGTCCAGTCTGGCCGGTGGGAACAGGTACCAGTTGGGCACTGTGTGACCCAGGTGCCCTCCCTCCTCATCTTTTCCAGGGATTCTGTCTCTGGCCTCAAGTAGTTTCCTCACATGCATGTGCTGATCAATACTGTGCTGAATTCTTGAGGGTCATCCGCTGCAGGTCTCAGGTTTCTCTCTCTGGGCAGCTATCCTCTCAATCTGCCCTGCAAATTTTAGCCACCTAGACTTCCTCATATTCCCAACCCCATCTCAACTCAGGGGGTTTACTGGGATCTGTCTGGGTTCTTCCTCCTTGTTCCATAGCCTGAAATTCTCTCAAGGCAATAATCTTAGGAAAATGTAGCTCTTACTTGGTTTGTTTTCCATCTTCCATGGGTCACTGTTGTCAGATGTCCAGGTTTTGGAAATAGTTGTTTTATAACTTTTGTTTCTTATTTTTGTAGGGCTAAGTTGTTTCAGGTGGTAGAATAAATATGGTCCTTGTTACCTGCCTTAACCACAAGGAAAAGTCTAGGTTATGGCATAATTATTTGTTTAACCCCAACTTTCTTTCCATTAAAGACTTGTTTCAGAGTATCCAGGAGAGCTCCCTTCATATCTGCGGTTCCAAACAAAGAAGTATAGATTTTGTTACTCAGTATATGTCACTTAGGCTGGAAACCTGGGTGATTGTTGAGATCCTCCTTCAGCATGTTCTGCAAGGCTATTAAACGTTTACTGCATTGGTAGCCCTTCATCTTTGGTCATGTATCATCAGATGTCTCCTAGGTGTGTTTGTCCTAGGAGCAAATGTCTCCTATATTTGCTTTTCATTAACTTTAATGAATGCTTTGTGGGAGGATCTATCATATTGACTCTGCCTTCTCTCCATCTAATGCTGAGCTTCTCTTAAGTCAGTATGCATAGAAGGCCCTGCTCATGGCATGTAGCCTGCACAATGGTGACTTATAAAGGGCATTTGCTGATGATAAAGAGGAATGCAATGAAATTAATAACATCTGAGGAAGCACAAGAGTATGATAAGGACTCAGCAAAGCAAATGGGTAGCTGAATTGACATACCACTTCTTTGTTCCAACTTAAATAAAAGTCTAAATGTGTAAAACTAAGTATTTTTAGTTAAAATATGCATTCTAGAAATGTCTTAATAACAATCTAGATAATAATGGCAAGACACAGGGTCACTAGCCAAAGGAAGAAAGAAAATCTGTGGGAAAATAAAGCATATGGGAATACAGGCATGGCACACAATATGTTTGTCTTTCTCAAAAACTCAGTAAGAGAAGCAGCTTTCCTCTTTGCTAACAGACACCCCTTATCTTGGCTTCTATTAAGCATTCACTAATTGAAATAAAAATGAACCAAAACTTAGAAAAATGTGATAGTGTCAACTGCACTCAAAGAAAATAATATATAATTACTTAGTCACTCTAATTACACATGCAGAGTAAAGCAATTGCTTGCTATTTACTGGTATATGCCAAAAAAACTTCATATTAATAAATATATATGAGGAATTACTTGTTAAATTTAATTACTTAACAAAAGCAATAAAATAATTTTTAATTAAAAAGTATGTGGACCCATAAGTAAAATGACCCTTTGTGTTCCAATATAGTGGCTTCTTTTGGAGCTGAATGATGACATTTCCAAGTCCCTAATTATATACATATCATGAGGGAGCAAATGGGCTAAATAACATATTGTCTCTTCCCAGTGGAAAATTAGGAAAAAAAAATTGCCAAAGGAAAAAAAAAATGAAGATTGAAATAGGTCTTTAAGATATTCTCTTCTTATCTTTAAGAAACATTATCTTTTTTTTTCTAGTAAAGTAAAAATCCAAAGTTCTTGGAATTGCCAAGGGTAATCTATGACCTTGAAGTCCTGAAAACTACTTTTGTGCTCTTACTGCTATGCCAGTCTCCAATGAGCTAACTCATTACAATTGTTAACGAATGAAGTAATTGATATTTTCTTTGGAAATTACAACCAATTTGTGAAAATCAGCACTGATGACTTTTTCAACAGACACAAATAGTTGTGTAATTCTTATTAATAATTCCAACCACT
Organism: Cebus imitator; assembly: GCF_001604975.1. Classification (NCBI taxonomy): domain Eukaryota; kingdom Metazoa; phylum Chordata; class Mammalia; order Primates; family Cebidae; genus Cebus; species Cebus imitator. Next base: position 1,958,258 of record NW_016107657.1, on the reverse strand, counting down.
AATAAACTGTAATTGGAAAACAACTTGTGGGTGGGGTGAGGGTTTAGTACTCTGAGTTGCCCCCTGTATGTCTGGAGTAAAAGGTTAAATGAAATGGCCTTACTTTACCATCTCAGGAAATTGATTCTTCCAACATCCCTAGTATGGCAATAGCAAATCATATAAAAAACAGTTTTCCTTATTTCTGATTCATTTATAAAAATTCTACCCCTAAGTGGTATATGCCAAATCCTCCTCATTGTAACACAGAAAGATCATGGAAAGGAATTATTCTAGTCTTCCTTACACGTTTTATAACTAGGTTCTTCTCTTGAATTTTTTAAGTTTCTGAAATTCTGGGTAAAACTGTCCTTGAGTCTTATTCTTTCTTGATAGAGTCTGCAGCAGCAGAGGCGAGAGTAGGCAATGAAGGAGAGCAAGAAAAGGACAGTCCCTAAAGTGGACTTCTTTTCAGAGAGATGACTTACTAATCGACCTTCTTGGCACAGGCCTCCAACGAATTTCAATCTGAACAAGGAAATACGGTCAGACACTACCAACAAAGTACAACCATAGTCATTCTTCTGATAACAGCAAATTGGCCCGAGAAAGAAACATGTATCAGCCTGAAACATTCATGAAGATTTGATTCTGCTGCCTAATTAGCCACAGTGGTTGATACAAGAGAAAATAAAAAAAACATAGCCCATAAGTAACAATGTCAAATTAGGGGCATTTGCTGGAACTTTCTATTGAATGGCTGAATCCATTGAAATAGCCAAATGACCAGTTAAATACATGGAATCAGGACCACTAGAAAGTTTTCATACGCTTATGCAATCACATTGAAGTCACAGTCTAACTGTGACTGCACAATGTGATCGCACAATGTGATTATACAATCACATTGAAGTCACAAATAAGACATATAGGTGTATGCAATAGGAGGAGGCTTCAAAAATTTCATGAAAAAGTGAAATTAAATGATAATTTAAAGGATAAAACATAAAATTTACTTCTCAACATAAGCTCTGTCAAGGTCAAATGGCTGATGATACCAACCATTTAAGCCATCTCTAAAGAACTGACAGTCTTGAGAATTTAACTATGTCAAAGCAGTCTTTTTTACATTACTAACTGAAGAAAAATGGGTACCCTTAACAGATTCTTTAAGAATAGTAAACAAAAAGAATTCAGAAGGAGGCAAATCAGGACTATAGAGTGAATGCCTAATAATTTCTTATCAAAACTATGACAGAATTGCCCTTATTTATAAAAAGAATGAGCAGGTGTGTGGTGTTTGTGGAGAGGGACTCCCTGGTGAAGCTCTGACTGGTTGCTCTGACTGGTCCACTGTCGTGTTGACCAGACCACTTCCTACCTCTTGATAGCCATTTTGTTGATTTTGCTTTTCTTCAGGATTATATTGTAATGCCATGTTTCATGTCCTTTGAAATTATTTAAGAAATACTTCAGAATCTTAGTTGTGGCAGCAACTAATAGTCTACCGACCAAAAACAGTCCAGGACTAGATGGGTTCACAGCCGAATTCTGCTAAAGGTACAAACAGGAGCTGGTACCATTCTTTCCAAAACTATTCCAAAAAATACAAAAAGAGGGAATTCTCTCTAACTCATTTTATGAGACAAATATCATCCTGATACCAAAACCGGGCAGAGAAGCAACTAGAAAAGAAACTTTCAGGCCAATATCCATGATGAATATTGATGCAAAAATCTTCAATAAAATAATGGAAAACCATAACCAACAGCATATCAAAAAGCTTATCGATCACAATCAAGTAGGCTTCATTGCAGGGATAAAAGGCTGGTTCAACATCCACAAATCTATAAACGTAATCCATCACATAAACAGAACCAAAGACAAAAATCACATGATTATCTCAATTGATACAAAGAAGGCAAAAAAAAAATCCAACAGCCCTTTATGCTAAAAACTCTTAATAAACTAGGTATCGATGGGATGTATCTCAAAATCATAAGAGCTATTTATGACAAACCCACAGCTAATATCATAGTGAATGGGCAAAAACTGGAAGCATTCCCTCTGAAAACTGACAAAAATAAGGATGCCCTCTTTAAAAACTGGCAAAAACAAGGATGCCCTCTCTCACCACTCCTATTCAACATAGTATTGGAAGTTCTGGCCAGGGCCATCAGGCAAGAGAAAGAAATAAAGGTATTCAAATAGGAAGAGAGGATATGTCAAATTGTCCCTGTCTGCAGATGACATGATTGTATATTTAGAAGACCCCATCGTCTCAGCCCAAAATCTCCTTAAGCTGATAAGCACCTTCAGCAAAGTCTCAGCAATGTGCAAAAATCACAAGCATTCCTATACACCAATAACAGACAAACACAGAGCCAAATCATGAGTGAACTTCCATTCACAATTGCTACAAAGAGAATAAAATATCTAGGAATACAACTAACAAGTGATGTGGAGGACCTCTTCAAGGAGAACCACAAACCACTGCTCAGGAAAATAAAGAGAGGACACAAATAGATGGAAAAACATTCCATGCTCATGGTTAGGAAGAATCAATATTGTGAAAATGGCCATAAAGCCCAAAGTAATTAATAGATTCAATGCTATCCCCAACAAGCTACCAATGACTTTCTGCACAGAATTGGAAAAAACCACCTTAAACTTCATATGCAACCAAAAAAGAGCCCGCATAGCCAAAACAATCCTAAGGGGAAAAACAAAAAATGAAAAACAAACAAACAAAAAACTGGAGGCCTCATGCTACCTTACTTCCAACTATATTATAAAGCTACTGTAATCAAAACAGCTGGTACTGGTACCAAAACAGAGATATAGACCAATGGAACAGAGCACAGGCCTCAGCAATAATGCCACACAACTGCAACCATCTGATCTTTTGACAAACCTGACAAAAACAAGCAATGGTGAAAGGATTCCCTATTTAATAAATGGTGTTGGGAAAACTGGCTAGCCATGTGCAGAAAGCTGAAATGGGATCCCTTCCTTACACCTTATACAAAAATTAATGCTAGATGGATTAAAGATTTAAACATGAGACCTAACACCATAAAAACTCTAGAAGAAAACCTAGTCAATACCATTCAGGACATAGGCATGGGCAAAGACTTCATGACTAAAACACCAAAACCAATGGCAACAAAAGACAAAATAGACAAACAGGATCCAATTAAACTTAAGAGTTTCTGCACAGTGAAAGAAACTATCTATAGAGTGAACTGGCAACTCACAGAATGGGAAAAAAAATTTTTGCAATCTACCCATCTGACAAACGGCTAATATCCAGAATCTACAAGGAAGTTAAATGTACAAGAAAAAGCAACCCTATCAAAAAGTGGGCAAAGGATATGAACAGAAACTTTTTAAAGAAGACATTTACGCAGCCAACAAACATATGAAGAAAGCTCATCATCATTGATTTAGAGAAATGCAAATCAAAACCACATTGCAATATCACCTCATGCCAGTTAGAATGGTGATCATTAAAAAATCAGGAGACAACAGATGCTGGAGAGGATGTGGAAAAATAGGAATGCTTTTACACTGTTGGTGGGAGTGAAAATTAATTCAAGTGCTGTGGGAAACAGCGTGGTAATTCCTCAAGTATCTAGAAATAAAAATACCATTTGACCCAGCAATCCCATTACTGGGTATATATCCAAAGTATAATAAATCATTCTATTATAAAGGCACATGCACACATGTTTACTACAGCACTGTTTACAATAGCAAAGACTTGGAACCAACCCAAATGCCCATCAACGATAGACTGGATAAAGAAAATGTGACACATATACACTGTGGAATACCATGCAGCCATAAAAAATGATGAGTTTCATGTCCTTTGCAGGGACATGGATGAAACTGGAAACCATCATTCTCAGCAAACTGACACAAGAACAGAAAACTAAACACTGCATGTTCTCACTTATAAGTGGCTGCTGAACAATAAGAATACATGAACACAGGGAGGGAAACATCACACACACAAGGGCCTTGAGGGTTAGGGGTTAGGGGAGGAACATCAAGGGGTGAAAAGGTTGGAGTGGATTGCTTTAGGAGAAATACGTAATGTAGATGACAGGGCGATGGATGCAACCAACCACCACCATGGCACATGTATACCGATGTAACAAACCTGCACAATCTGCACATGTACCCCAGAAATTAAAGTATAATACGTAAACTTTTTAAAAAAGAATACTTTAGAATCTTGAACCTACTTGTTTACAATCTCCTTTGAAATCCCTGCTCTTGTCTAAAGCTGATGTGGGCACAACAGTTTTGGCACCCATCGAATGAAAATTTTAACAAACTTTAATTTTTCAGTCAGAATTGTGTAAGCTTAACTAATTGACATGTCTATGGTTCTGACTACTTTTCGTGTTGTTAATCACGGCTTCTTTCTTTTGGCACCCATAGAATGGAAAGTTTGTTAAACTATACTTTTTCAGTCAGAATTGTGTAGACATAACTAATTGAGATGTCTATGGTATTGGCTATTGTTTATGTTGTTAATTATTGGTCCTCTTTAAAAGGGTATAAACAAGATTAATTTTTCTTTGCAAATTGATGTGGATGATCTACTACTGTGGGCTTCATCTTTAACAGCATCTCTTCCCTTCTTAAAATGAGTTATACATTGGCAAATTGCTGATTTTTTGAGGCATTATCCCCATAAACTTTTCATAAAGCATCAATGATTCACCATTCTCCCAATCAAGCTTTACCATAAATTTGATGTTTGATCTTGCTTTAATTTAGCAGAATTCATCTTGTCCTCATAGGAACTTTTTAAAACTTATGTCTTATCTTTCTTAGTTCCTCAAACTAGATCCTGTTCAGTGATATTATAACAAGTCAGTACGAGTTGATTTTTGTGCAAAAACATTTTGGAATTCATGCATATTTTTTCCTAATATGCATTTTCCACGAACTTTTGGAATTTCCTTCATATTGATGTTAATTTCAAATATTCGATAGAGTGACCATATACATGATTTCTTCAGAGACTAAAAATTTGCATTCCTTCTAACCTTCCTACCAATGTATCAGTCCCTCTCCTCTATCAAAATTTAAAAAACAAAATAAAAAATAAAAAATAAACATATACTTGAACACTTCTAGTGAAATGTATAACAATATGTCATTAATGGTGTTCATTCTCAAAATCATCTTTACTCCTCTCCAAAATCTTTATCTTAGTGATTTCCTGGCAACACTAACAGATGGTCAATAAGGGGAGTAATAAGAATCTTTATAGCTACTAAAATTCTCAACAACTTAGATAAGAGTTGGCACAAAACAGACCTCTTCTAACATTCTCTGTGTGTGGACATTCAAGAACTGAGGATGTAAGAGGAATTTTCTGTAAGAAAAAAATATTTGTAAGAATTAATGATGAATATTTATGGAATATTTTATTAACTTTTCTTTTCTGCACTAGATATGGTTGAACTTGGGGGCCCTGGAACAAAGCTGAATACAGACTAAGAAAGATGGGACATGGTAACTTTTGCTTGGGATCTAAAGGATTAAAAGTTATCAAAGGGCAGTAAGGATAATCAGAGAAAATGAAACAAACAAACAAACAAAAAAACAGTCTGCTTACCTTTTGTTGCAGGCAGTAGACTTTACAAAGCAGCAAAGGGAATTATGAGGTTATCTCCTAGGTTTCCAGCACACCTCACACCTTGTTAAGAGGAAGAAGCTCTGTGCAGGAAAAGAGAAGATGCATTTTCTTCAGGCGATCACATCACGTCACCTCTGAGGAAACTCAGCCTCATGGTGGATGGATGAATAGAATGTACCAAAGCCTGAAAAGGAAAGCCATTTTTCATTATTGAACCATTGTAATTGCTAGTTTCATACTGAGTGTTAGTCTACTTCCCTGTAATGCACTCCTACTGGTTATTGAAGAAAATATATTATGCATCTTTATCTGTGTAGATACAGATATAGGTAATATATGCATATATTCTGTAATTTGTGTAAATATGCACACATACATATATATGCTAAGTCATATGCCATGTGATGAAAGGAAGGATCCAAGACAAAGAAAAATGTGTGAGTTTGTTTGAATTCTTGAGCCCAGAAATCAATTTATGTAGATAAAAATATACATGTGAAATATACCAAATAATGCAGCCAAAAAAACACTTCCCAGGTAATATGATGGATAGTCAGTGAAACAAAAGTTAATATTAGAGCATCAAATTTTCAGATATTTTGGAAGGGTCTCTTGAGGATATCTAAAGGCCAGAGAGGGTTTGACTCAATGGATGTGATGGAAAAATGGTGAAAGGGCAGAGGATCAGCATGAGAAAAGATGTAGAGGCAGGTATGTGAACACTTCCTTGCAGATTAATAAATAGCATGTTTGCCTAACTGAGTCAGACCTAAGTTACCTTTGTACAAACCAAAGAGAAGGCTGCCTGACTCTATCTGTACCTTACCTTTTCTGAACTCCCACTGCTCCATTCAGGAGTGACTGTACATTAGAAGGAAATGGGGACCACACAAGGCTAACATTTTGCTGAAGGAATTTACTTTCCTAGGCTTGGTGCTATCCCCTCAAAGGACCACTTTGCATACTTTCAATTAAGCATCAGACATTCAAAGGGGCTCTAATCGTTCCACATCGTGTCAATGTTGAAGTTAGGTTTTGATGACTATTATCTATAATAATGTTAATATTTAACACATTTGCACTAAGGCAAAATTTTTTGGGTTGCATTTTAGGAAATCCTGGGTCTCAGACTGTGCCATCTGTTCAAGACAATGTGTAATCCCATTGCTTTGGGGTATTTGGGTCTCCCTCTGGCTATCTCTTGAATTAGAGCCCATCTGGATGTCAACTCACTTTCGGAAAAAGAGTAAATATGGTGATGGTTAATACTGAGTTTCAACTTGATTGAATTGAAAGATACAAAGTATTTATCCTGGGTGTGTCTGTGAGGGTGTTGCCAAAGGAGATTAACATTTGAGTCAGTGGGCTGGGGAAGGTAGACCCACCATTAATCTCATGGGCACAATCTAATCAGTTGTAAGTGGGGCTAGATTATAAGCAGGCAGAAAAATATGACAAGAGAGATTGGCCTAGTCTCCAAGCCTACATTTTTGTTCTGTCTGGATGCTTCCTGCCCTCAAATATCAGACCCCAAGTTCTTCAGTTTCGGAACTCCGACTGGCTCTCCTTGAACTCGTATATATATCCTATTAGTTCTGTCCCTCTAGAGAACCCTGAATGATACAAATACCAAAGTGCTGGGTCAAATTATTTATCTGGTATGGTGTCCACCAACCAGTCTTCCCTATTCTGCTATAGATATTCCAAAGCTAAAATGTGGACTTTTGTGTTCTTTCTTTGTGTTAGCAGTTGATGAAGGACAGAACTAAGAAACAAAAGCAAGTAACTTTGTTAAAACAAATTCAACTCATTGAATTTGTCATTTTCAGTAATATAAAAAAGATATTTTGATTCAGAACCTTTAAGAAATATAATAACCACTATCTAAAAACAATAAAAGAAAGAAAATGATCTCAGTCAAGAGCAAAGGAACTTGGTGATTTTTTTAGCCTATCATTGATGAGTGTTACTGATGACAGCTGGAAGTAGGCAAGTGGGAGTTATTCTAAAGGTGTGAATCGGGGAGAAAAATGGTTCAGTAAGACTAAAACACAAAATCTTGACTAATCAGGATTGGCTAATGGTTTTAGAAAAACTTTTGTTGTAAAGTGTGAAGGCTTCCAAGAGCTTTTTGCCAGTATACAGCTAAGAGATAAAGCTGCTCAATCCTCTGGGAACTAGGAAGGACCCGAGAAAGCAGTGTTAAATTCATCAAGGAGATTTTTCTTTAAGGCTTTGATTTGGGCTAAAAGCCATGTATTCTTGGGATATATCACGCTAAACTGACATCGACCATGTTTACTTTGAAGTGACAAAAGAATGTAACAGCAGGTTTTATAAAAGAGAAACACAACTAGGAAGGTGAGAGTCTTTGGTTCTGGAAACCTGAAATAGATGGAGAAGGAACCAGATTGGAAGAAAGATGGAACATTAGAAACAATGATAGAGCATGGCTTATTACTGCATCCCAGTAACTGATGTGGGAGGGCTCACTGACAATGGGATGCCTGCAAGGTTAAGAGAAATTTTATGGATTTCACATGTGTCTGGGCTACACTGTCTACCCCAGATATGGCCACTAAAGCTGACAAATCCTTCCTTTTATTTGTCTTCTTCCACCCCTTAAGAATTGGCAAAAATTAGTTATGAAGATTTAAGACATTGAGATTTATCCTGTGGTATAAAATGACAGGATTGCCTCCCAGGAAATGCAGAATGAGGCTGGGATGTGCTTTTTTTTTTAATTTACTAAGTCAGCATTTGCCTAATGTTCCATATTTTTTCTGAAAAACATTGAGAAAATCTGACCATCAACATATCAAAACTCCTTAACATTTCTTTCAAGTATTATGCAGCACAGATGTGTACCATCCTTTCCATACCATGTCACCTTGCTATTTTATTTTCCATCACACTAAAACTTGGGGACAGGGAGACAGCCAGAAAGGGAAACACAGAGGGGGCAATGTAATCATATGAGATAATGAATAGACATAGGGATATGAGAGAGACTGAAAAAAATGTATAATGGCTACTCTAGAAATCAAGAAGGAAGGCCTTGGTACTAATACCAAGAGATCCATTAAAACTGTGTCTCATATGATCTTCTCTAGCTTTGCCAATAATGAAGAAAGGCAAAAGGAAAAGCATGGCCTCACCTGCCATCTTCACCTTCGTCTAGGCATTTGCTCCATCTGGCACTGCAAACACTCCACAGTAGGGCCTGGCCTGTCTTTGTAGTCTGTACTTGTTCTTGTGTTTGACAAGCTCTAGGCTGCTCTCCATTGCTCATGTCATCCCTGCTTATAAAACACCCTTCCCTCTCATCTCTACTTTCCTCCATTCTATTCTTTACCATGAACCACAGAAGGTTCCTCCTTGGTGAAACTCTCATTGCCCCTTCCAATGAAACATGATGTCTTCTTTCTCTGAATAACCAGAAATGTTTGTTCAGACCATACTTCTAACACTTAACATATTCTGTCTTATTTGATCCAAAAATGTTTATGGAACACGCTATGTGCCAAACTCTCTTTTAGGTGCTATTCCTTGCCTTAAAGAAATTTAAGATTATTTGTATCCAGTGTTCCTAAAAGTTCTTTAAAAGAGAGGTAATTTCATTCCTTTTAAGTCTTCTGCCTACCCACTGAACATAGAAGGAGTTAGTAAGTCTGTCAAATCCAGTGGAATATAATTCCAATAGCAAATGTTCTTCCCTTGAATTACTGTGTTCTGTAAGATTAGTCCTTGTTCCTACAAGTATGATTAGTTCCCTGCCTCTAGCAGAGAGTTTCTTTCTTTCTCAGGAAAGTAAATGCATAAGAGATATGCTGGGGATGTTAAGAAAGCCCTTCTGGCTGGAGCACTTTTGTAAAGGTCCAGGAATTTCCAAGGTTTTGTGAACCTCCTAATATACCATGTTTTGTCTTGTTTTTCATATATTCTCTAAGGCATCAGCAAATGCCCAATTATTGAAAAATGTATCAAAGAGAAATTGTTCTTAGTTCTGAGGGGAAAGCTACTGGATTGCAGAGTTGTCATTTGACTGCTCTCAGGAGTTTCTCTGGAGTATCACCTTCCAGACGGAAGAATTCCAATCTACCCTGGCCAGTAAAAATGCAGTGAGAGCCATGAGCTGATGGGATCTCAGGGAAAACATAGACCCTTTTAACATGTTCATGTTTGAAGTCTTGGTTTTGGGGATTGTGCCATAAAAGCTCAATGAGTAATACATGAATGGATCAAAGGATAACAAAGTACAAGTTGGGCAAGCAGTCGCAAGATTATGCTGGAACAAAATTAACTACAACACAGCCAGTTTGGCCTGTTCCTGGCTTCTCCACAATGTTGATATTTGCTGATATTGTTCAATGCACCACCATCTTCACAGTGTGTCTGTCTTCTCTCTAGAAGTTTGCCGTGAATGAGGGGACTTCATCTTTTTTTTGTTTTTAATTAGCCACATAGTCCTTTTTATTTATTTTGAGATGAAGTCTCACTCTGTCACCCAGGCCAGAGTGCAGTGGCGTGATCTCGGCTCATTGCAATTCTCATGCCTCAGCCTCCCAAGTAGCTGGGATTACAGGCATGTGCCACAGCAACCAGCTAATTTTCCTGTATTTTTAGTAGAGATGGGGTTTCACCATGTTGGCCAGGCTGGTCTCAAACTCCTGACCTCAAGTGATCTGCCCACCTCAGCCTCCCAAAGTGCTGGGATTACAGGCGTGAGCCACCATGTTCATCATAGCTCCATAGTTCTTTGTGCAGAGCTGAGCATATAGAAGTGGGCTGAAATGAACAAGGGGAAACTGATCTTGTAGAGGTATGTGGCCCAGCCTCTCTACAAAATCTCTCAATCCTTAATATCCTAAAATGCATCAGCTGTGTCTTTCTCATAATGTGTAGTCCTAGGCATCAATTGCTCTTTCTTCAAGATGACTTTTTTAAAATAATATTTTCCCAATATTCCAAACACATTATCTATGAGAGGGAGAGAGAGAAAGAAAGAAAAGACAGAGGACACACACATATAATGAAAAATAACCATTACATGTCATGGTACCATGGTAACAATGTTAGCTCTTCCACATGCATGCTGAGACCTTCATGGGGAAATGCCAGTCCATCAGGAATAAAACACAAAGCATGCTTCCTTTGCTTCATTTTAACAACCATTTTATCTTGCATAAAACTTTTCTGAGAAGAAATTTTCTAAGTTCTCCTAATCAAAGTGTGGCAGGTTACCTTGGCTATTGTCAGCATCAACTCTAATAACATGAACTACTTTCTGAAAATAAAGTAGGTAATGTCTTCCCAGTTCTAGTTGTTAGCACAAATACTCTCCCACAGATTTACAGGAAAATCAGCTTCCCAGGAGGATAGTTGAGAGACTCAGTGATTGTCCCTCAGGGAAAGAGAGAGAGGCCTAACTCATCTCACTGGATTTGTCCAAAAGCAAAGTATTTAGAATTCAGGAAATCTTCAGAGGTTGGAATTAATTAAGCATGACATGAATAACTAGTAAAGTAAATGGTGTATCTGTTGATACTAACAATAGGTCAAAACTTATTAACAAGGACTGTTTATCAACCAGAATGTTACTGTGGGATATGGGTAGTGACAGGTCAGTTGTAACTAAGCAGGGTCAGAGATGGCCACCAGCTATAGCAAAACTGATTTTTTCCTGAAAGATGCCAATATGGAGTTAGAACAGCTAATGGACCAGGTTATCCAGAAGATATACGAGCTCTACCACCCATGAAAAAAATGCAACATAAAACTGGGCAATACTGTAAATACACTCATAATTTACAAAAAAAAAAAAGTCATAAAAACAATAGTGGAAAAATACTGCCCATTTTGCTTTGTAACTTTTTTTTAGAATATCCCTTAAATTTTTCATTTGATTTTTAAAATGAAATAAATGCTATTAAGACCCTTATACTAAGTTCCTCTTCATGCCGAGCACATAAGACATTCAATAATTTTTAATGTTTACTAGTTGATCAGTTGCTGTTGAGGACAAGCAAAGTCTAGTTTCATACTAAATATTTTATGACTATTTTATTCTTATGTTATAAACTCAGGTGTATTGTAGCAGTCAGGGTTTTCTCCCACTGAATCATGTGACATTTAAAATCAAAATGATTTAAAGGGCAGTTAGGAAGTCTTAAAATAATTTAATTAGGTCTTAGCATTTACTTAAGCAAATCTCTTTAACTGCTTGGGACTCCAATAGTTTTGCGGAACTGGGTTGATTCTGCCTGTTCTGTGTATATTACATGTATATTGTGAGACACTACATATGAAAGCCTGAAAAAGGTCAAAATACTATGAACACTGAATATCATCATCATCATCAAGGAAAATAAACACACTGCAGTGCAAAACTAGTTTTTTAAAAAATATATATCACTTCTCACATTTATTACTTCTGTGCTAGAAACCTAGCAGACACCTGAACCTACCTTACCCTGAAGACACATGACCACCCATCCCTGACACTATCACCCAATACAACCCACACCAAGACCAAGCTATTGGTGCTTGTTACTAGTGTTTTTCACAAGAGCAGCATGAATGTTTCAAGTTTTTATCCTCTCTCCAAAATGAGCAATTGCATCATGTTGACTGGATATGACACCCTGTTTCACATTTTTCAGAAACTATATTTTCTTGGGAGACTGTTAATTGGTGGCCTGCAGCTGACCACCAATAGAGCTACAAGTCAGTAACTGGAGGACTTAGTGCTGTAGTGAAGCATCCATTGAAGTGAGGGCACAAAGGCATGGCCCCCTTCATGGTAAAAGAAGAGTGAAGGTGGATGATAAATGAATGACCAAGGGGTCAACTTCTTGATTGAGTGCCTGTCCTGTGCCTAACGTGGAGGCTAGAATTGCAAGAAAAGACACAGTCCTGTTCAAGACTTATCCAATCTAGTTGAGATGATGTGTATAAAACATATTTTTTTTAAAACACAAAATATAAGATTCTGTCCTCATGAGTGGAGTTGGATGGCAGAAAACACATGCTAAAGGAGTTCAGAAAAGTAACCTGAAGATTTCAATGATGGGGGAAATACACACAGGAATTGAACTTGTGCTGTGCTTTACGAACACAGGTGGAATACCTGGATGTATGGAGGATAGAATGGGAAGTAAGGATGCTAGCCCATACCAAGCAGATGGACTGCGTGGGGAATAGTGGGATAATGAAAGGTCTTGACATCTTGTCAAAGTTTAGACTCAGTGCAGCTAGAGGTGAAGACCCACTAGAGATTTTGATTTGGGAATAGCCTGACAATATCAAACAGCCAAAAATACAAAATAGCAATCAGTTTGGGGCTTTTCCCATGGGTACAGAGAACAGAGGGATTAATTCAGGTATGACAGACTACATATTTTCTATGGCCTCCAAAGCATACCCAGCATTTCTAATGCACAGCCCTCCACAATCAGTGCAGGTTTATGGGTGTCCAAGCCCCATTATAGGAAAGGGTTTATTCAAGAGCAAGTTTGTTGAAAAAAGGAAAGCTGTCAGTATTTAAAATAATAAATAGGGTGATGGTTAATTCCCAAATTAGGTACTCCTAAACTAGTGAAAATTTACAAAAATACCCCTGTTGAGAATTTAAGACAATTAATCCAGAGGATACAAATATTTTCTGCTGTGAAAGGAACAATGGTTAAAAGCACAGACTTCAGAGTCAGAACATCTAGGTTTGAATCCCAGCTCTGACACTTACTTGCTGTGTGACTTTGGATAAACTTATTAACCTTTCTGGGCCTTGGTCTCCCACTTATAAAATGAGCAACTTACTCATGGGTATAACTTATGGGTATGTTACAAGAATTAAAGAAATTGAGGAGAGCTCCACCAAGATGGCCAAATAGGAACAGCTCGGGAGTACAGGTCTCAGTGAGAGTGACGCAGAGGACAAGTGATCACTGCACATCCAACCGAGGTACCAGGTGCATCTCAATGGGACTGGTTGGACAGTGAGTATAGCCCAAGGAGGGTGAGCCAAGGCAGGGTGCAGTGCTGCCTCACCTGAGAAGTGCAGCCGATCAGAGGACCCCCTGTCCTACCCAAGAGAGGCCATGGGGGCTTTTACAGCCACTCCAGCACTCTGGTTCAAATACTGCATTTCTCCCACAGCCTTTACAGCCCAGATACCAGGAGACTCCTGCCGGTGGACAAGCGCCTTGGGTTTCCAGCACAATAACCTGCACAAACCTGGGTAGCTTTTTAACTGGTGCCTGAAATGACTGCAAAACAGAGCCACACATTCCCCTGAAAAAGAGGGGGCTGAAGGCGGAGAGCCAGGTGATCTGGCTCAGCGAATCCCACCCCAACAAGACCAACAATCTGAAACACACTGGCTTGAGAGTATCACAGCCAGCACAGCAGTTTGAGCTTGACTCGGGCTGGTCAAGCTCCATGGGGAGGAGGGCATCCGCCATTACCGAGGCAGTCCGCCATTACCAAGACAGTTCTAAACTTACATGTGTAAACAAAACTGCAAGGATATTTACACAGCAGCTGGACAGAGCTCAGTGAATCCTCTGCAGGCAGACTGTAACTAGACTCCTTCCTTGCTGGGCAGGCATCTCTGAAAAATGGCAGCAGCATGTCAGGGACTCAAATAAAACCCCACCTTCCTGGGAGAGAGCACCCGGGAAAAGAGGCAGTTGTGAGTTCCGCTGTAACAAACTTAAATGTTCCTGCCCAGCAGCTCTAAATGGAACAATGGAGCTCCCAGCACAGCACTTGAGCTCTAATAAGAGACAGACTGCCTTCTCAAGTGGCTCCCTGACCCCCCTATATCCAAAAAGGCACCTCATAAAGGACAGCTCTGGCTAACATCTGGTGAGTACCTTCTGGGACAAAGATACCAGAAGAAGAAACAGGCAGCAACCCTTTCTGTTCTGCAGTCCCCGTGGGTAATTCCCAGGAAAGCAGGGTTAGGAGTGAACCTCCAGCAGTCCTGCAGCAGAGAGACCTGTTAGAAGGAAAACGTAAAAAACAGAAAGAAATAGCTACAACAACAACAGAAAGGACGTCCACTCAGACCTCATCTGAAAGTCACCAACTTCAAAAACCAAAGGTAGATAAATCCACAAAGATGGGAAGAAACCAGCACAAAAAGGATGAAATCAGCAAAATCAAGAACACCTCTCCTCCTTCAAGGGGTCACAACTCCTCACCAGCAAGGGAACAAAACTGGAAAGAGAATGAGTTTGATGAATTGACAGAAGCAGCCTTCAGAAGGTGGGTAATCACAAACTTCTCTGAGCTAAAGGAACATGTTCTAACCCAATGCAAAGAAACTAAGAACCTTAAAAAAAGGTGAGATGAAATACTAAGTAGAACAACTAGCTTAGATAAGAACATAAGCGACTTGAGGGAGCTAAAAAACACAGCACAACAACTTCACGAAGCATAAACAAGATTCAATAGCTGAATCGATCAAGAAAGGATATCAGAGATTGAAGACCAACTCAATGAAATAAAACTAGAAGGCAAGATTAGAGGACAAAAGACTAAAAAGAAATGAATAAGGCCTCCAAGAAATATGGGATTATGTGAAAAGACCTAACCTACATTTAATCGGTGTACCTGAAGAGGACAGGGAGAATGAATCCAAGCAGGAAAACACTCTTCAGGATATTATCCAAAAGAACCTCCCCAACCTAGCAAGGCAGGCCAACATTCAAGTCCAGGAAACACAGAGACTACCACCACAAAGATATTCCTCAGGAAGAGCAACCCCAAGGCACGTAATTATCAGATTCACCAGGGTTGGATGAAGGAATAAATGCTAAGAGCAGCCAGAAAGAATGGTTGGGTTACCCACAAAGGGAAGCCCATCAGACTCACAGTGAATCTCCCAGCAGAAACCCTAAAAGCCAGAAGAGAGTGGGGACCAATATTCAACATCCTTAAAGAAAAGAACTTTCAACCTAGAATTTCATGTCCAGCCAAACTAAGCTTCATAAGTGAAGGAGAAATAAAATCCTTTACAAACAAGCAATTGCTGAGAGATTATGTCGCCATCAGGCTTGCCTTGCAAGAGCTCCTGAAGGAAGCACAAAACATGGAAAGGATCAACCAGTACCAGCCACTGCAAAAATGTACCAAATGGTAAAGACCATTGACACAATGAAGAAACCATGTCAACTAATGGGCAAAACAACCAGCTAGTATCAAAATGGCAGGATCAGAGTCACACAAAACAATATTAACCTTTACTATAAATGGGCTAAATGCCCCAATCAAAAGACACAGACTGGCAAATTGGATAAAAAGTCAAGATCCATCAGTATGCTGTATTCAGGAGACCCATTTCATCTGCAAAGACACACACAGGCTCAAAATAAAGGGATAGAGGAAGATTTACCAAGCAAATGGAGAGAAAAAAAAAAAAAAAAAAAGAAAAAAAAAACAAAAAGGAAAAAAAAAAAAAAAAAAAAAAGAGCAGGTTTGCAATCCTAGTCTGATAAAATGGACTTTAAATCAACAAAGATCAAAAGAGACAAAGAAGGGCATTACATAATGGTAAAAGGATCAATGCAAGAAGAGCTAACTCTCCTAAATATATACACATCCAATACAGGAGAACCCAGATACACAAATCAAGTTACTAATGACCTACAAAGAGACTTAGACTCCCACATAATAATAGTGGAAGACTTTAACACTCCACTGTCAATATTAGACAGATCAACAAGACAGAAGATTAACAAGGATATCTAGGACTTGAACTTAGATCTAGACCAAGTGGACCTAATAGACGTCTACAGAACTCTCCACCCTAAATCCACAGAATATACATACTTCTCAACACCACATCGCACTTACTCTAAAATTGACCACACAATTGGAAGCAAATCACTCCTCAGCAAATGCAAAAGAATAGAAATCCTAACAGTCTCTCAGACCACAGTGCAATCAAATTAGAACTCAGGATTAAGAAACTCACTTAAAACTGCACAACTACATGGAAAGTGAACAAACTGCTTTGGAATGACTACTGGATAAATAATGAAACGAAGGCAGTAATAAAGATGTTCTTTGAAACCAATGAGAACAAAGACACAATGTACCAGAATCTCTGAGACACATTTAAAGCAGTGTCTAGAGGGAAATTTATAGCACTAAATGCCCATATGAGAAGTGAGGAAAGATCTAAAATTAACACGCTATTATCATAATTAAAAGAGCTAGAGGAGCAAGATCAAACAAATTCAAAACCTAGCAGAAGACAAGAAATAAGTAAGATAAGAGCAGAACTGAAGGAGATAGAGACACAAAAAAAATTTCAAAAAATCAATAAATCCAGGAACTGTTTTTTTAAAAAGATCACCAAAATAGATAAGCCACTAGCCAGACTAATACAAAAGAAAAGAGAGAATAATTGAATAGATGTAATAAAAAATGATAAAGGGGATATTGCCAGCAATTCCACAGAAATACAAACTACTATCAGAGATTACTATAAACAACTCTGTGTACATAAACCAGTAAATCTAGAAGAAATGGATAAATTCCTGGACACTTACACCCTCCCAAGATTAACCAGGAAGAAGGTGAATCCCTGAATAGGCCAATAACAAGGTCTGAAGTACAGGCAGCAATTAATAGCCACCAACCAAGAAATGTCCAGGTCTAGATGGGTTCACAGCTGAATTCTACCAGACATACAAAGAGGAATTATTACCATTCCTTCTGAAATTATTCCAAACAATACAAAGAGAGGGAATCCACCATAACTCATTTTATGAGACCAACATCATCCTAATATGAAAATCTGACAGAGATACAACTAAAAAAGAAAATTTTAGGCCAATATCCATGATGAACATCGATGCAAAAATCTTCAATAAAATACTGTCAAGCTGAATGAAACAGCACATCAAAAAGAGTATCAATCACAATCAAGTAGGATTCATCTTGGGGATGCAAGGCTGGTTCAACATACTCAAATTTATAAACGTAATCCATCACATAAACAGAACCAAAGACAAAAACCACATGGTTATCTCAATTGATGCAGAGAAGGCCTTCAACAAAATTCAACAGACTTTTATGCTAAAAACTCTTAATAAGCTGGGTATCTATGGAACATATCTCAAAATAATAAAAGCTATTTATGACAAACCCACAGCCAGTATCATACTGAATGGACAAAAACTGGAAGCATTCCCTTTGAAAACTGGCACTAGACAAGGGTGCCCTCTCTCACCATTCCTATTCAACATAGTATTGGAAGTTCTAGCCAGAGCAATCAGGCAAGAAAAAGAAATAAAGTGTATTCAGTTATGAATAGAGGAAGTCAAATTGTCTCTATTTGCAGACAACATGATTGTATATTTAGAAGACCCCATTGTCTCAGCCAAAACCTCCTTAAGATAATGAGCAACTTCAGCAAAGCCTCAGGATACAAAATCAATGTGCAATATTCACAAGCATTCCTATACACTGATAACAGAGAGCAAATCATGAGTGAGCTGCCATTCACAATTGCTACAAAGAGAATAAAATACCTAGGAATACAACTAACAAAGGATATGAAAGACCTCTTCAAGCAGAACTCCAAACCACTGCTCAAGGAAATAAAAAAGGACACAAATAGATGGAAAAACATACCATGCTCATGATTAGGAAGAATCAATGTCGTGAAAATGGCCATACTGCCTGAAATAATTTATAGATTCAGTGCTATCCCTATCAAACTACCATTGACCTTCTTCACAGAACTGGAAAAAAAACACCTTAAACTTCATATGCAACCAAAAAAGAGCCTGCATAGCCAAGACAATCCTAAGCAAAAAGAGCAAAACTGGAGGCATCATACTACCTGACTTAAAACTATACTACAAGGCTACAGTCATAAAAATAGCATGATACTGGCACCAAAACAGAGATATAAACCAATATAACAGAACAGAGACCTTGAAAGTGAAGCCACACATCTATAACCATCGGATCTTTGACAAACTGGACAAAAATAAGCAATGGGGAAAGGATTTCCTATTTATTAAATGTTGTTGGGAAAACTGGCTAGCTATATTCAGAAAGATGAAACTGGACCTTTTCCTTACACCTTATACACAAATTAACTCCAGATGAATTAAAAATTTAAACATAAGACCTAACACTATTAAAAACCCTAGAAGAAAAACCTAGGCAATACCATTCAGGGCATAGGCATAGGCAAGGACTTCATGACTAAAACACTGAAAGCAATGGCAACAAAACCAAAATAGACAAATGGGATCTAATTAAACTTAAGAGCTTCTGCACAGCAAAAGAAACCATCATTATAGTGAATCAGCAACCAACAGAATGGGAAAAAAATGTTTGCAAGCTACCCATCTGACAAAGGGCTAATGTCCAGAATCTACAAAAAGCTAAAACAAATATACAAGAAAAAAAACAACCCCATCAAAAAGTGGGCAAAAGATATGAACAGACACTTTTCAAAAGAAGACATTTACGTGGTCAACAAACATATGAAAAAATGCTCATAATCACTGGTCATTAGAGAAATGCAAATCAAAGCCATATTGAGATATCATCTCATGCTAGTTAGAATGGTGATCCTTAAAAAACCTGGAGACAACAGATGCTGGAGAAGATGTGGAGAAACAGAAATGCTTTTACACTGTTGGTGGGAGTGTAAATTAGTTCAACCATTGTGGAAGACAGTGTGGCAATTCCTCAAGGATCTAGAAACAGAAACGTCATTTAACCCAGCAATCTCATTACTATATATATACACCCAAAGGATTATAAATTAAGTCGTTTATAATACACATGCACACATATGTTCATTGAGGCACTGTTTACTTGGAACCAACCCAAATGCCCATCAAAAATAGACTGGATAAAAAAATGTGGCACATATACACCATGGAATACTATGCAGCCATAAAAAAGGATGAGTTCATGTCCTTTGCAGAGACATTGATGAAGCTGGAAACCATCATTCTCAGCAAACTGGCACAAGAACAGAAAACCAAACACCGCATATTCTCTTTCATAAGTGGATGTCGAAGAATGAGAACACATGGACACAGGGAGGGGAACATCACACACTTGGGTCTGTTGGGGGTTGGGGAGATAGAGGAGGCGTAGAAGGGGGTCAGGAGATTGGGGAGGGATAACATAGGAAGAAATACCTAATGTACGTAATGGGTAGATGGAGGCAGCAAACCACCATGGCATGTGTAAACCTATGTAACAATCATGCAAGATCTGCACATATACCCCAGAACTTAAAAAAAAATAATAATGTAAAAAAGGGGGGAAATGAATTAAAGAATCGATATTTGTAAATCACTTAAAACACTAAGAGTTAAAGATATAGAATATGCTATTAAATGTTTGTTAATAATAAATAACAAACAATCAATATAGGAGAAAGCAGAACTTCCCTAAGTATTAAGGTGGATCATAGGGATTTGTTTAATCCACTAAGAGATGTAAATATTTTAAGAATTCTAGAGAATTAATTATAGTAGTGTATCCCAACATGGATGGATTGGGGAAGTTATGTAGATTTGTATTTTCTGTTGTCACAGCTGTGGAGTAAAGGTGTGGAGGAAGGAGGAGCTACTGTCATCTAGTGGGCAAAGACTAGGGATGCTTCTAAACATCCTATAATATACAGGATTGCACCCACATAATGAAGACTTACTTTGCCCAAAGTGTCAATAGCATCAAGGTTCAGAAATCCTGGATTATATGTACTTGTTGCTGTTCATTGTGAACAAGAGATTCTCATGAAAAACATCATAGCAGAGTAAGAACAAAAAGAAAATCCTGAATCTATCTTCTAATGCACTTCTTGTATTCTTTATATTCCTCTGCTAACCCATTTTTGAACTCTGGTTACTGATTAAGGTTTTCCACTGTAGGCTTTAAATCAGAACAGAAGGAGTGAACATTGAGAAAGTGTTTTTTCATTTCAGTCCAGCACGATGAGCTAGCATCATCAATATGTTCATTTTTGTGCCAAATGGAGTGTGTTACAGGGAAAGAACAAAAGCTCTTCCCTCAGGGATCATTCTCTTTGGTTGAAGAACCAAGAGCCACACCTAGGAAATTATTAGGAAGTCTCATATAAACTGTGTGTGACCAAGATTGAGAACACAATTTGAGACCACAAGTGCCCCAACTGGTCCTGGAAAGAAGAAATTGGCATACCTATAGATTATGTGAAGGCTTGGCAGACACTATCAAGTCTAAGTTAAGCTTGAGAGGTGAATAGGATTTCAGTGCATGAAGAAAAAGTATTCTTTTGATTAGTACTATGATTAGTGAAAGTGTGGTGGTGGGAATATTTGTGTGTCCAAAGACAGTGAGGCATTCTCTCTGGAAGGACTATTTCAGAGGCTGGAAGGAGAGTGGAGAGAAGCTTGGTGAGAATAGAAAATAAGTTTAAGAAAAGAGGGAGCTAGTGAAAGCATTTATTTTTCTCATTATGGGAAAATTTGTTCAAGTTCTTCATACATGAAAACAACAAAAAGGAAAAGGTGTTTAAAAAGGCTGGGCTGTATCAGCATGAAGGTAGACTTCAACAAGGAAAGAACATGGATGAATCCCACTTCCTGCCCTTGCTATGAGGTGAGGAAAGGGGCCTTCTGCCCTGGAGTCCAACGCATAAAGCACAAGCTGCTAAATCAGTTGTGCTTCATGGGAAAGGTGTTGTTTAACCTAGCAACAGTTTAAAGTTTGTACACATTTGCATGCCGAGATGTGCTACCACACAGTGCCATTTACAAACACCACCACGAGCCCAGCCTTTAGCTTGGGGTGGGTATTCATGTTTACTTAGCTATGTGGGTTTCTTTTTTTCTTTTTTTTTTGGTTGCTAAATTATACATGTAAATCAATATGTATCTTGAATTTACATACCAAATGCAAATGGTGTGACTGTCACTTTTTCTCCTGTTCCATATTTGTTCTCTGCAGAATGAATACCATATGCACCTTCACTGAATCACTCTGGGCCTTTGCCCTTCTTGCTTCTGAGAAAATAATCATGGATGAAGTAGAAGAAAGATTTCCGCAGGGCATTCCAAACACAGAAGCGGTGAGGCTTTACTGCACATACCCTAATAATAGAAGTTCAGAATCAGAATTGGACAGTTAACGTAAACTAAGGAAGCGTGGCCAGTACCAGACAATAGTGGGTGATGGTAGCTGCTGTGGCTGGAGAATGGAAGCCTGACTGACAGATACTATGTTTAAAAAGAAAACTAAACCTGCTGGGAAGTAGGGAACACACACTAGGCCAAAGAGCCTAAGAGCTACTCATTGGCTGCCATCGTCATGGGCAGGCAGCACTCAGAGTGCAGGTCAAAGGTCATAATTCCTCTGAGGGATCTTGGCCCTTGCCCCAGTGCCCTTGTCAAACATAAGCCCTTGTACTCCTAGGAGGTGACGAGCATTGATCTGTAGTCCCCAATTCCTCATAAGATGGTTCCCTCTTTTCTTGGCTGGTCTGCAATTCTTTGAGGGCCTAGGACTCTAGATGGTATCTCTGGGCAGGGCCCAGGACCTTTTCTTTCCCCTTCTAGCCTATGCACATGGACTTGCAGACAGCATGGCTCATTTGCCTTCCTGATTAGTCAGTTTAGTGTTTAGAACCCAAGCCCCAACCAGAAACCCTCTCTAGGAAATCCTGCTCCATCATTAATTTAAAAAAATCAAATAGACTCTTCGACATAAATTCCAGGAATATTTTGGAGCAGAAAAACAAATTAGTTTTCCCCTGGTGCCCTCTTCTAATTACAGCTCTAAAATTCTACCCTTATTTCTGACATTGTCTTTCTTCATGTGAAATAATTTCTACTATTAACTGCATAAAATTGGCAAGATTAATTCTGAGGGTTTAAAAGAAAAACCTAAGTTTGAGTTTGATCCTTTTCACCAAATCTCATTGCAATTTTTTTTTGCTAGTTCGGTACAGTTTCCCATTAAGAGCTATCAAATTCAATCAAGGTACTCAATTCTTATAGTTCAACTTTCCTGAAATTCAGCACTCTTCTCTCCTTCTCAAGGAACTTTGCTAATAAGATGCATAGAGTTGTCATTCAACCTTAGTTACATCAAACGGATGCATTTCAGATCTTTCATATCTAAGACAGGAGCAGTAAGAACTTAATCATTTCCAAATGGAAACAAAGCTCTCCCATCATTGACAACCATGCTATGTCAGCCCCGCAGATTCCGTGGTCCAAACCAACTGGTAGAAAGAGCTCTACTCCTTTCCTTCTGACCTTTCCCCATTCCTCACCTACTGAAGGGCTTCTTTGGGAATCCAGTTGCATTTGAAGGGCAGTGGCTAATTTCAAAGACCAAAGCATTTCAGAATTCTCACCACTACCTTTAAAAATGAGAGTGAATGCTCAGAATACCTTAAAATAACTTAATCTGTGCTTATTTACTTCCTCCATACCCACGTGCACATATATCATTCTTTTTGTGTATGCACCAGGAGAGAAAGCAAACCAATGTACACTGTAATGGAACCACTAATGAGCTGATGCTATCTACTGGCCTCTTTAAAATGCTGTTCCCTTCCTGTTTTGCATTTGTTGAGTTATAATTTTAAATTACCTATGCATCCCCAGCTCTCCTCCTTACCCCTCCTCTTTAGTGCTATCCTCCCTCTTTCTTTCTGTAATCCAAGAATCACATTTTCTTAAGAACTGACAGGTTCACACTTTTATGTGCATACACGCATACATATATGCACACAAAGACCATACCTTATGATCACTCAGTTTTAGACTTTAGGTTGAAAAAGGCATGTGTGTGTGCACAAACTGTCCTTCCCTGTAGCTCCCTTCTTCCAAACAATGTTCTGAGATTCAATTTCCTGACACAGCATTCTTTGTTTGCTGGGGATTCTTTATTTATTAAAAGGTGGCTTTTTTGTTTATTAGCTTATGTGTTTGTTTTTACACAATGTTCAGTGTCTGGTAAGGGTACATGGATGCAGCTTCCTAATTTGGGAAGAGGCAGAGTTGATGACAGGTTGAGAAGAAAGAGTGATATTTTATGGATAGAGTGATCATATGTCCAGCCTCCCCAGAACAGGCATGGTTTTCAACTGTTGTTTATTATCAGTACCAGCCTTTTACTCTCTTAGGTTCTAACCTACTAAAATGGTGGCTTCCAGCTTTGAACTGACACATCACCTCTCCATTGCATCTACCCCATATTCAGCAGAAGTTAACTAAGGGGACTGCTGTGTCAGAGCTTTGGATCTCAGCCTGTAGTGTATGTGTGTGTAGGGGTAGGGGTTGTTGGGGCATGTTTAGCTGTCACCCAGTGGGAAAGTACTGGGGAGATACACAGAATATTTACTCTCCAAGGCCCAGTTTATACCTCCTCTTTGCCTGTGGTCATTCAGCCCACATGCAACTCATGCTTCACTAAACCCAAAATACTTTGGGTCTATAGTTATCATTTGGCAAAGAGCATGAAGGTCTAAGTGACATCTCTTGTCTTTTGTTGTTTTTCATGTTAATGTAGCTCCCCAATTAGACTGTAAGCTCCTTAAAAGCAGGGACAGAATCATCCTTTCAGCACTTATCCACAGGCTGAAAGTTGCTGAGTGAATTCTGACTGATAACCACTCTAAGCCACTGGGATGAAACCCTGCAGTTGCACACTGTAGTCAATTCATAACAGCTTCCATGAAGTGGCAATGCCGCCTAAGTCAGCTTCTTGGCCATTGAGTACTTACTCAAAGGGAATCCTGCTCTCCAGGATCATAAACGGTGGAGTTGAATGAATTTCCAGGGTTGGAAAGAACTTTAGAGATGGTTGGACTCAAATGTGTTGCTTTACAGATGGGAAATGGGCTGACGAGGTCAAGTGACTTACACCACGAATTGGTAGCAGGCCTGGATCCTAGAATGCACACTGATCTCCTTTCTTCTCCTGCCTTGGCAAAAGAGACTCTGAGGCAGAATATCAATTTCCCTGTCAGGGATTTTTTATTTGGCCATGAAATAGAGGCTTATTCTCCCTCAATATCATTTCTTGGCTTGCTTTCTTGTAATTTTGTAACTACTTGGATATTTTTTTTGGGGGGGTGTTAACTATTTGGATTTTTTTCTCCAACTTTATCTCCAGACCTGTAATCTCCTGAACTGCTTGTCCACAATCACTCTCTGCTTTCCACAGGAGGGAATCATCTGTGGAGTGTCTGCCAAAACTCAAGAATATTCTTCACAACATGGCCTCCGCCAGAGCGGACCTCTAGACCCACCGTTCTGCTCTCCTGTGGATTCTTACTGCATCTTTCTCTGAACACTCAGTTGTCACTCAGCATTGGATTTGTGTGCTGTTACTGCTTCCACTCCCCCCGCCCCCACCCGCCCTTTCTTTTTCCTCCCTCCCTCTCCCCAAGCAGACATTTGTGTTCAAAAGCACTGCCCTATCTGGCTCCAGTCTTTTCACAGCAAATTCCTCCTCCCCAGCCCTGGATCTTCCCTACAGAGGTTTTTTGGCTCTTTCTTCTAAGACTCAAGGCCCTTCCATGCTGCCTAAGTAGCTCCTTTCTAGGGAATCTCTTTTAAACCATCAAATAGAGTACAATACCTGACTTTGTTGCCTAATTACTTTGTGTAATATTTGGTAAATACTATTATATTCTGATATATAATTTGGAGGACATTCCTTGTGCTATATGTGGTCATTTTTTTTATAAAAACTATATTATCAATCTAAAGGTCCATATCACAACCCTGTATCACAATATTGTACTCAAGGCAAAATCAGATTACATTTGGACTCACGATGCCTCCGGAATGTGGTTTGCATACCGCTTTTATTTTCCGTAAAACATGCTATTGCAGCACAAAATTTCTGACAGTATCCAGCACTCTGGGCAAGGTAAAATATAAAATTTAAAAGTTAAACGAAAAAGTGGTGTCTTATTAAAGACGAAGAAAAGGGTGATAAAGAGAGGGGCTTTTTTTTTTCTCCAAATTAGCCATTCATTATTATTACAAAGAAAAAACAGAAAGACAAATTGTCTTTTCCAAGGTGCCTAGCCAGTCTTCACAAAGTCCCCAGTGTGCTTTCCACCATGCAGTGGCCTCCAGCTGTGCCTGCCTTTCCCACCCTGGGGCCCTTATTAGCTGTGATGTACACATGCACACAGTAGGCCTTGCTCTGTCTTCTGTTTACTCCAAGAATTTCATATTAATCCCTTCCCTCTTCCCCTGAAGTTGCTTTCTCAATCTCTGTTTTCATTTTCCCCCAAAGATGTAGGTTTTCTGAACAACTAAGCCCTACCTTTCCTCTTCTACCCTTCCTCCAGAATGACAAGGGTCTCTTCCTGTCAGGACTGCCAGGCCTCAAGGCCTTCTTGGCCTGAGTTGTCAGCTTGCTGGGGGCAAGGTAATACCCTGTGCAGCCTATTTCCAATAATACTCTGCCCATTAATCTAACCAATCAGCTAGGGAAGGCATAGTGTCTGTGCCAGCCTCTTGGTCCATGGACCACATAGGTGCACAGCACTGCACTGTCCTCTTTCAGGAATGAGAGATTATACAATAATACAAAGGGAGCTCTGCCCTCCAGGAGCTCAGAGTCTGGGCAGAGAAAAGACACATGCACACGGAAGGAAATAAAGATTATAAAATAAAGAAAAGCCATTTAGAGTAAATTATAGTATAGGCAGTGGGTGCTTGCGCAAGGAGAGAAGGAACAGGTCCTCATGGAAGAATGGCAGGAAGGACTAGATAGAAATGGGGGCTTTTGGAGGACTGGAGTGCTCATGGCTCAGAAGGGGAGGGAGGGACCCGATGCAGTGCCCTCCACTATAGCCTTCCTCCTTGTATTACCTGGCAGTTTTAAGAAAGCAATGAAGCTACAACAGCCAAGTACAGTCAGAAGGAGGTTTGGGGGTTAATGAGTTTTGTTAGCGTGTTACTTTAATTGCTGTCGTTATTTCTGTACATATGCCTAGAGGCTTGCAGTGAATGCATTTTATTACTAATATTAAGCATTTTGTACAGCACTTTCTGTTTGCAAAGTGCTTTACAATCATTAATTAGTTATTCCTCCTGACACCCTGGCGAGGTGATCCAGGCCTCATTCACTCCCCGGCTCAGTTATAAATGACGGCCCCAGTGTGTTGAGGTTAAATGACTTGGCCAAGGTCACCAGGCCCATCAGGGAAAGGCTAGGATT
This sequence comes from Cebus imitator, assembly GCF_001604975.1. Lineage (NCBI taxonomy): Eukaryota > Metazoa > Chordata > Mammalia > Primates > Cebidae > Cebus > Cebus imitator. Next base: position 1,931,398 of record NW_016107657.1, on the reverse strand, counting down.
AGAATTCCCCTGTCTCCCTTTAGGCTGGGGCTGTTGCTGCTGGACCCAGCAGCTTCCCTGGACAGTGCTCATAAATGTTACAATAAATAAATAAATGAAGCCAGAGGCAAGAAAAAAAATGGTTCCTAGGCCTCATTGTTAAGGCCTAGGGACACCTCTGTCACAGTGGCAGCAACTAGAAATTGCTGAGAGAAGACCAAAACGGAGCTCCAGTAATAACATAACCTTCCATATGCTCATAGCCGGTTTTAACGCGTCCTCCCGGAGACCCTCACTGTCCTTGTTGCTGACTCCTTTGAGTCCATTTCCTTTGCACAATCCTTTTTAACTCCGAAGGCATTTACTGTCCAAAAGGGCTCCAAGATGTATAATAACGCGGTGATGCCTGACAGAGCACCGTGTCAATTTAATTTTAACCAATTTGACAAGTCTGATACACTTTCGGGACAGCAGCCCACCACAAGACGACACAAGGCTTCTCTTGTTAGGTTCTTACCCTTGCTATTTCTCCTGGAGGTAATTACCTTAGATCAAGAGACCGATTGTAAACATGTTATGTTTTGCTGACAACACAAAGCTGGGGAGAAGCAGGAACTCCAGTTTGAGAGGCAAGGAAAATGCAACACGATGTGCTTCCCTCTGTAAGCTGCTATGCGGTAAATGAAATTCAGCATTGACAAACGCACATTAATGCCATTGGCCAGGGAGAGGGGCGGATAGGAAAATGCTGACCTGCAGAAGGAACATTTTCTAAAAGTGTCCCTGGGCCGCACTGCTGGAAAATTCACAGAGGGAACCATTAGATTCCAGAGACTCTGGGAGTTGTCTTTTTATTTTAAAATAATGCATCAACTTTGAAAAGCATTCCCCCTACTTTACTTCTTTCCCTACACCTGCCCATGCCCACTCTCTGGCACTCCTGCCAACTGGAGTAGCTCCTAAGACATTTTCTAGGGATTAGTGATCAAAGCCGACATCCTGTAAGGAAATAGAGATTCTTCTAAAAACAGGAGTACCCGATTTAAATCCTCTGATGGCAGATGTTTTTTAAAAGAAAAACCTGTTTTGCCTCAATTCGGGCAGGACAAGCCCAGCCTTGATTTATGTTCATTACTCTCACAATCTTCCTTTCAGATGTGAGAGGGGATCATGATTGTTCAGTTTGTAGCACATTTCTCACTTCCATTTTGATGATATTTCCAGAAAAATGTCAGGACCAGATGGGCCACCTTCCCCCGCAACTCCTAAAGTTAGCTTTACCTTCAAGGAGAAGAAAACACCATCAATGGTTTAGCACATACTTCACAAGATTTCCTTTTTTGGTTTGTTTACTTGTTTTAAGCAATCTTTCCCTGTGCTAAAATGGGCATATACTAAGGATCTGTCACCCTGCTATGTGCTGGGTAGTAGGGGTGGGCAGTAGTTACTGGACACATGAGGAAAAGAGATCAGACTGTTTTCAGGGAACTTACCATGGGGGCAAGGAAAAAAAAAAGTGGATTTAAAAATAACAACGCTGCTCAGCTGTACTAGAGATGGGTCAGATGCCGACAGATAATCATTGTGACAGGAATTTGTGGGTCAGGGATAAGAATAATCCACTGGGAACTCATAGTGGTAGAAAGGTTTCAGCAAGGCCTTGAAGAATGAATATACCTACACTGATGCGCACAAACAAACACCTATGTTGTTTTTTTCCCCTAATCTAAAAGTCTTATCTGACCTAGAATCACTGATCAGTGCTCTTTGAATTCTACCTGACTGCCCTCAAGGTTCTAGAAGCTGGAGAGGAAATTGGTTTGGGGTTTATTTGGTTCCTAGTGAAGGCATCTCAGGACAGGCTCTGTATTTGTGGTTACCACAGCACAAGACCTTATTCCTGAACACGAAGAACTTGATTTTCTTTTGTGTGGCTTTTTTTTTTTCTAGTGAGGCTCTAAATGCCTGAGCCAACCCCCCTTCCCTCCAACCCAGGGATCCCATGGGGCACTGGGGCTGTTGGAGGAGGACACGTACTGATTTTTCCTTGATGGTGCTTGGTCACTGTCAGAGCCACTGGCAGAGGACAGCCATTCCAGGTGGCTTCTCTCCTTCTGCTAACACCCAGGGCACTGTAGATCCCTGATCAAGTTTTTCAGGGTGGCACTCCCTCACTGTACACAGTTTTGAGTGCCTTTGTGCCAAAGTGTCATTTGTTTGAGTAGTTCTCAGTAATAATATGGAAATAATCTCTAATATTAATTAAACACATATTGTTACTGTGTGTAAGGAGCTACGCTAAATGCATTGCAGTATTACTTTACAGAATCCCCATAACAGCCCTCTGAAGTAGGTATATCCATTATTCCCATGTTTAACAGAATAACCTCAGGCTTAGAAGGGTTGCTAAGAATTTCAAGCTTATACAACTAGCAATTGATGGTGCTGTGGTTAAAGGCAGCTCTGGCTGACTCCAAGCTTTCTTCTCTTAATCCCCACCTCCTTATGTGAACACAAATGAGATGACAATACAGTATATATAAAGAATGGCTGTTCTTCCATCTCAGCTGTTTTTAACCCAGATGAAATCTTGAAGTTAAGAAGAAAGATATGTGAACCACCAAAACAGTTACCCAAAATTCCCTGTACTGATGGACTTACTTTTAACTCATAAGAGAGTCATCCAGTGACTACTGAATGCTCTTTTACAAATAATTATCTTTTGTTCCTATCACTTACAAATGCAGATCAGACAGAGCAGCCAATCCCATTTTAACCTATAACGAAAATGAAATTGGTGGATATATGGTTACATTCCCAAGGAAATTATGCTGGCAGATGGAGGGGTCAGGATGCAAGTCTCAGTTTGTCTGAGTCCTAACAATGACTTTGAGAGGGTTTTTCAGAAACATTCTCCGACGTCAAACCCAAATGTTAAGTTAATCTTCAGGAATCTAAAGAGGTCCTCATACAAAGGGGATCATAAGTCATGGGGTGCTAGAACTGCAAACAGATTCTTTTAATCAAAACCATAATTTAAGAGTTGAGCTCTAAGTCTTTGTAAAATGTGAGAAACATGGTAATTGAAGGATTCTGAACTTTTTTATGTGGTTTTACCAACCTAGACTAGAACCTGTCATTACTCTAGAATGTGATTATTCCATGGTTTAGCCATAGCTAGCCCAAAGTATAAAAATATATCATCTCAAGCAGCTTTTCATGCCTTAACAGATCATGCCAAGAATAGCATAGAATCTTAAATCAATAGACTAGTTTCAGTCTTTGACTTTTTCTAGCTTAAGTAGCTAAAAAGTATCAACACAGCACTCCTATGAATATACATAAAAACCTTCAATCGAGAGATCCAAGATGGCCAATTAGACACAACTCCAGCACACAACACCCAGCAAGAGAGACGCAGAAATCCAGAAATCTCCTAGCTCCAACCAAGGTACCAGGTGCATTTCAATGGGTCTGGTCCAATGATGAGCAAAGCCCACTCAGGGCAGACCAAGGTGGGGAGGGGTGCTGCTTCACCCAGAAAGTGCTTCTGACCGGTGAGTCAGAGGCTCCCCTCTGGCATTCCAATCCAGATACAGCACTTCCCCCAAAGCCTCAGCAATACGCAGAACAGGGGATCTTTGCCAGTCAAGCGTCAGGAATTCAAGCACAGAATTGAATAAGAGCCTGCAGACTGAGCTATTGCTCCCTCCTTCTGCCCAGAAAGAGAGGGAGCTGTAGGCAGGAGCAGCTGGGCAGGCCCCTACCGCATGACCAGAAAGACAGGAAGCTGAAAGGTGGAGATGGCCAGGTACAGCTGGGCAGGTCCCCACCCTCCCCCACAAACCCCAGAGGGCTGAAGCTCTGACTCTAGTGGGTTGTGTAGCCAGTGCCACAGCCTGAGATGAACCCTGAATGATCCAGCCCAGTGGAGGAAGGGCACAACCCACCACTAGAGGGATGGGACTGGGCTACATGCTTTAATAAAAAAACACAGGAAGCCTACTTAACAACGGGATAGAGTTCTTGACAACCCAGCAGCACCTACAGGTAAGTGGAAGAGGTGGGCCTAATCTCTCAGTACAAACAAAAAAGACACAGGAAGCTTCCCTAGTAACTTGAAGGAGTCCTTAGAAACCCAGTAGCGCCTCCACAGGCAGACAAGCGACCTCATCAAGGGCTCCCTAACAACACAGCCAGATAAATCCACAAAGATGGGGAAAAAACAGTGCAAAAAGTTGAGACTCTGAATAGACCAATAACAAGGGCTGAAGTAGAGGCAGCAATCAATAGCCTACCAACCAAAAAAAGTCCAGGTCCAGAAGGGTTCACAGACAAACTCTACCAGATGTACAAAGAGGACCTGGTTCCATTCCTTCTGAAACTGTATCAAATAATACAAAAGGAGGGAATCCTCCCTAACTCATTTTATGAGACAAATATCCTGATACCAAAACCAGGCAGAGGCTCAACTAAAAAAGAAAACTTTAGGCCAATATCTATGATGAACATCAATGCAAAAATCTTCAATAAAATACTGGCAAACAGATTGCAACAGCCCATCAAGAAGCTTATCCATCATGACCAAGTAGGCTTCATCCCGGAGATGCAAGGCTGGTTCAACATATGCAAATCCATAAATGTAATCCATCACATAAATGGAACCAAAGACAAAAACCACATGATTATCTCAATAGATGCAGAGAAGGCCTTTGATAAAATTCAGCAGCCTTCATGCCAAAAACTCTCAATAAACTAGGTATTGACAGAACATATCATAAAATGATAAAAACTATATGTGACAAACCTACAGCCAATATCATACTGAATGGGCAAAAGCTGGAAGAATTCCTTTTAAAATCAGGCACTAGACAAGGATGCCCTCTCTCACCACTCCTATTCAACATAGTATTGGAAGTTCTAGCCAAAGCAATCAGGCAAGAAAAAGAAATAAAGGGTATTCAATTAGGAAAGGAGGAAGTCAAACTGTCTCTATTTGCAGATGTCATGATTGTATATCTAGAAGACCCCATCGTCTCAGCCCAAAATCTTCTCAAACTGATAAACAAGTTCAGTAAAGTCTCAGGATACAAAATCAATGTGCAGAAATCACAAGCATTCCTATATACGAATAACAGACAAACAGAGAGTCAAATCAAGAGGGAACTCCCATTCACAGTTGCTTCAAAGAGAATAAAATACCTAGGAATACAACTAACAAAGGATGTAAAGGACTTATTCAAGGAGAACTACAAACCACTGCTCAACAAAATAAGAGAAGACATGATAGATGGAGAAACATTCCATTCTCATGGTTAGGAAGAATCTATATCATGAAAATGGCCATACTGCACAAAGTAATCTATAGATTCAATGCTATCCCCATAAAGCTACCAATGACCTTCTCCACAGAACTGGAGAAAACCACTTTAAACTTCATATGGAATCACAAAGGACCCCACATAGCCAAGACAATCCTAAGCAAAAAGAACAAAGCTGGAGGCATCACACTGCCAGACTTCAAACTATACTACAAGACTACAGTAATCAAAACAGCATGGTACTGGTACCAAAACAGAGACAGACCAATGGAACAGAACAGAGACCCCAGAAGAAACACCAGACATCTATAACCGTCTGATCTTTAACAAACCCAGGAAAAACATGCGATGGGGAAAGGACTCCATGTTTAATAAATGGTTTTGGGAAAACTGGCTAGCCATGTGCAGAAAGCAGAAACTGGACTCCTACCTGTCACCTTACACTAAATTAACTCCAGATGGATCAAAAATTTAAATGTAAAACCTAACACCATAAAAACATTAGAAGAAAATGTAGGCAAAACCATCCAGGACATAGGCAAAGGCAAGGACTTCATGACTAAAACACCAAAAGTAATGGCAATAAAAGCCAAGATAGACAAATGGGGTCTAATTAAACTCCAGAGCTTCTGTACAGCAAAAGAAACCATCATCAGAGTGAATCAGCAACCAACAGAAAGTGAAAAAATTTTTGCAATCTACCCATCTGACAAAGGGCTAATATCCAGAATCTACAAGGAACTAAAACAGATATACAAGAAAACAACAAACAACCCCATTGAAAAGTGGGTGAAGGATATGAACAGACACTTTTCAAAAGAAGACATATATGAGACCAACAAACATATGAAAAAATGCTCATCATCACTGGTCATTAGAGAAATGCAAACCAAAATCACACTGAGATATCAAATCACGCCAGTTAGAATGGCGATCATTAAAAAATCTGGAGACAACAGATGCTGGAGAGGATGTGGAGAAATAGGAACACTCCTACACAGTTGGTGGGAGTGTAAATTAGTTCAACCATTGTGGAAGACAGTGTGGCAATTTCTCAAGTATCTAGAAATAGAAACTCCATTTGACCCAGCAATCCCATTACTGGGTATATACCCAAAGAACTACAGATCATTCTGCTATAAAGACACATGCACACGTATGTTCATTGCAGCCCTGTGTACGATAGCAAAGACCTGGAACCAACCCAAATGCTCATCAGTGATAGACTGGACAAAGAAAATGAGGTATATATACACCATGGAATACTACACAGCCATAAAAAATGATGAGTTCATGTCCTTTGTAGGAACTTGGATGAATCTGGAAACCATCATTCTCAGCAAACTGACACAAGAACAGAAACCCAAACACTGTATGTTCTCACTCATAGGTGGGTGTTGAACAATGAGAGCACATGTACTAAGGTAGAGGAACATCACACACTGGGACAGTTGGGAGGGTAGGGGAGAGATAGTCTGGGGTGAAGAGGGATAACATGGGGGGAAATGCCAGATATAGTATGCACCTAAAGTAAAATAAATAAATTTTTTTAAAAAACCTTCAATCTTCATTTAATAGGCATGAAATAAAATACCATCACAATAATGAAAGTAAGAAGAGCTGTGTGAAGTTTTATAAAGTCTGAATTAGTGACTATCTCAAATAGATATAAAGCTTTATTAAAAAATACTTTGTAGGTATTCAAACTCATAGCTGTCTAGCAAGGACTCCATACATTTTTCCAGGAAATAAATAGCGAACATGTAGTTCATGCAAGTCTTACAAGTAAACCTCTTAAATAGGCTGACTAGCCCTTCATCTCCACTTTCAAACATGTTTACAGCCAGGGGCAGTGGCTCATGCCTGTAATCCTAGCACTTTGGAAGGCCAAGATGGGTGAATTGCCTGAGCTCAGGAGTTGAAGACCAGCCTGGGCAACATGGTGAAACCCCGTCTCTACTAAAATA
>NW_016107657.1:1882136-1924121 GCF_001604975.1 Cebus imitator | reverse complement strand
GTGCCTGTAATCCCAATTACGCAGAAGGCTGAGGCACGAGAATTGCTTAAACCCAGGAGGCGGAGAATGCACTAAGCCAAAACCGTGCTACTACACTCCAACCTGGGCAACAAAGTGAAACTCTGTCTCAAAAAAAAAACAAAACAAAACAACAAAAAAAAACACAAATATTTGCGCATAACTCTGCTTCATCCCCACCTTCTTTGAAAATTAAATTCCTTCAGAGCAATGTTTTCCTATGTCTTTTCCTGGGGCTGTTCGTAATTCTATCATAAGGAATTTCCAATTTATGGTATCCATATTAATTCACCACAATTTAGTCTCAGTGATAGAACTTCCCTTTTCCTCTGTGGGCATGAGGAATTTAAGACAGCCTCACAGGACATTGGTATAGCAATCTCGCTTTGAAATCCCCAAATCTAATTTGATTTAATTCAGCATGTGTATGCTAAACATCTATAGTGTATTCAATGCAATTTTTTGTTCTGAGGGATACAAGAGAAAGTGCAGAACATTTTCCTGGGTAAATTTACAGGTTACCATAGAATAAAGAATGTGTACACATGATAAAACAAATAACCAGGTAATGAAGAATATGAAATTCAAAAACATAGTAAAATGTAGCAATAGTATAGACAGGAACATCACTGAAGGAGAGGTCAATGTTGAAAATGGTGTTGCCCTGGGAAAGATAGTGGGTAAATGCCTAGCCAAGTTTGCACTGTAGAGAAAGGTGATCATCTAGAGATGGATGTAGGATTTTCCACTAAAAGGAGATTAAGGTTATGACCGGCATGTGGGCAGGACATAGCAAGATACTAAACAATCTGATGTGAGAGGCACATGTTACAGAGGAGGCAAGGTCAGCTTAGAAAGAAAGTTTGGTGCAGTAAACAGTCAGCCACCCCCATGCACCACAATACACAGATCTACAGGATGGCCTCCTGTTCACAGGAGAAACGACAGGCTCAATTGTAACTTGGAGGGACTGGTCAGAGCTCCCTGCAGATTCTCATTGAAATATTTTTCATCAAGAGAACATTTAAGAGGATGGAGAGGGGTGCAAATGGCCAATAGAAGGGCTCACAGAAATGAAAGCAGCAAAATAATTTCCCTGATTGCCACTGACTATTAAAATAGGCCATGAGGGTCCATGGTTATTACTTTAACAATTAGTTAATTTTAGCAGCAGGGAGGCCATTAGCTGACCAGCTCACTCTTCTGCCCAGCATATCCTAACCAATGAGCTGTGATTGGGGCAATAAAAATGAGATTGTGCCCAAACAATAAAATATTTAGACTTTTAATATGTTGGTGGAAATGGACTACATTTTAAAGTGACAGATCATCATATTTTCCTTCACTTTATTTATTTTTCCAAGGCCAATATGCCTAATCATTGCCTCAGCAGTCTGAGAGAAGGTGTAATAAAAGCAACTGAAGAAGGAAAGAGGAAGGATGCTGTGAAGAAACAAAATTAATAAAAGGTAAGTATACAAATACATTCTGTGTGCTACAGTGAGTAGACATAATTGAGTTTTATTTCTAAAAAACAGGATATGTGTTAAATTATAGCAAAAATATTAAAATGGCATAATTTATAAAGAATATGGAAATTGATGTAAACATAACTTTATCTTTGAAGAATGTCTATGGGTAATGTCTTCATCCATAAATGTCACCTACATATAAGTAAATTGTCAACTTTAATTTGCAGAATGCATGCAAATAACTTAAAATTCTATATACAAGTTAATGCAAATATTGTACAACTCCTGAAAATGGAAATGAGTATGACTAACTTTCTGCAACAATAAAGTTAACATTTATATTACTATTTTCTTTCAACTGAGGTTTGTTTTTCTACACCTGATGAGTGTAATATAATTGAGAATTTATCCTGAGGTGAGCATCCTGACTTTTATCTTTCTTAAAATCCTCCCTCTCGCATTTATGCAATAAGGACCATCCAGTCAGAACTGGTCTCTCTTCACCCATGGTCTATAGTTGAGCATCCTTGTCTCATCTTATTGAGAACGTACTTTCTCTCTCTATCCTAATGCTACTCAAACATTACAACATATAATATCCATCCTGAAAAACTGAGCTTCTTGCTTGTAAGTGCACCTGATTTCTCACATGATATTAAAGGTTTTTAGTATTCTGCGGAGATTTCACTGTGGTCAGAAGCAACCAGGAAAGGCTTTGCAAGGAAACATAAACCTGAACAGCCCTTAAAGAATGAAGATTGTTTGGATGGGCAAGAGGAGAAGGTAATGCCTTAAGTCTAAAAGTTAAGACCTAGATGAAGGAGGGTTAAAGGAACACACTTGTTACTTTTCTGAGAGCAAAGGCCACTTGAATGAGGGCAGCGCAAATGCAGAGCAATATTAGAGCCAGCTACAGACTTCCCTCTATAGCTGTTCCTCCAAACCAGCCAACCCAACCATAAGACAACCCTCTCCAGGTTGGCTTCCCAGGTCAGGAATTCTTATGGCTTTAGACTAGCAGATGGGTAGGCTTTGCGTTGCTTTCACGGCATTACATCATTGTTGAGTTTTTGGCACATCGGTTAACTTCAAATTTACTAGTATTCATTATTTGTTTCAAAAAAAAAAAAAAAAGAAGAAGAAGAAAAGGAAAGAAAGAGGATAATTTACATTTCCTGATTCAAAGCCAGGGCCTATTCATCATCACCTGCACATCGCTTATAAAGATGATAAATGAATGTATAGCAACCGAACCCTAAAACAAAATAATGTGTTTTTCTTAAAGCTTTGTGGGGCTGCATTTCCGTTGTAATTAGTTTACTTTCTTAATCAAATTCTGTTAAGCGGCAGACAAAATGAAAGCTGATTTTCAGACTGCTAAAAGCAGTCCGAAAAAGAGAAGAGGTGAGAAAATAAGGATATTTTTTCACATTTAATGGTGCAAAAATATCAAGATAATGGCGTAACTTTCAGAAACAACAAGAATATTATCATGTCTCGCTGATTGTATGATATTCAAATATAGGGTGCTATAAGAGAACCTACCATTTGATAGAAAACCTAGTTCAATTGCTATTTTGTCTTTGGAAATTCACATTGAGAAGAACATCTTTAAATTTCTGTGGGTCTACATTGCCCATAGGATAAATTCCAAAAGCCAAATTATTACCATTTCAACTTCGTACTTCATCCTAAAGTTAATCTGTGTTCTCTCAAAAGTATCCACTTATTTCATCTCACAATTCCCTGTTTTTGAGCCTCGTGTTATTCTCTCAGCCTGCAATGGAGTTACCACGGCATTCTGCTAGCTCGCTTCCCTTCTCCGTAAAGCTTTCTCTGGCAGCTTCACTGACAATGGTAGCTCATTATGTAGCTAGATATTTCCATCACTCACATTTCACTTAACACATAAACACTCTTGACATTGTCTGTATTGTTTTTAGATTATGAATGGTTATTAATTTTTCAGATGTGTGGCTTGTCTCCCTGACTAGAATTCATAATCCTTGAGAGTAGAGTTTAATATACAAGGCTATTGTTGAACACAAGACTATCGTTCATAAACTGACAATATTGGGAGAAAGAAAGCAAGTTCTTATTGGACTATAGCAGCAATGCTACTCACTGATGTGATCTCTCATCAATTGCATCCCAGACTTGGAGACCTGAGATTCCAGGGTAGTGTCATTGCCTTCCTGTTACCAGGAAAGCAAGTGGAGGGGAGGAATGTGTGCCCACTGTCCTATGTGATATGTGTTGGAGATCTTTTCTACTATGACTTGCACATGAAATACATTTGGAGTACTTGAAAATTTCCTGGAGTAATCCTTTCCTTTGTCTTCCTTCCTCCCTTCTTCCCTCCCTCCCTCATATTCTCTCTCTCTCTCTCTCTCTCTCTCTCTCTCTCTCTCTCTCTCTCTCTCTCTTTCGAAAAAGTTCCACTCTTTTTGCCAGGCTGGAGTGCAATAGTACAATCTTAGCTCATTGCAACCTCTGCCTCCCAAGTTCAAGTGATTCTTCTGCCTCAGCCTCCCGAGTAGATTGGATGCAGGTGCCTGCCACCTTGCCCAGCTAATTTTTGTATTTTAGTAGAGACAGAGTTTCACCATGTTGACCAGGCTTGTCTTGAACTCCTAACCTCAGTTGATCCACCCACCTTGGCCTCTGAAAGTACTGAGATTACAGGTGTGAGCCACCGCACCCAGCCTTTTTAACATTATTTCTTGCCATTATTCTCTGAGGTTCACAGCCACAATCCCCAAACACATACTCGGTCACACAAAATTTCTCACATTTATCCTCTTTTTTTTTTTTTTTATACACAGTCTCGCTCCATCGCCAGGCTGCAGTGCAGTGGCGCAATCTCAGCTCACTGCAACCTCTGCCTCCCGGGTTCAAGCAATACTCCTGCCTCAACCTCCCAAGTAGCTGGGACTACAGGCACATGCCACTACACCCAGCTAATTTTTGTATTTTTACTAAAGACGGGGTTCCACCATGTTGGCCAGGATAGTCTCAATCTCTTGACCTTGTGATCCGCCTGCCTTAGCCTCCCAAAGTGCTGGGATTACAGGTGTGAGCCACCACGCCCAGCCCAACATTTATGCTCTTAACCCTCCTCTGCATTTACCATTTTTGTCTGGACCTTCTTTCTTGGGAAACATGTGTAAATGGCCTAGACTCTAGGGCCTAGAGTATGGCACCTTCCAGGAAATGAGTTAGGTTCTCCCTACTCCTGGGCTTGTGGTGCTGCAATAATGAGTAACGGCTAGCACTTAAGTGAGCACAAACCATGTTTCAGGAAATCTATCATATGATTTATAAGTTTTCAATCTTGTTTCCAACATTTTGTACATAATATTGCATTCCTTACTGTTAGCCTTGGAGGAAGATGTATCCATCTTTCTACATAAACCTAATTTTTTACTTTGTCTCTAGATCTGATGCCTACACAAAGATTTTGTCTTAGAGGCAGACTTTTCCCCTTCCTTCCTTCCTTGCTTCTTTCCTTGCTTCCTTCCCTCCTTCCTTTCTTCTTTATGTCTGTTCTTCTTATGGTACCCCTTATTTTCCCCCAGAATTAATTAGCTGTGTCTTCTTGTTGACTTTGCCCATATTACAGAAAGCCTTTTCAATATGCATGCACAGCTCTTCCCTAACTTTAGGAAATGTTTCTCCTACTTAATTTATATTCATATGTTACATTTGGAATTCCTTTAACACTCTTATTTGGGAAATCAATTATTTATGTCCCTTTCCTCTCATCTTGGGGTGGGGAATCTGAGGCACACATGCTCTCCAACTAGCATAGCCTTCACATCTGCAAACTTGTCTGGATTTTATATGTCTGGAGCAGCGGCAGGCAAGGGGTACCTAAGGCAGCCAGGGAAGCTACCTGGGAACACTCATTATAGCAAGCAAGTCATTCTCCTAATCCAATGATTCTCAAACTTGAGCCGCATCAGAATCATCCACAGGGCTTGTTAAAGCACAAACTACTTGGCCCCACTCCCAGAGTTTCTGACTCAATAGATTGAGGTGGTGCTTCAGAACTTACATTTCTAACAAGATGTCAGATGCTGCTGCTAGCCCAGTGAGCATATTTTAGAATCACTGCCCTAAATAATAAACCCAAATGATCTTCTCTCGTCAGTGTGAAAGGGATTTGACAAATGGTTCTTTCATTTTCAGTAATTATAAACAAATATATTTATCCATAGCATTCAGTGAGTGTGTGATTGTTTTTAAATCAGCCTCAAGACAGAAGTCAGAGCAGGGCAATCTCCATTTTGGAAAAGTTTTTCAAGTTCATCCTTTGCATCACTGATCAATAAAGTTCCAATGCAACATCACATTCCCATAATGAGGACTTTAGTTTTGGTGCTACAATTTCTATTTTTTAATCTTTATTTTCTTATGTAGATTATCTTCCAACCCAAGTTATTATTCATTTCATCACACGGTAGTTTGATTTTAGCCTTTTCAGTACTTACAGATTTCTTTCCTTATTGCATATAGACTATGTCTTATATCTTAATAAACATGGCATGCAGTTTTCTGAAAAATTTTCTGGTTATTTTAGTAAGTTATTTTCAAGTCTTAACTTTCTATTAATGTTTAGGATAATATTTCATATTATTTTGCCTTTAGTATTTTTGTCCTAGGTTCTCGTCTATTTTTCGTGTGTTCCTGCATTCTTAAATAATGAGATTTACACACATCAGTTCAATATCGGCATTTAGTACTCCCTTTAGTGATTCCATATTTCAAGGAGTCGTGATATATTTCAATCCAACTTTTTTCAAGAGATACGATGTGTAAACATGCTTTGATCTTACTAGTCACCTGGTATTTGTCAAAAAGCAAACAAGAATAACAATAGCAAAACCTTCTCAAATCTTCAGTTGGATGGCAATTTGATAAAGAATCCAACTAGACCAAGGCTGCTTTGCTGGATATAGATTCTTAATATCTTATTCTATTGCCTGGTTCCTAGAACTGATGCCATCTGTAATAAACAAATATTTAAAAAGTAAATTTAAAATGCCAAATAATAAAACTAGTTGTGAACTATTGTTAAATATGTTCTTATTTTTATCACTCCCAAGAACACTGTATGTATGGCATTTATCAATCAAAATGCCAAATGCCAAAAGCCATTCCTTATTTGCACCCCATCCTACCTTCTTCTTTCCCTGTTATCTAAAGATAAAAGAGAAACTCTGCTCCAAAATGCTACATCAATGCAGTGAATTCAGGTGATCTCCCAGTGATACGACCAACATAGACACCAAAGGCAATAGGCATTGAACCTAACAAAAAGACTCCAGACAGGGTAAATGAGCACCTTTGGGGTGCTCACTAATGTGGGGCTGCATGAAAGGCTACAAATTATTTTTCTCAATACAACCACATGAACCATGTAAGTGTTAAAATATCTCCAAGAATATGGCACTGGTTGTCTGCCTTAGTTTCTCCAGAGGCTATGAGTAATCATTTTTTAATTTGCAACAAAATTTCCATTGGCTAATGTGTGCAGACTATTCCAGAGGTTGCTAATCAATGCTCATTTAACCAGAAATCAGAATAAGCTTTCTAAAATAAATTTTATCATCTCTTTTTCACAGTTAAAAGCCTTCACTATCTCCCCTTCAACGGCAGGATAAACCTTAAAATCCCTTAATATGAGACTTGATGTCTTTTACATTCTCATCTGGGCCACCTGTCCAGACTCCTATTCCATCACCCTCTCCCAGTGTTATGGACTGAACTGTGTCCTTCAAAATTCCTATGTCAAAGCCTAACCTCCTAGTGCAACTGTATTTAGAGATGTGTCCTCTATAGAGGTAATTAAGATTAAATGGAGTCTTAAAGGTGAGATCCTGATTTAAAAGGATTAATGTTCTTATAAGAAGAGTTATCAGAGAGTTTGTATATTCTCCCCTTCTCTGTGTCTCTGTTTCTTTCTTTCTTCAACCCCACTCACCACCACCCCTGCCCGAGACATGCACCAAAGAAAAGCCATGTGGGGACATAGCAAGAAGGTGGCCACAAGCAATGAAGAAAATCCTCACCATAAATAGAATTTTCAGGCACTCAGTCATGGACTTCCCAAGCTCCAAAACTATGAGAAAATAAATGTCTGTTTATTAAGCCAACAAATCTGTTGTATTTTTTATAGCACCCCCAGCAGACTGAGATACCGAGGGTTCTTGTATTAGCCAGAGCTTATCAGGGAAACAGAATAAGATAGGTGTTTGGTAGTTAAGTAAGTGGGTAGATAATTAGAAGGTACTGGTTCACAGGATTATGGAGGCTAAGATGTCCCAATGTCTAAAATTGGGAAACTGGAGACGTGGGAGAGCCTGGTATAGTTCCAGTCTGGGTTAGTTCAAAGGCAAGGAGAAGAGTAATGTCTCAGTGAAAGACAGTCAGACAGAAAGGGCAAATTCTTCCTTACTCAGCCTTTCCTTCTGTTAAGGCCCTCAGCAGATGAGGCCCACCCACACTGGGGAGGGAGATCTGCTTTCCTCAATCACTGATTCAAATGTCATCTCATCCAGAGACCCGCCTCACAGACACACACAGAATAATATTTCACCAAATATCTGGGCAGCCTGTGATCCAGCCAAATTGACACGTAAAATTAATCATCCGTCTCCTTTGGTAGCTGTGATACTGGTTATCAAACGCTACCATGGATTAAACATAGTTCTACTGATTCAGCAGGATATCTGCTGTCTTATCTTCTTAGCCTCCATGATCATGGGAACGAGTACCTTGTAATAGTCTTGGTGCATGTCATTTATTCCTCTGCCCTAAATGCCTTCCCTTTGCATCCATTCACTGTCCACGTTCACCCAAATCTCCACTCAAGGGCTAATTTCTCTGAAGCCTCTCCTGATTTCCTCAAGCAGAATTGCCACTTTAAGCAACTGATGAGAAAGCCCACATTAGGCACTATTGCAATTTTTATTTATAAATATAAAAGGCTTATTTCTCAGTAGACTGTGAGCTCCTCCTTTTCAAAATGCATATTTATTTCTCTTTATATTTTTTCACTTAGTACAGACCATCATGTAGAAAAGTACTTTAATAAGCTGATGTTTAAAGTAATGCATATTTCAAAAAGAGCAAGGTTAGAAATCAAAAGACAAGAGTATGAAAGTGTGACAATATCATCTCAGGCATTAGTGAGGGGCACATTGCCAGGACTCCTGATGGCAGAGCATAAGGTGACTTATTTCCCCATGCAAACATGAGCACTCTATCCAGTCTCTGCAGCACCATCCCATCTTCCTCCCTGTTCCCATTCCCTCTGTTTTGTTAGATAATGGGTGGGCTCCCTCTGAGAGCTCTGTGGGAGCTCTCAACAATTTTAGCACCACACACCTGAAGAAGATGATTATCCTGCCTATCTCCATGTATAAGGAGATGGAATGCAAAGGAGATCCCAGCTGAGCACCTAAAAATGGCATCACTCAGGCCAAATCAGGCACAAAGTCCCCTGGAATCAGACAAGAAAGGTTGGTGATGACTGGTGAACCCTCCAGGATAGGGGAAGACAAAATATGTGGAAGCAGAGCTAAAGGAATCCTTCCTGTCTCGGACACGGTGCTCTCACACCCTGCCTGGAGGGGAGGAACCCAGGTGCTGAGTTCCACGGTGTCACAATGCTGGAGAAGCTCCCACACTCCTGGTCTGAGAAAACCCTTTCAGCAAGAATGCTTGCTTGGAGTTCTAGGACGGAGAGAGACAGATAGACTGGTAGGCCAGGTGAGGTACAGGCAATGCCTGCAGTGGAACTCCCAGGTAAAGTGGAGGTAGGGGTTTCCTGCCAGAGGATGGAAAGTCCCAAGGGGAAATACAGAAACTCAGTGGGAAACTCTCAATGTGGTCTCCTATCTCTCTGCTGTCTTGATGTCCATGATATTGTGAGTCACAGAAATGCCCAGTCCGCATATGTGTGTGGTGTCTTCATTATGTGATGGTAGACAGAGGGGTGGCTGCCTTTCAAGAGACTTGAATGCTGCCTTTTGGCTTTCTGTTGTTTTTAAATCACCGTGCCTGGCTCTTAGGAGCAGACACCTGATTTCTTTAAATTTTAAGAAACTGAGAGCTTATTTTTTCTCCTGACTAGAAAATTTGCAGCCAGGTTGCCTCTGGCAGTTGTTTTTTTTAGGAACTTATGTAAAAATTGGCCTATCTGGCTTCAATAGGTAAACCCATCCTAACTGGCAGCAGTATTGCACTTAAGGTACCAAAGGCTGTGGGTAAAGGCATAATTACTCTCTCCCTGCTCTCAATGCAGGTCTTTGTGTTGGGGAATGGAAGAAAAAATACTCAAATTAGCTTGAGCGAAAACTGGATGTACAAGTTCATATTCACATTCATACAGACTCACCCTTCAAGTCTTGGGGGCCAGGAAATTTGTATACGTTTGCCAGTTAATCTTGAAGTTTTACTGGAATTGATACAGGAGTGCTGGGAGGAGAAGAGCGTGGTCCCTTTAAATGATATGGAAGTGGGGAAAGGAAGTGCTGGGTAGAGAAAGGCGGGTCCCTGGCAAGGGCTCCATTATCACAGACCTAGGTTAGGACAGGCACTCCTGCCTTCATGTACAAATGTTGCATTTTCCAAGACCACCTGGCCTGCCATATCCCCATCCTGGGCCTACAAAAATGCCCAAGACCCTGGCAGGCAGACACACAGGCAGCTAGACATCGAGAGGCGCACATCGGTGGAAGAAGACACAAGCAGCTGGACAGTGAGAGGATGCGGAGGGAGCACACAGGCGGAACAGCACACCAGCTCAGCAGCAGGCCATCCACTGGCAGGACGAGGTGGAGTTTGGCCGGGGTAGTTGGAGGCTGCCAAGCGCCCTGACTTTTCCAGGGGAAAACCATTTCCCTTCTGATTCCCCCATCTGCTGAGAGCTGCTTCCACTCAATAAAACCCTGAACTCATTCTCCAAGCCGGCATGTAATCTGATTCTTTCAGTACACCCAGGCAAGAAAGCCTTGAATACAGAAAGCCCTCTGTCCTTGCAACAAGGTAGAGGGTCTAACTGAGTTAACACAAGCCACCTATAAACAGCAAACTAAAAGAGCACCCTGTAGCACACACCCACTAAGGTTTCAGGAGCTGTAAACATTCACCCCTAGACACTGCCATGGGGTCAGAGCCCCACAGCCTGTCCGTCTGTATGCTTCCCTAGAGGTTTGAACAGCGAGGCACTGAAAAAGAAACCTACAGCCCTATCGCATGCCCTATAAGGGAGACAATGAAACCTTTCCAATTTCAGAATGATTCATTCTAAGTACTGTTCAAAGTGATAGAATCTGGTGGCATTGGCCCTGCCGTCCTCTGAGTTTTTAAGGCAATACTGTCAGAGTGGTGGGCAGAGCTCTGAATAGTCCACAGTGACAGAGTGTAGCTGGTCTTACGGTTGATTCAGTAGATCATCCTGCCACTGGATTCTAACCCACTGATGAGAAATCAGTGCTGTGACCACGCATGCTTTCTAGTGAGGTAGCAGCTCTGCAGAGCAAGAGAAGATATCATCTCTTTAGGGGCTAGATGATCTGTAGTTGACATGGTGTTGTATGTCTGTATTAATACCTGAGGTTCATTGTCTCACACCAAGGAATCAAGGATGCAGACACATAAGATGTGAGGTTAAGAGCAGGGATTTAATAGGCAAAAAAGAGAAAAGCTCTCTCTCCAACAGAGAGGGCTCCTGAGGGAGTCTTCCAGTCTGTGGAGAACTGCAAGAGGTTTTATAGATGAGCTTCAGGACGCAGTGTCTGATTTACATAGGTGCAAAGGATTGGTTGGACCAGGTGTGGCATTTACATAGCAGGTGAAGAAGCTGGCCACCCTACCCTAATCTTGTACTATGCAGGTGGCTTCTCTACCTGGCTGGTGCCATGTTGCCTGTTCCCTGACTGCTCACATGGTGACAAAGAAAAGGGAAGATGGAACCTCCAGGTTGGATATGCCTGGTTCCTAGGTATTCCTTTTCTTCTGGCACTGCCTCCAGCATTTACCTGCGCAAGCTGCTAGCTTGCTTTTCTGTCTGCAGCTTGACTTTCCAGGCTGTCCTTTGTTAGAAAATAAATGATTTAGGGGCTGCTTTTTTATTCAAAGGGAAACCTTTCCAAAGACTGTCTTACCCTCAATAACTGTCTAAATAATTTCTGTTTAGCTCTTTTATAGCAGGTACCTCAGCTGCCTCTGTCCTGAAGCAGGAGAAGCTTGGATGTGGGAGAAGCTTTGCCTGCGGACACAGTGAGGGCAGCGTAAGTACTTCCTCTGAGTGCCCTCCTCTGGGTGTCAGGGTTTTCTTTGTCCCCAACTCCTGATGTTGTCCAGGGTTATGCAATCCTTTAATATACAATTACAAGTTGTTGGAGTCTCCATTATGCTTGAGTTCACAAGAAGTCAAACGTTCTATGGAGTATTCATCACTAAGGAATTCCAGTAATTTCCAAGAAATGCTTACAATTTGTCCAACCCTCTGTCACCCCAGGCAAGCAACTGTTTCCAAGGAAAACACTGTTTGCTACCCTGACGTCGCCTCTCCAAACCATAACTGAGCCCTGTAGGTGGCCATGTAGCACTTTGACTACATCACCAAATGCAGGAATGGAGCCTCCTCTAAACCATGCCTCAGACCAGGTTATGGGAGTTTAAATCTCTTCAGTAAAGTTTTTAAGATAATAGAAGAGATTTACAATAGAAAAATTCTTGACACTGATTATAAAATGTGAGAATTTCTAGATTGAATAGGCTATATCACCTATATAGCCAACCCCTCAATGTATATTTCTTGGACATTGTTCCTCTGTTAGAAGTATGGACCCTTCTCTAATACCTCAAAGCTCAGCACTGGGAAGGGAGAAGTGGTTCTTCTCATTGTCAGTCTCACATTCATGTCCCAGACTGCATAATAATCTGTGGACCTACAGCTCTGTCTATAATTGAACAGATTTACAAAGGCGACTGACCAATTATCTCCTCCTTATAAGTTACACACAATCTATAGATTCAGAAAAGTAATCCTGTCACTGAAAAATAATATTAAATAACAGTGGCTGCATTTTATTGAAGCATTACTAGACTCCAGGTTTACCATCCTAATGGTATTACCTGTGTTAATTCATTATTATTTTCATTTTGCTGCTTAGTAAAATTAGAAGCAGGAAAAGTAATACTTTTCCAAAGCAGAAAATGAAGAAGCAACTAAATGTCAAATGCAAATAAAACAGAGCAAAAAATTGCCACAGTTATAGAATAGTAGTATCCCTATCTTCTTTGGTTCCTGTTCCCTGCCCCACCCCACCTCTGCCTCTAGGCATGAAATGCAAATAACAGTGTCTAAGCTCAGAGCCTCTGTAGAAGTCTGAGAGCAACTTGCTAAGGTCCTGCCTTGCCATATGACATTTTCCATTGGGTGAGGAATGGCCCCTTTCATGAACAGGACATCCTGTCACCTAATCTAGGCTGGTTCTGAAATGCAATGGCACTCCTCACTGCCAGAAATGTGGTGCAGTTGTATCTAAAGGCAGGCAAATTTATCTACCACTCCTACAAACCACTGAGTTCCATCCAGGTTTTCCTTCATTTCTTTTCTGGCTCCTTTAGGAGTGTCAGTGCCCAAGCAAAAATCTTA
Source organism: Cebus imitator (assembly GCF_001604975.1). Classification (NCBI taxonomy): domain Eukaryota; kingdom Metazoa; phylum Chordata; class Mammalia; order Primates; family Cebidae; genus Cebus; species Cebus imitator. The sequence continues at coordinate 1,910,957 of NW_016107657.1, read as the reverse complement.
AGTGTGAAGGGAATACTAGAGGGAATCTCTTTCAGGCCTCTTTTCCTAGAGATAGTTTGTTGATTTGGCTCAACTACAATAGAATAAAGATTTCAGTTTAGCCAGATAAAGGAGAAATTTCATCTAGATTCCCAATTCAGCTATAGTCCCTCCATTCTCAGAAAGTGGGCATAACTCTGAATCCCTGCATTCCATGCAGTAGGCAAAGATCCTATTAGGTGCAGTAGAAAAAGTATTGGGGCCCATACCTGGAGTGGCCAACATGATCATCATCAGAAAGTCTTTCTTGCCTGACTCTATAGCTGAAAGTGCAGGCTGAATGGTCATAGCTGTGATCCACTGACCCAGGAGAAGGGCAATTACATTTCCAAGGCTTTCCAGCTCACTGCACTATCCAAGCCCAGTTGCCTAAGAAATAACTATGGGTTTATGGGCTAGAGAGAGACTTGTTGGCCTAAGTCTCATAATGAAAGTGAGGGGACACATAACCTAAGGAAGTATCCAACATCAACCAGGGATTCAGAGGTTAGTAGGCTGGATAACAGGTTAAAAACACATGACCTTTTTATTGCTAAACAGTATTTCATTATAGAGGTAAGCTACATATTCTTGATCTATTCACTAGTTAATGCACATATGGAAATACCACTCAGCAATAAAAGAAAACGAAGTGCTAATACACACAAGGGCATGTATGCATCTCAAAATACTAGGCTAAGTAAAAGACCTCATCTATGGTTGCCTGGCCTGAGGCTGCAGTGGCAGTGGGAACTGACTGCACTGGTACAGGGGGGAGATTTTGGGGGCAACAGAAGTGCTCTAAATCTTGAAAATTATAGTGATTTTATGACTGTACACACATACTAAAAACCATTAAAATTTAAACTTAGAAGTGAATTTTTCGGGTATTTTCATTAGATGTCATTAAAGTTGTGCTTGTGTGTGCAAGTGTGTGCATACTCACTCCCACACACACAAGTCCAAATTCAAAACAAAGTTCTAAACCATGTATCTCAAATCAGGGAATGAATAAAAGGGCATTAAGAGTCAGATAAAAAAGAATAGAATAGACTACAGCTATAGGCTAAAAGTGTGCCCAGAGTTCTCTCCTGGAGAGCTAAATGTGGCCCATGGTGCTTAGGTTCAATTCCAATATGCAAAACTACTGGAAACTCATTTGAACTCGCGTGACAGCAAAACCAGACTTGAACTAACATTAGACTACTTAATATAATATGACTATTAAGAGGTTTTACTCCAGGATATAACTGTGTTTATTGGTTTGTTCTTAAGATTCCACTGTATATACTATGCTATCTTTGTAAAATCTAATGATTTAGAAACCTATCTGGCCCCAAGACTTTCGGATAAAAGATTGTGGGTCCATATCACATTATGGAAATTCAGTACCTTAAAGGCTGCAGTAGAGCTTCCCGCACTGATGAGTAACTGGGATATGGTGTGTGTATTCAGTCTCTGACAGCTTTGTCTAGTCACACACACACACACACACACACACACACACACACAGTGACAAATTCCAAAGATGCACAAGGGCACTGGATTAGTAAATGTGATAATGAAGAGTGAAGGAAAGAGGAAGATAAAAAGAGAGGCAGTGGAGGGAGGGAGGATGCAGCAGGGTAAAGGCTGACCTGATACACATTGCCACAGGTCAGATCTAATTTAGTCCTCCAAATAATGGTCATTGGGTCCTAAATTTTCTAAAGAGCAATGGTGTAAGACCGGAGAGAAAAGGCACATTTTGTCTCAATCAGAATCATGATTTAATATATGTCAATTACGGTGCCACTCAAACTTGTGATTGACTTTGGTCTCCCCATTTCTTATCTGGTTTCTATTGCGGACTGTATCTCCACAGTGAGAAACAATCTAGCACTTTCACCCACCATGAACGAGATCTGCACTGCTCTCTGTCAGCACTCTGTCGCTTCAAGGAAACAGATCAGATTAGAACATGACAAATGCAGCTGATGGGTAAAACAGGAGAGAGAGCATGGTACAGAAGGAAGCATATATGCCCCATCTAAAACCCTCTCTCCATCCAATTAGAAACTGTATGTTCACGGACAAATCACTTTGTCACTCAAAGTTATAGTTATCTTGAGTGTCCCAAACCTTACTTGAAAATGCATGCTATTATTGTATAACTGAATTAAATAATGAATGTAAAACTGTTCCCAGTATGTTTACATATCAATTAGTATATATCTACATCATCATTTTAATGATTGCATTTTATTTATATACTAAACTTACTGAGACAATCCATTATTCTTAATAACATATATTGTTTTCAAATTGATCTTTCATAATGGAATCAAGTTACATATATATATATATATATATATATAATTATGTATTTATCTAATGACTTTCTTCAGAAAAAAATATAAATATAGGATTGGCATGCAAAAGAACTTTTCATTTAAATCAACTTTATTCAAGTAAAATTAAATAATATAAAATGTACAAGTTATAAATATATATACTACACTGAGTTTTGATAAACGTATTTCTCCATGTAACCACCATGACAATTAAGACACAGAACAATTCCATAACCCTCAAAGATTTGGAGGCCAATTCACTGTCAATTCTCATCCCCTATCCCTGGCCCCATGCAATACCTGATCCCCTTTCTACCACTACAGTTTAGATTTATGTTTCTTGTTTTATAATTAAGTGGAAGCATACAGTACATACCTTTTGTGACTGGCTTCCTGTGCTCAGCAAAATATTTTTGAGATATACATATATGTTTTTGAATTTATTATGAATCTATTCTTTTCAGTATAGGGTAGAAGCTCATTGAATAAATATACCACAATCTGTTCATCCATTTACTTATTTAATGAGCTCTTATGAGTAAAGCTGTTATGAACATTCACTTACAAATCTCTGAGAAGGTATGTTTTCATTTCTCTTGGGAAAATATCAAAGAATAAAATTATGAAATCATATAGTATAACTTTATTTAAAAAAACCCACTAAATTATTTTCTAGAATTATTGTAGTATTATACATTTTTCACCAACAGAGTGTGAGAGTTCAAGTCACTCATCTTCACCAAAACTTGGCATTTTAAGACATTTTGTTCATTTAGCCATTTTAGTAGACTGTAGAGCTATCTCGCTGCAGTGTAAATTTTTATTTCTCTGATGACTAAGAATGTTAAGCATCATTTTATATGTTTATTGGTCATTCCTATCCTCTTTCTGAAATGTCTTTTCAAATTCTCCGCACATTTTTAACTAGGTTATTTGTCTTCTTAGATTATTTAAGATTTTTATATACTCTAAATACAAGTACTTTTTTTAGACATAAGAACTGTGAGTTTCTTAGCCTGAAGCTTGCTTCTTTATATACTTAAATGTGTCTTTCAAAAAGCATAATTTTGATCAATTGGTGATACAAATAGATGACAGAGTCAGTTTTATCAAATTTTTGTTTTCAAGTTTTGTGATTTTTATGAGTTAATGAATTTTTGCTTCCTCTGAGTTAGCAAGAATTCTCTGTTTTCATTAATAAATTTTGTATTTTTAATTTGATTTTTAATTCATTCCACATAAATGTTTGTGTATGCCAACCTCTTCCTGCCATAAAAGTCAGAAGAATCAGTAAGAAAAAAATTCTAAACTTAAAATTTTTATCCACCCAAGCTATTATTCAAATATAAAAGCTATAAAAATATTACTAGCCAAATAAGGCCTAAGAAGCTTTGCTACACAAAGTACCATATAGAAAATAGACGTGAAGAATTTAAATAACAGAGAACACTAATCCAGGTGACAATATCACACACACACATACACACACACACACACAATGCCATATATGAAAAATATCACACATGAAAAACATAGATACTGTATAGGATATATGTATATAACATGATGTGTGCAATGTGATATATATCTCATATTTTGATATTGGCAGTTGCTTTTAAATGTAACTAGAGCAAAGTAAAAGAAAGCAAATGTATTCATAACAGCCTACAATGAAAAGCCTTGTTAAGTTCAAGACGATAGAAGTTGGAGCAGAGAGACCAAGAGATGTGAAAACACACTAAAGTATTTCATCATGCATTAGAAGATGCAGATATCATTTTCAAGAAATTATTAAAATAATGCACATGAGTGAGACAGGATGAAAAAATAAATACAATACATTTGAACACAGACTTTTGAATTACTGATAGAACAGGCAGATAACTAAAATAATAATTTGAAAGATAAAAACAATGTAATAAATAACTTCAAACTAATGGCCATTTATAGAGTTTCACAAGTAACAATTACAAAGTACACATTTCTCTCAATTACTAATAGAACATTTACGAAAATTTAATAATGTGCCAAGCCATCAGAAAGCTTTAATAAATTTCAAAGAACAAATATAATTCCCATAAGTACATGGTTTTTTATACTTGTATTTTGGTCTTTACGATTCTAGATCAGAGTTCTGAGTCATCAAAAGTAAGGGTAAAGACACTGTTGTTCTCAATATAAGAAGAAGACAGAAAAACATGAAAAAACTCCCACGGTTCCTCTCATCATTTTATGTCCTGCAAACATACCTGGTAACCAACAGGCTTATGCCAAAGCCACCACTCTCCCTATGTATCTGTCTAAATAGCCTTGTATGACTTTATGACTTTCTACAGTTGGTTAAGTCAGGGCAACTTGTAGCAGAACATTTTTTTTTTCTGAGAGCAACCAAAAATACTGGATAAAATGCTTCCAAACAATATCTATGCAAAAACACTGGAGAGCTTCTGAGGAAGCCAAGACATGTGAGGCCAAGATCTTAGAAGGGGATCTCTGGGAATTTGTTGAATTTTAAGTAGTGAGGAGTAAGAGCCTGAAGATCTAACCATCTATCTATCAGAGACAAAAGGCAGTTGGACTTTGAGCAACCTCACGGAGCTACAAATGCCAAAACTGAACATGGGCAATCAAGGCAGCTGGGCTTAGAGGGTTAGAATCCTTGCCAAAAGCAAAAAGAGAAAGTCAGACTGGCATCCTATACTTGCCAATGGATGAGTCGAAAGTAGCTACGAATTCAACAGAACATCCCATAGCCTCATGGTTTTGTGGAGGAAAACTAGAGTTCATAAACTTCCCAGGAAGAGGTTCCCTGCTGATCACCCCAGGATCTCAATGGGGAATCCTGGAGAACTAAAAGTAGGGGTGGGAGGCAACTGAGAGACATAGCAAAACTTACAAAGTTTGAAATCAGCTTTCAGTCAGCTCAACTGAAGACTGAATAGAGGTAATGTGCTCTCTTACTGCCTGACAAAAATAAGTTTTATTCTCTTTGGAAGAATGTAATATTACGAACAGCCTCTGCAAACTGTGGGTTTTTTATTTTTTGAAACAGGGTCTTGCTCTGTCACCCAGGCTAGAGTGCTATGCTATGATCTGGGCTCACTGCAGCCTCTGCCTCCTGGGTTCAAGTGATTCTCCTGCCTCAGCCTCCCAAGTAGCTGGGACTACAGGCTGTGCTACCACACCTGGCTAATTTTTGTATTTTTAGTATTGACAGGGTTTCACTATGTTAAGTTAGCCAGCTGGTCTTGAACTCCTGACCTCAGGTGATCTGCCCGCCTCAGCCTCCTAAAGTGCTGGGATTACAGGTGTAAGCCACCCCACCTGGCCTTTATTTTATTTTTTTGACAAGTTTTGTTTTAAATAAAATTTTTAAAGTTTATTACTCAATCAAAAATTACCATGCATTTCAAGAATTTGGACCAAGAACAAAAACAGACAATATCAATACACATATGGTTATTTTATATATTAGTTATCTATCAGACATGAACATTAAAATAACTGTGATATGTTCAGAAAAAAATAGATGAAAGGATGGAGTATTTCACCACAGAACTGGAAACCATAAAAAAAAAAAAGTTAAATGAACATTCTAGAATTGACAATTGTAGTATCTGAAATTCAGAACTCAATAGATGAGGTTAACAGCCATTGAATCACCACTGCTAAGAATAAAATAAAATGAAAGATTAGTAGAAAATAGAAAAGAATGAAGTGAATAGAAAATATTAGAAATGTGTCATGATAAAAAGATGTAATATATAAGAATATTACTTTTTTAAGGATAACCTTTTTTTATTATACTTTCAGTTCTGAAATACATGTGAAGAACGTGCAGGTTTGCTACATAGGTATGCATGTGCCATGGTGGTTTGCTGCACCCATCAACCTGTTATTTACATTAGGAATTTCTCCTAATACTATTTCTCCCCTACACACCCACTCTGCAACAGGCCCCTGTGTGTGATGTTCTTCTGTGTCCATGTGTTCTCATTCTTCAGCTCCCACTTATGAGTGAGAACATGTGGTACTTGGTTTTCAGTTCCTCTGTTAGTTTGCTGAGAATGATGGTTTTCAGCTTCATCCATGACCCTGCAAAAGACATGAACTCATCCTTTTTTATGGCTGCATAGTATTCCATGGTGTATATGTGCCACATATTCTTTATCTAATCTATCATTTATGGGCATTTGGGTTCGTTCAAAGTCTTTGCTATTGTGAACAGTGCTACAATAAACATATATGTGCATGTATCTTTATAATAAAATGATTTATAATTCTTTAGGTATATACCCAGTAATGAGATTGCTGGGTCAAATGGTATTTCTGGTTCTAGATCCTTGAGGAATCACCACACTGTCTTCCACAATGGTTAAACTAATTTAGAGTACCATCAACAGTGTAAAAGTGTTCCTATTTCTCCACATCCTCTTTAGCATCTGTTGTTTCCCGTCTTTTTAATGACTGCCATTCTAACTGGCTTGAGATGGTATCTCATTGTGGTTTTGATTTGCATTTCTCTAATGACCAGTAAGGATGAGCTTTTTTTCTTATGTTGGTTGGCCACATAAATGCTTTCTATTGAGAAGTATGTGTTCATATCCTTTGCCCACTTCTTGATGGGGTTCTTTTTTTCTTGTAAATTTAAGTGCTTTGTATATTCTGGATATTAGCCCTTTGTCAGATGGATAGATAGGAAAACTTTTGTTCCATTGTGTAGGTTGCCTGTTCACTTTGATGATAGTTTTTTTTTGTTTTTTTTTTTTTTTTTTTTTTGTTGTTGTTGCTGTGCAGAAGCTCTTTAGTTTAATTAGATCCCACTTGTCAATTTTGGCTTTTGTTGTCATTGCTTTTGGTGTTTTAATCATGAAGTCCTTGCCTATGCCTATGTCCTGAATGGTATTGCCTAGGATTTCTTCTCGGGTTTTTATGATTTTAGGTCTTACCTTTAAGTCTTTAATCCATCTTGAGTTAATTTTTGTATCAGGTGTAATGAAGAAGTCTAGTTTCAGTTTTCTGCATATGGCTAGCCAGTTTTCCCAATTTCTGCATATGGCTAGCCAGTTTTCCCAACACCATTTATTAAATAGGGAATTCTTTCCCCATTGCTGGTTTTTGTCAGGTTTGTCAAAGATAAGATGGTTGTAGATGTGTGGTGTTATTGTTGAGGCCTCTGTTCTGTTCAATTGGTCTATGTATCTGTTTCTGGTTTCTGTAGCCTTGTAGTATACTTTGAAGTCAGGTAGCATGATGCCTCCAGCTTTGTTCTTTTTGCTTAGAATTCTCTTGGCTATATGGGCTCTTTTTTGGTTCCATATAAGATTTAAAGTAGTTTTTCAATTCTGTAAAGAGAATGGGAAAAGCACTGAATCTATAAATTACTTTGGGCAATATGGCCATTTTCACAATATTGATTCTTCCTATCCATGTGCATGGAATATTTTTCCATTTGTTCGTGTCCTCTCTCATTTCCTTGAGCAGTGGTCTCCTTGAAGAGGTCCTTCACATCCATTGTAAGTTGTATTCCTAGGTATTTTATTCTCTTTGTAGCAATTATGAATGGGAGTTCACTCATGATTTGGCTCTCTGTTTGGCTATTATTGGTGTATAGGAATGCTTCTGATTTTTACACATTGATTTTGTATCCTGAGCCTTTGCTGAAGTTGCTTATGAGCTTAAGGAGTTTGGGAACTGAGATGAGGAGGTTTTCTAAATATGGAATTCTGTTGTCTGCAAACAGAGACAAGTTGACTTCCTCCCTTGCTATCTGAATATGCTATATTTCTTTCTCTTGCATGATTGCCCTGGCCAAAACTTCCAAAACTATGTTGAATAGGAATGGTGAGAGAGGTCATCCTTGTCTTGTGCCAGGTTTCGAAGGGAATGCTTCCAGCTTTTGCTCATTCAGTATGATATTGGCTGTGGGTCTATATAAATAGCCCTGATGAATTTGAGATAAGTTCCATCAATATCTAGTTTATTGAGAGTTTTTAGCGTGAAGGGTTGTTAAATTTTATTGTAGGCCTTTTTTGCATCTGTTGAGATAGTCCTGTGATTTTTGTCATTGGTTCTGTTTATGTGATGTTTTACATTTATTGATTTGCATATTTTGAACCAGTCTTGCATCCCAGGCATGAAGCTGACTTGCTCATGGTAGATAAGCTTTTTGATGTGCTGCTGGATTTGGTTTGCCAGTATTTTATTGAGGATATTCATTTCAATGTTCATTAGGGATATTGGCCTGAAATTTTCTTTGTTTTGTTGTGTCTCTGCCAGGTTTTTGGTATCAGGATGATGTTGGCCTCATAAAATAAGTAGGGAGGAGTCCCTCTTTTCCTATTGTTTGGAATAGTTTCAGAAGGAATGGTACCAGCTCCTCTTTGTACTTCTGGTAGAATCTGGCTGTGAATCTATTTGATCCTGGGCTTTTTTTTTTTATTGGTAGGCTATTAATTTCTGCCTCAATTTCAGAATTAGTTATTGGTATATTTAAGGATTCAACTTCTTCCTGGTTTAGTCTTGGGAGGGTGTATGTGTCCAGGGATTTATCCGTTTCTTCTAGATTTTCTAGTTTACTTGCATAGAGGTGCTCATAGTATTCTCTGATGGTAGTTTGCATTTCTGTAGGTTCAGTGGTGATGTCCCCTTTGTCATTTTTTGTGTGTCTATTTGAGTCTACTCTCTTTTCTTCTCTATTAGTCTTTGTAGCAGTCTATTTACTTTGTTAATCTTTTCAAAAAATCAGCTCCTGGATTCATTGATTTTTTTGAAGGGTGTTTTGTGTCTCTATCTCCTTCAGTTCTGCTCTGATCTCAGTTATTTCTTGTCTTTCACTAGCTTTTGAATTTATTTGCTCTTGCTTCTCTAGTTCTTTTAATTGTGACGTTAGGATGTCAATTTGAGATCCTTCCCATTTTCTCCTGTGGGCATTTAGTGCTATAAATTTTCCTCTAAACGCTGCCTTAGCTGTGTCCAAAAAATTCTGGTATGTTGTGTCTTTGTTCTCATTGGTTTCAAAGAACTTATTTATTTCTGCCTAAATTTCATTATTTACCCAGTAGTCACTCAGGAGCAGGTTGTTCTATTTCCATGTAGCTGTGCAGTTTTGAGTGAGTTTCTTAATTCTGAGTCCTAATTTGATTGCACTGTGGTCTGAGAGACTGTTTGTTATGATTTCCGTTCTTTTGCATTTGCTGAGGACTGTTTTGCTTCCAATTACATGGTCAATTTTAGAATAAGTGTGATATGGTGCTGAGAACAATGTATATTCTGTTGATTTGGGGTGGAGAGTTCTGTAGATGTCTATTAGGTCTGCTTGGTTTAGAGCTGACTTCAAGTTCTGAATATCCTTGTCAATTTTCTGTCTCACTGATCTGTCTGATATTCACAGTGGGGTGTTAAAATCTCCCACTATTATTGTATAGGAGTATAAGTCTCGTTGTAGGTCTCTAAGAACTTGCTTTATGAATCTAGATTCTCCTGTATTGGGTGCAGATATATTTAGAATAGTTAGCTCGTCTTGTTTCATTGATCCTTTTGCCATTATGTAGTGCTGTTCTTTGTCCTTTTTGATCTTTGTTTAAAGTCTGTTTTATCAGAGACTAGGATTGCAGCCCCTGTTTTTCTTTGCTTTCCATTTGCTTGGTAAATATTTCTCCATCTCTTTATTTTGGGCCTACGTGTGTCTTTGTATGTGAGATGCGTCTTCTGAATATAGCACACTGATGGGTCTTGACTCTTTATCCAATTTGCCAGTCTGCATCTTTTAATTGGGGCATTTAGCCCATTTACATTTAAGGTTAATATTGTTATGTGTGAATTTGATCCTGTCATTATGATGCTAGCTGTTTTGCCCATTAGTTGATGCAGTTTCTTCATAGTTTCAATGGTCTTTACAATTTGGTATGTTTTTTCAGTGGCTGGTACCAGTTTCTCCTTTCCATGTTTAGTGCTTCCTTCACTTCAAGAGCTCTTGTACAGCAGGCCTGGTGGTGACAAAATCTTTCAGCATTTGCTTGTCTGTAAAGCATTTCATTTCTCCTTCATTTATGAAGCTTAGTTTGGCTGGATATAAAGTTCTGGGTTGAAAATTATTTTCTTTAAGAATGTTGAATATTGGCCCCCCGCTCTCTTCTAGCTTGTAGGATTTCTGCAGAGAGATCCACTGTTAGTATGATGGGCTTCCCTTTCTGGGTAACCTGACCTTTCTCTCTGGCTGCCCTTAATATTTTTTCCTTTATTTCAACCTTGGTGAATCTGATGATTATGTGTCTTGGGTTTGCTCTTCTTGAGGAGTATCTTTGTGGTGTTCTCTGTATTTCCTGAATTTGAATGTTGGCCTGTCTTGCTAGGTTGGGGAAGTTCTGCATAACATCCTGAAGAGTGTTTTCCAACTTGGTTCTATTCTCTCTGTCACCTTCAGGTACACAAATGAAATAGAGGTTTGGTCTTTTCACACAGTGCCATATTTCTTGGAGGTTTTGTTCATTCCTTTTCATTCTTTTTTTCTCTAATCTTGTCTTCGGACTTTATTTCATTAAGTTGATCTTCAATCTCTGATATCCTTTCTTCTGCTTGATGGATTTGGCTATTGATACTTGTGTAGGCTTCACAAAGTTCTCATGCTGTGTTTTTCAGCTCCATTAAGTCATTTATGTTCATCTCTAAACTGGTTATTCTAGTTAGCAATTTATCTAACTTTTTTCAAGATTTTTCACTTCCTTGCATTGGGTTAGAACATGCTCCTGTAGCTCAGAAGAGTTTGTTATTACCCACCTCTGAAGCCTACTTCTATCAATTCTTCAAACTAATTCCCCGTCCAGTTTTGTTCCCTTGCTGACAAGGAGGTGTGATCCTTTGATGAGGAAGAGGCTGTTTTTTTGAATTTTCAGCCATTTTGTGCTCGTTTTTCCTCATTTTTGTGGATTTATCTACCTTTGGTCTTTAATGGCATTGACCTTCGGATTGGGTTTTTGTGTGGATGTCCTTTTTGTTGATATTGATGCTATTCCTTTCTGTTTGTTAGTTTTCCTTCTAACCGTCAGGCCACTCTGCTGCAGGTTGGTTGGACTTTGCTGTAGGTCCACTCCAGACCCTGTTTGCCTGGGTATCACTAGTACAGCCTGCAGAACAGCAAAGATTGCTGCCTGTTCCTTCATCTGGAAGCTTCATCCCAGAGAGGCACCCGCCAGATGCCAGCAGGAGCTTTCCTTTATGAGGTGTCTGTTGACCCCTCCTGGGAGATGTCTCCAAGTCAGGAGGCAGGGGGGTCAGGGACCCACTTGAGGAGGCACTCTATCCCTTAACAGAGCTTGAGCACTGTGCTGGGAGATCAACTTCTCCCTTCAGAGCGAGCAAGCAGGAATGTTTAAGTCTGCTGAAGCTGTGCCCACAGTTGCCCCTTCCCTCAGGTGCTCTGTCCTAGGAATATGGGAGTTTTATCTATCAGCCCTTGACTAGGACTGCTGTCTTTCTTTCAGAGATGCCCATCCCAGAAAGGAGGAATCTGGAGAGGCAGTCTGGCTACAACAGATTTGCTGAGTTGTGGTGGGCTCCACCCAATTTGAACATCTCATGGATTTGTTTACACTGTGAAGGGAAAGTCACCTACTCAAGCCTCAGTAATGGCATACACCCCTTGCCCCACCCAGCTTGAGCATCCCAGGTCAATTTCAGACTGCTGTGCTGGCAGCAAGAATTTCAAGCCAGTAGATCTTAGCTTGCTGGGCACTGTGCAGGTGGGATCCACTGAGCTAGACCACTTGGTTCCCTGGCTTCGGCCCCCTTTCCAGGGGAGTGAGGGGTTCTATCATGCTGGTGTTCTAGGTGCCATGGGGGTATGGAGGAAAAAAAAAAAAAAAAACTCCTGCAGCTAGCTCAGTGTCTGCCCAAACAGCCACTCAGTTTTTGTGCTTAAAACCGAGGACCCTGGTGGCATAGGCACCCCAGGGAATTTTCTGGTCTGAGGGTTGCAAAGACCATGGGAAAAGCATAGTATCTGGACCAGAATGCACCATTCCTCATGGCACAGCCGCTCAAGGTTTCCCCTGGCTAGGGGAGGGAGTTCCTCAACGTCTTGCACTTCCCAGATGAGGCAATGCCCCTCCCTGCTTCAGCTTGTCCTCCATGGGCTGCACCCGCAGCCTAACCAATCGCAATGAGATGAGCTGGGTACTTCAGTTGGAAAGGCAGAAATCACCCACCTTCTGCATTGATCTCACTTGGAGCTGCAAACCAGAGCTGTTTTTATTCCGCCATCTTGCCAGCCACTTTCATATATGAATAATTATAACCCAGAAAGCAAATAGGAGAAAATGAGGTAACAGAAATATAAAGGAATAATTTCCAAGAGTTTTCCAAGAATTATAAAAATGTTGAAGGCACAGATTCAAAAGCTCAACAAAATAGAGGAAAAAGGACATTACCTTTGAATGAAAAATAATGAGCGAACACTGACTTTTCCTCAGAACATATAGACGCCAGATAATGATATCCATAATAATCTTCTTGAAGTGCCAAAGAAAACACCTGCCAACATAAAATTCTAAACTGAATGTAAATGTCCTTTAAAAATGAAGGCAAAAAAGTGAGATGTCTAATCAAACAAAAGCTGAGAGAATTGTTAATGAACACCTGTGCAAAAGGATATATTAAAGAGAGTATTGAATGCAGAAAAGGCCTTCAATAAAATTCAACATCCCTTCATGGTAAAAACTCTCAGTAAACTAAGTATTGAAGGAACATACCTCAAAATAATAAGAGCTATCTATGACAAAATCACAGCCAACATCATACTGAATGGGCAAAACTGGAAGCATTCCCCTTGAAACCTGGCACAAGACAAGGATGCCCTCTGTCATCACTCCTATTCAACATAGTATTGGAAGTTCTTGCCAGGGCAAGTGGCAAGAGAAAGAATGAAAATGTATTCAAATAGGAAGTCAAATTGTCTTTGCAGATGACATGATCCTATATCTAGAAAACCCCATCACCTCAGCCCAAAAGCTTCTTAAGCTGATAAGCAACTTCAGCAAAGTCTCAGGATACAAAGTCAATGTGCAAAAGTCACAAGCATTCCTATACACCAAAAACAGGCAAGCAGAGAGCCAAATCATGAATAAGCGCGAATTCACAATTGCTACAAAGAGAATAAAATACCTAGGAATACAGCTAACAAGGGAAGTGAAGGACCTCTTCAAGGACAACTACAAACCACTACCCATTCCATGCTATGGATAGGAAGAATCAGTATCGTAAAAATGGCCATACTGCCCAAAGTAATTTATAGATTCAATGCTATTCTCATTAACTACTATTTACATTCTTCACAGAATTAGAAGAAATTACTTTAAAATTGACATGAAACCAAAAAAGAACTGTTTATTCAGGAAAATCCTAAGCAAAAAGAACAAAGCTGGAGGCATCATGCTATTGGACTTCAAACTATACTACAAGTCTTCAGTAACCAAAACAACATGGTACTGGTACAAAAACAGGCACATAGACCAATGAGACAGAATAGAGAATTCAGAAATAAGACTGCACATATACTACCTTCTGCTCTTTGACAAACCTGACAAAACAAGCAAAGGGGAAAGGATTCCCTATTTAATAAATGATGCTGAGAAAACTGGTTAGCCATATGCAGAAAATTGAAACTGGACCCCTCCTTACAATCTTATAGAAAAATTAACTCAAGATGGATTAAAGACTTAATTGTGAAGCCCAAAACTACAGAAATCTTAGAAGAAAATCTAGGCAATACCCATTCAGGACATAAGCACAGGCAAAGATTTCATGATGAAATCACCTAAAGCAATCTCAACAAAAGCCAAAATTGACAAATGGGATCTAATTAAACTAAAGAGTTTCTGCTGCACAACAAACAAACAAAAAATCTACCATCAGAGTGAACAGCAACCTACAGAGTGGTTTAGAATCTATCCATCTGACAAAAGTTTAATATCCAGAATCTACAAGAAACTTAAACAAATTCATAAGAAAAAAAATCTCATTAAAAAGTAAGCAAAGGACATTAACAGATACTTCTCAAAAGAAGACCTTCATGCAGCCAACAGTCATGAAAAAAAACTCAACATCATGGGTTGTTAGAGAATTGCAAATCAAAACCACAATAATATACCATCTCATGAAGTCAGAATGGTAACTATTACAAAGTCAAGAAACAGAAGCTGGCAAGGTTACAAAGAAATAGGAATGCTTTTATACTGTTGGCAGGAATGTAATTAGTTCAACCATTGTGTAAGATGGTGGGTGACTCCTCAAATATCTAGAAGCAGAAACACCATTTGACCCAGTATTGCCATTACTGGGTATGTACCCAAAAATATTTAAATCATTCTATTACAAAGATACATGCATGCATATGTTCACTGCAGTACTATTCACAATAGCAAAGACGTGGAATCAACCCAAATGCCCATCGAGATAGAATGAATAAAGAAAATATGGTACATATACACCATGGAATACTCTGCAGCCATGAAAAGGAATGAGATCATGTCCTTTGCAGGGACATGGATGGAGCTGGAAGCCATTATCCTCAGCAAACTAATGCAGGAACAGAAAACCAAACACCTGCATGTTTTCACTTATAAGTGGGAGCTGAACAATGAGAACACATGGACACAGGGAGGGAAACAGCATACACTAGGGCCTCTGCAGGTGAGGTGGAGGGAAAGAGC
Organism: Cebus imitator; assembly: GCF_001604975.1. Classification (NCBI taxonomy): domain Eukaryota; kingdom Metazoa; phylum Chordata; class Mammalia; order Primates; family Cebidae; genus Cebus; species Cebus imitator. The sequence goes on along the minus strand of NW_016107657.1, from coordinate 1,895,899 downwards.
ATTAGGAAAAATAGCTAATGCATGCTGGGCTTAATACCCAGGTGATGGATTGATAGGTGCAGCAAACCATCATGGCACACATTTACCTATTCAACAAACCTGCACATCCTGCACATATACCCCAGAACTTAAAAAAATTTTTTTGAGTACAAAAGACCAACAAAACAAACACAAAAGAGAGTAATGGAGAAGAAAACTATTAAAAATGGACTCAAAAAGAAAAGTACAATAGAAAAGATAAATATGTGTATAAACATAAATGAACCCCACTTTGTCTCCTTAGATAATTTCTAGACTTCTCAACATTCTCATGACTATCTTTGAACTATACTTGTAAATCTTGCTCTTAAAGTGTAAGGCTCACTTGTGGGTAAGATGTGACACATTTAATTTGCCTTGCTGCAATATAGAAATTCTGCCTCACAAATATAGTCTTTATCTGAACGATTTCTATGTTATGTCAAACCTCCTGATGGCTTCCTATTTCAGGGTAGGCATTTACCTAAGAACACTAGGTCTTTTAAATGAACTGATGCCAACGCATGACTTCTCACACTGCCACAGCCTCATCACGTGAGTTCCACATTTATATGGTTAGGTTTCTCATCCTGATAATTTCATGTCATGAAATGTTATTAATGCCAACTTATTTCAGTTTGGCATGGTTCTATCCCCTTGGGTTTGAGGAAAAGTCAAAAGTTCCCAGCACTGACATTACAGACTTTCCACTGCAGCATAGTCTGCTGGAGCAGTATCCTCTTTCTCTGTGTATGGTACACCATCAGAAAAAGCGGAGACAATTATAAGTCACGTAACTAATAAAAATCTGTCCCAAATATCAATTTATTATGCAAAGAATAATTGTGTCAGTTAGTTACCTAGTCCCTCCCAGTCCTACATTGATAGTTCTCTCTTCTCTGGAATGCTGAGGCTGGGTGTCTTTAATTAAATTTGCAGTTTCCTTTGCCAACCGGTTTTCTATTAGTTTTTTCCCAAAGGAGGCATTAGTTAGAAACCAGAAGAGATGAGAAGAGAAGAAATTCTTTTTACTTGATTTCCCTCTGCTCTGGCAGCATTTTTGGAAGTGTATATGCTTCTTCAATGATCTTCATTAGACTTTGGTTGATATAGTATTTGATACCAAGAACTGGTGTTTGCAGAAGTTGTAAGTTCTGTCATACTGCCATTTAACCAGTCTTGTTTACTATACAGAAGATGGCTAGGTCTAAGAAATGACTGTGGAGTTCTGGGAAATAAATCAGGTGGTAGCTTAGACTGCAGCTGCTATTCCTGTGTAGTATCTTTCCCTGAACAAAGCAAAATCCCCTGGCACCTGGCATGTAGCTATTTATATATCATTTTATTCCTCCTATAAAACAATTTCCAAAGACGATGTGAAGTAGGAAGCTTTCACCACACTCGGTAGTAATACTCTTCAACTGACTTGCTCCAGAGCTACATAAACCTTCCTGACCTCTGTCATTATCTTGTTTACAGGGACCTTGAGCATCTTGTAACCCACAGAACATCATGCTGATTTGACTTGATGAGTAGAAAGTGGCAACTACCTTAGTTGCCTTAGTAGCATTCAAGAGTGCCAGAAGTTAGAAGATAAACCTCATAAAAATATATGGTCCTGACACGTTGGTAACATTTCTATGAGTCCAGTGGAGTTTCCCCTTATACAGCCAACCACTAAGAAATAAGCACAATGCATGTTTGGCTTCTTTGGATTTTGGAGGCAACATATACTTTATTTGAGGGTGCTGTTCTAATTTATTTACTGACTTGCCGAAAGGCTTTCAGTTGTGAGTGAATTCTGAGGCTGATCTGGGTTATAATGGATGCTGCTCTGACACAGTGACTTTAGTATCCAGCCTCTCCAAAGGAACACAGAATAATTATGGTGAACATCAATGCTGGAAGAAGTCTATGAAATTCACCAATAAACAAATCATAGTGCAGTTCCCCAAGATTTTGGAACAAAATGATACGTCCTTCTAAGGATACTATTAGCTTCTAGAATAAAAAGTTAATACTGGGCCCTGGTAGAGAGTTACTATCTGGTCCCAGGACAACTGACCTAGCAACCTGAATTACCTCTTGAACAAGGTGTTTCCTCATTCACTAAATCACAATTGTAGGGATATAGAGCAGCACTGTACCATCATGTGCAAGTGTTATCTACTAAGAGAGATTTTAGAGGGGTCTAATGGCGCAAGTCAATTGCAGAAGCAGGAGGCTCAGAACTTCCTGGCATCTCCACAGATGCACTATCTCTTACCACTCCTTTAAACGGCTCCTCTGACCTTATGGAGTAACCCCCACAATCAGTATACAAAGCAAAAAGTAACTCAGACCTAGTTTGCAAATAGTTCTATGTAATATTCTGTCACTAGCCATAAGTGTCATTCATCAACCCCAATCAGAAGTAACACAGAAAGACGGCGTGAGAAGAAATCTACTCTGTTGTCTTTTTATTTTCTTTCCATTTTTTTTTTTTTTTTTTGAGAGACAGGGTCTAGCTCTGCCACCTACGCTGGTACAATCATAGCCGACTCACTGCAACTTCAAACTTCTGATCCCCTGCCTCAGCCTCTTTAGTTGCCAGGATTACAGGCATGAGCCACCACACCCAGCCCAACTTTGCATAAAAAAAAAATATGGCCAGAAGTGCGAATCTATACTAATTCACAAACAACAGATAACTATTTGACTTGAGAGTCAGGTATTTATGAAGTAACAAAGATTCAGAGTTTAAATGTTCAGGGGCAAATCATGTGATGACCCTTTCAGGATAAGCATAGCAAAGAGGATATATTTGTTCTATGTTATTGATTACCATAGGGTATTCCAAAATGAGTAAGTTCTCAGATATTAGGTAGAAAAGATGACTGGGCCAGTTACTGATCTACTGCCTCTAAGCCTCATGCCTCCCTTCTCAATTCTGTTCAGTAATGGCAAGGCTGGAAGTCTTTTCATCAGAGTTCCTGGTCAGTGTAACCATTAGGAGATATTGGTGGGATCAGAGACAGGATTAGGGAAGAAGCAGCACATCTTCTTTGCTTCTCCCTTAAACTCTAGTGGCATCTCCAGAAGTGTTTGCAACCCTAATTTCAGCCAGGAGGCTCTTCATGTTTCCAGCACTGTCCAAGTGCCTTTGCTCAGTAGTTTGAACTCTGGTAACACCACTTCCTCCCTTTCCTTCCACCAGCTCTAGGAGTGGTGGATGTTTCCTACATTCATTAATTCCTGAGTTACCACCCCAACCGCATTTACTCTCTCTCTTTGAAACATACAGTGTTTTCATTTCCCTGCCTTACCTACTCTTCCTTTTCTCATTCTGTCCTTTTCTCCTGGACCTTTAACTATCTCACGTTTTCATCTGAATCAGTGATTGTCACATGATTTCCTGGGGACTTGGGGGTTTTCAGAAGCCTCCCCACCACAGGGTTTCTGACAAAAAAAAAAAAAAAGAAAAACGGAAAGGAGAAAGATGATCTAAATTGTTTGGAAAACACTCACTTTAACCATATTATTTCTGCTCCTGTTTTATTTATTTACATTTCTTAGATTTTATTCAAACAAAGGATTTTGCTTATAATAAGTGTTTGGAATCATGGATCTTTGCCACTGATACACATGTTAAATAGAACTTAGTCAGTGATAAAATTATGGCTATGGCCTCAGTGGATGTTGCTTTATTCTAACCAGAAGGAGGGGGGAAGACGCCGCCTCAGCCTGTTTCCTCCCTTTTATCCCACCTCATCAATTATAATTTTCTTCCATGGCCCTGACCCTTTGCCCTTACTTCTGGAATATTCTCACCCTCAGAAACTCAGCTGAAAAAAACTCCCTGAATACACTGCATATCAAAGGGTAAATGCATCTAGAAAGCCTGCAATAAAAATAACCCAAACAAATGACTAACACATCACATGTCCTATTAGCAAAGTACTTGTGTGGGAACAAAATGTTGTTGTTGGTTTTGTTTTCATTTTTTTAATACAGTCAAGGCCCCAGTGGGGCATGAATGTAGAATATCATCCCATTTTATAATATATGCACCATAATCTTCTTAAAATGAGTTTTCACTTCAAGAAACATAAGGACTTAAATATGAGCAGCCTGTTTTGTGCGTTTGTGTGTTTGGCATCTCATTACACTTCAGACCATTTTGTCTTCTTAGAACAATTGAATATCATTAGTGGAGGCATATTTTGTTGCCAGAACTTGCTTGGTTGCGATTGCGCTCGTTAAAATATGTCCATTTGCCAGCTGATGGATGGGACTTCTGAAGGGTGCCTGGTGGGTGAGCATTTGAATATCAGAAGTTTCATCTCTTTCTTCCAGCGAGAAAAATAGCTTTGCTACCAACCAACACAAAGCATGAATTGTCCTTGACTTTCCCTCCCTCCTTCTATCTTCTTTGTGTAGCACTCAGTTTAGCTCACTGACTTTCAGGCACCCAAAACTGTGCAAAAACATAAATGCTTCACAGCCAAGCAAACCTGGGAGCAAATGCAGGTTCCTTAGCATGACTTACACTGTGACCTTGGGCAAATCACTTAACCTCTCAGGGCAACAGAGTTTGAATGTGTAAAACGGGCTTCCAAATACCTACTTTTCAAGGTCCTGACAATGAAAATCCCCAGCCTGTTTTGGGAATATAATAGATGCTCAATAATTGGCAGCTGACCAAACTGACAGTGGCCCAAAGCACTGCATAAAACAATTAGAGAAAAGGTCAAAAGCAAATGTAGCACACATCCGTAATTAGAGCATAATCAAGTACTAAAATGTAAGGTGCCTCAAAACAAATTATTATAGAGGCAAGACCTAGAAGATATCATTGATTCTTCTTACTCACATTGTATAAAATTGTACAAAGTCACCAGGAATGCTGAATTGGCACTGAATCAACAAAAACACAGAATCATTGCTCCTAGGGTAAAAACAGGGTTAGGTTCCTGTGAGCCCCTAGCCACAACATTTTCATCAACTAATCGGTATATAGCCTTGTTTCATGTATGTTTCTGTGATATCTCATTTAATATATTGTATTGATTCATTAACATTGAATTCACAAACAACAGCATTATAACTCATGCCTGAATGAAGCTTACCCAATGCACTTATTTTCACCAAAAGGTACATCCCAGATTTCCTGCCTGACTTGCTGCAGAACACCAGACAGCAATTTTGCACTGTGTTTGGGAGCCATTTTAAACAGCTAAATCACCACCAAAAAGCATTAAAAAGCACAAAAATGTGAAAAAATATCACACCAAATAGATAACAACCAAGACCCTTGTTTACAATAGGAAAGCTGAAGCAAGAAGGGAGAGTATCTCTTTGTTCAAACTCTGCTGGAAAGTACACATAGGGCCACTAAAATTTTTCTTCACTCTGCATGCCCATCTTCTCAAATGGCCATGGAAATGCCATGAGTATTGATTTGGGCATTAAAATAATGTTAGTAAGTAGGCAAATTCACAAAAATGGAATCAGAAAATAATGAACATCAGCTGTAAATACCAGAGAGCCTTCTTGAACAAAGGAGAGGTAACTCAAAATGAGTGATGAGAGGAGAGAGTCCAGGCAGAAAAAAGCCACATTAGCATAAGGAAGAAGGTAACTAATAGCTGGGAACAGTGTATGAGAAAAAGCCATATCGGTTAGGAACCAGCCTGACTTAGATCTCATGTGACATGCCTGATCAGTTCTTTCAGATCTGATTGAATGTCCCCTATTCAGAGCGGCCTTCTGTGGCCTCTCCGTTTAAAAAGCATCCACCTCTGATTATTTGCGCTCTTGCTTTTCCCCCTGCTTTATTGTTCTCCAGAGCACACTTTTACAAGCTGACATATGTGGATCTTTTGTTGTTGTTAATTGGCAGCCTGTCCTTGCCAGAACGCATACTCCATGAGGACAGGGATGTTGTCTGCTGTGTTCACAAACCCTGACATCTACAGAGTGCCTGCAACAGCATGTCATTATCTATTGAATGAAGACATAAACCTAATGGTCTGAATAACACATTAAGAAATATATCTCTCATCTAAGAGGGAATAGTCATTTGGGCAGAGTCCAATCCGATATGGAAGATGTACAGTCTCACACCGTATGCAAAATGAAAGAAGAGAAAAATCATTCCTACCCTCATGGGGTAAGCAATGCAGGGAAAGAAGAGAAATGAGCTGAAGATAGAACTGTGGATATTATTCTAAGCTTGCATCAAGCATTATAGCTGAGCAAGATCATTTATTTAAAAAAATTTTTTTGAATGAGATAGGAGTCTATGGAGTTATGGAGCACAGGGGAGGAGAATGTGGATTAACGTTCAGAGTATGTATTCAAAGTGGTGACACCTACATGCCAAAACCAAGTAGGCACAGGTTTCTCTGTCTCAAAATCTTTTGGGATGTTTGCACTTAAAAGCACCAACCCCTCCACCAAATCTCAGCATGTAAAGCATGTCTGATTAGCGGTGCCTGCTTATGGTTCTTCCCTACTCAAAATCCTCACAGAAATCATAAAAGCATCTATCTTTAACAAAAACATTTTTCTGTTTTCTGACCATTTTTCTGTCTGCCTCAATTGCAACTGCATCCTAAATGATATGATTTGAAGGAAATTGGGAAGCTCTCTGCATTGACAATGGTGACTAAAATGAGACTACTGCAGAACCTTTGGGGTCTACGGACTTTCAGATTTCACTGTTCCTGGGTAACTAACAAATTAAGTCACTGTCAATCATTAATACTTGAGTATAAATTAGCTTATTCTGCATTTCAAGCAGTAATGATGTAATTCCAAACTTTAATTTTATAGAATGAGAAAACTGAGATCGATACTGGGAACACAATTTTAAAGCTAATTTAGTAATTTGAGACAGAACAAAAACCTAGCTCTCCTGTCATTTAATTAACTGTAGAATTGTGATCCAAAACCTTTCCAAATGTGACAGCTTACAGAGGTGGTTGAGACCATCTCCTAATGAAATTTCCAATTAGTGAATCCTTGTGAGGAAAGAGTATAGAACCCCCAGTAACAGGCAAATAATTGAATAAAATTCAAATAGCTAGTAAAGGTATTATCTTCCATTGGTTTATTAAACTCGTTCTTCCCAGAAGTCAAGTCCCTTCTTAGGGCACAGTATTCTCCTTTGGAAGATAAACTGGGCTTCATTTTTGGTGTTTTTTTTTTAATTATTTTTTCTTTAAAAAAATGGATTCCAAGAAAGGACTGTACTTTTAGAAAGACTTGGGGCCAGTATGTCAAAAAGACAAAATATGGGAAGCTCAAAAGAGACAGAGGGGAAGTCAGAGAGCTATACTTAAGGGCACCCCAAAACAAACATCAAGGTTTGCCACTTGTCTACATTTGACTGCAGAATGTGCACAGGAGTCCGAGGCCCATAGAGGATGGCCAGCAGTTACAGGGAGCTGGCTCTTCCTAAGCTCATAGTGGCTCTGTGAGTCATGTAGAAGCAACTTCAAATCCTTGTGACAGCAAATGCTAATCTGGAAACTGATTACACCCCACTGAGAGGTAAAAGATGAGATGATTCCTTAATGGAGGAGCTGGGTTTGACTAGAATGCCTTTGGAAACATTTCATTTCAATTCTGCTCATTTCCTTAACACATGCCATCATTGCTTTCACAACCATGTCTTACACAACACACACCACACACACACAGAAAGCCTGCCTAATCTAAACATTAAATCTATATTCTCTTCCCTCTGTCCCACATCCCAATAAACCCTTGCCTCACTGAAAAGGACTTTATAAACAATCTCACTTAGCTATTAATCCTAGATGCTAGCCTAGAATAATCTCCATAGTTTTGTCGTCAATTCATTTTTCCTCTCAATAAATATTGCTTACATTCTCAGAAGTCTTCAAATTGTCAGACAGAAATTTGCCCTTCTTCCTCCATGAAGGTAGGAATAAATATTCTCTTCTTTAATTAGCATACTGTTTGAGGAAACGTATTTTTGCTATGAATGAAATTGACCTGCTAAAGTTCGAACTTCTAACATGAGAGCAGGCAAGTGAATGAATTACTAGGAGAACCAGGATCCTTTACCAGTAGCTTCCAAAATAAACAATATTTGCCACCACAGTTTTGTACATTCATCTCTTGACATTTAAACATAAAGATATTGAACACCAATGATAACATTACGTGCAAAACTATATAGATCATTAAGAGAAATAGCTGGCTTTCTATTTTGAAGCCACCATGTTTTGCTAATTTCTTTTCAAGATGCATTAGGTTACTATGTTGGGGAAAGGAATAATACTGTTCTAAACCACATGTCAGCAAAACAGTCTTTGGTCCAGTTCTGGCATACTGCCTTTTATATATATATATGTATGTATGTATATATATATGTATATATTTTTTATTATTATTATTATAGTTTAGGCCCTGGGATACATGTAAAGATCATGCAGGATTGTTGCATAAGTACGTACATGGCAAGGTGGTTTGCTGCCTCCATCCCCCTGTCACCTATATCTGGCATTTCTCCCCAGGTTATATCTCCCCAAACTCCCCACCCCTGCTGTCCCTCCCCTAGCTCCCTCAACAGACCCCAGTATGATGCTCCCCGCCCTCTGTCCATGGGTTCTCATTGTTCAACACCCGCCTATGAGTGAGAACATGTGGGTGTCTGATTTTGTTTTTGTGACAGTTTGCTGAGAATGATGGTTTCCAGATTCATCCATGTCCCTAACAAAGGACACGAACTCATCATTTTTTATGGCTGCATAGTATTCCATGGTGTATATGTGCCACATTTTCCTTGTCCAGTCTACCATCTATGGGCATTTGCGTTGGTTCCAGGTCTTTGCTATTGTAAAAAGTGCCACAGTGAACATATGTGTGCATGTGTCTTTATAACAGAACGATTTATAATCCTTTGGATATATACCCAGTAATGGGATTGCTGGATCAAATGGTATTTCTATTTCTAGGTCCTTGAGGAATAGCCACAACTGTCTTCCACAATGGTTGAACTAATTTACACTCCCATCAACATGTAAAAGTGTTCCTATTTCTCCACATCCTCTCCAGCATCTGTTGTCTCCAGATTTTTTAATGATCACCATTCTAACTGGCGTGAGATGGTATAAAGATATGTGAATGGGACACAGCCAGGTTCACTTACTTGCATATTATGTATAGCTTTTCTTGTGCTAGTTGAGCAGAGATGATAAGTTGCAACAGAGAACATGTAGCTCACAATGCCAAATAGATTTACTATTGGTACTTTACACAAAAAAATTTACCAATTCTTGCCCTAACCCAGTATAATAGGTTTTGGACAAGGACATTTATGTCTTTAACAAGGCTTCCCGGAAAGTCTACTATTAACCGATGTTTGAGAAATCCCACAATAAAATAAAAAGTGCCAGGCTCCAGGGACAGCCTGTGATGCAAGTGCAGAAGGGACACATTTAGAGACAGTTGCCCAAAGTCAGACTCTAAGGAAATTCTACACCATAGCTTGCTCTTAACTTTTTGAGTCTCAGATTCCCTCCAACTTCCTGATTTAGCCTCATATTTCCTGATACAAATCTTGGTACTTTTCCACTTGGCTCTTGGCATCCTCTTTTTAGACAGCCAGTTTTCATTCTTGGCATCACTCTTTAGTTCCACTCTTGCCACTCATATTGTGTATGTTTATCTGTTCCCGCTCCACTGCCGATCCTAGACATCCAATTCCCATCTCAGTTCAAGTACAAGCAAAACAACAACAAACACTCTTCTCAGTCAAATGATTTGTCTCTCAGGAGATCTCTAACTCTTGATGTTTGATCCCAAGAAAAACAGAAAATTGAGACACTAAAGCCATGATTTTTACCCCATATTTCAAGGTTAATCAGTGCCCAAGGAGTTGTTAAAAGGGATTTTCCAAGGATACATTAATTCCATGGCCTCAGGAAAACATCTGTCACCAAGTCACAGAATAGGATACCTGGTGCATTAATTAAATTTATAATCAATATTGTGTTCAGATTTTTAAAAAACAACCTTTTCCCCCAACTGTATCTATTTTTTCCAAAAACTTGGAACAGAATCTGTACCTGAATTTGTCTGTTGACAATGAAAATGTGGGTGGTAACAGTTTCTCAGTGGACAACCCGCAAAATCTCCACGCAATTGAATGGTCTGAACTTATCTTGGCCACTAAGCTACCCCAACATTTATTTTGACTGGAAATTATAACGTACTAAAAATTATAACATTAAGTTGAAGGTATTGATCTTAGAAGATTTAAAGACAGTCATAATTAGGAACATAGCTATTTTTAATAAACTGAAAGAGGTAGTTTAAAAAGCATATGTAGGCCACCATATATTGTACATAGTCACACACATGTATAAACACATATGGTATTATTGTGAGATATATGTGTATATGTATTAATACTGCAGTAAAGAAATCAAAAGTAGTTGTAGGAAGCCAAGCATCACTACAATTTAAAGTCATTTATGGTAAAGTCAGATAGCCCTTTTTATCATAAAAGCTTCTGATAATGCCACAAAATTAAAAATATAAAATAATGTGTATTTGTTATGACCTTGAAAAGCTAACTACAAATTTCAATTATGCTCAGTATCTCCTCTTAAAAATTTGAAACATTCGTAAGTTTTACGAACATATTCATTAAAGTATTAAGAAGAGAACTTATCTAGCAATAGAATACAGCTTTGCTTATGTGGATTGATTCCCATAAGGTTTCCAAAACCAGGATTCTTGTGGGTAGCTATTTAAATGGAGGCTGATCATGATGTTCTGAAAGTTCCATGTTACCTGATGTGTGTTGCATACATTATTGCATCACTGATGTTTTGTGTGATACATGGAATCCAACTACTTTCAGGAAATTCTTACAGCTTTGTCCTCTTGGATGGATGCCTTTGGATTCAAACTTCAGTTTGCATCAGGTAGAATTATTCTCCACCTTTGAATGCTGGGCCTTAGGACTTTAGGGTCAACTCAACTTCTTTCAAGACTGATCTGTCCCAGCACTAGCTTTCTTCTCATCAGTGAGCAGCAAAAGTGTCTCACAGCTGTGTTGCTTCAGATATAACAACTCTCTCCTCTGTAAAATTTGCATCATCCGATCGCTACCACCTCTGAGAAACTGTATGAGCCACTTCCAGCAGTTCTTTCTAGGCCCCTGGAGTTCCTCTCAAGGAGGTAATGAAGACATGTGTCAAAGTTAAATGAGAGAAAAACCCCAAGGGGTAAGAGCAAATGCAGCCATTGAGAGTGACAGAAATAACAAAAGCTGTAATATAGGGACTGGATGTGCTCCTGAGGGCACGAGGTGATGCAGATTTATGGAGGATCCTGGAGGAAGATAATTAAATTAGATCTTAAAAATTGGATTAAGACTTTGGTTAAAAAATAATAATAATAAAAGAAAAAATAATACAGCAAAGATTGTGACTCAAGAAAAAATAGTGAAGACACTCCAGTCAGTGACAGTGGAAGGGATTCCCTGAACCTTCTGTCCAAAAGGAAAGCCTTGGGTTAGAAGTGACAAGACAGAACACACTTGTTACCAGAGATGGCCATCCACATGGCAAGTGGGTAGGGAGCATGGCAGCAGCATGGCTGAAACAGAAGCAAAGAGGATGAGATCCAGGCTCGAGGGAGATGGAGCATGTGTGTGTAATTACAAGAGTCCATTTTAATCGTTTCCATCAAGTAAGTCTTATTTTCCTACTTAGACTACCAGTTTCTATAGGGCAGGAAAAATGTTCTGTAAGTATTTGAAAACACAGTGAAATGGGAGAATTCATTGATCCACCTTGCAGGACATGTGACATGGGTGTGGCTCACCTGTTGGATTGCTGCCACCACTCAAACCCCTGAGAGGAGGAGGAGCATAGATGGACAGGTGCAGGAGCCCAGAGAGGTGTGTATTACAGTGTGCCCTTTTAGACCTGCCATCCTTGGACAGCTTGAGTGTTAACCAGCTCAATGGACCCTCTGCCTTTTCTCAAGGGCAGAGGGACAATGTGACAGCTTTCTGTATCCCAAGCTCTTGCCCTACATCCTGAAAGAATCAGGTCACACATGGACCTGAAGGATGAATGTAGGATTTTATTGAATGTGGAGGTGGCTCTACACAGGATGGATGGGGAGCTGGAAGGAGGGATGGAGTAGGAAGATGATCTTCCCCTGGAAGTTCAGTCCAGCAGTCAAATGCCTCTTTGACCACCCCCAGCCTAGCTCTTGGTACTCAGGAATTCATCTTCTTTTTCTCTGCCATGTAATTCTGCCATCCATCTGCTTGTCTCCTCATCTCCTCAACTGTTCATCTGTTTCTGAATCCTGTAGTTTGGGGTTTATATGGGTACAGAATAGGGGGCATGGCAGACCAAAAGGTAACTTTCTGGGTGTGAAAACAGGAATGCCTGTTGTCCCCATTTAGGGCTACAGGTCTCCAGACTTGAGGGTAGGGTCTTTGCCAGGGAACCACCCTCTTCTACCCAGTATTTCCCTTTCTCCTGTCTGTGTCAATAGCACATACAAAATCTTATCCAAATTCATGAAAAAACTTGTCCAAGGTAACATGGCTCATGAATATCAGAACCCTTTGACCCTAGAGTTTTATTGACCAACTTAGATCAAATATACCCTTTTTTATATGCTATATATTTTATATATGCTTCATTCTTGGCTTCATTTTAAATCTCTTCTGTTGTTAATTTTTCTTTCTTACCTTCTCTTAATGTCTTACACAATTATCGTTGATAAACCTCTATAAGCCATCCTATGTCCTTTCAAGTACAAAGCAGTTAACTGAATCAACAAGGAATATTATTTATATGATACACACAGAGGCACACACATATGCATGTGTGTATTTCCCGTTAGGTGAAATAATTTACACTGTGTAGTTACAAGTTGGTTAACTTGCCCTTCAATCTCTGGGAATCCTTAAAGCAAAATTCTATCTTTTTACATTGCTTAACAAAAAAATTACTTAGGAACCCAAGTAAAGGTAAACCCCATTGAAATCTGGTCCCTCTAATATACTTCTCTTTCAAATCATCTATCCCAAATACTTTCCTGGTTGCCCGCCTGGGTGTCTCCTTTCCTACCAAGTCTCCACTCCATCACACCAAGTTCAAAGGACTCAGAAGGAAGACAAAGGGACCCCCTAAGTGTCTTAAGGCAAGCATTTCTGTTATTTAATGCAGTTTCATTACTTTTTATCACTGGGAGGCATCTTGGCATATGGGAATGGAAATTTAGATTTAGTAACTTTCAGCAATGTCAAAGGAGCTATTAACAGAACCAAATTCTACAGTGTCCTAGTTGCTCTTGGAATATAGGTTTCAGAGTCTCAGCACCACAAGATGACCCCTGAGTTTAATAGAAGTCTACCAATAAAAAATAAATAGGAAATAATAAAAATGACATACTGAGGAATTTAAAATCATAAATGCATGCAAATTCATCTCAAAGATGATTAATCAATCATTAAATAATTAATGAGGAGTTAATGTTTTCTTGGAACTGTCCTAGGCACTGTTGTGAATGAAAAAACAGGGGTAATTTAAGGCACAATTGTTGAAAACAGGGAAGCCATATGAAATGTTACATTAAAAGCGTAAAGGGAGAAAAATAAAAGCGCTAATGTACATAGTAAATTTACATATATACATATTATAGACTCTCTCTCTCTCTCTCTTTCTCTCTCTCTCTCTCTCTCTCTCTCTCTCTCT
>NW_016107657.1:1823073-1882111 GCF_001604975.1 Cebus imitator | reverse complement strand
TATATATATATATATATATATATATATATATAATTATTCTAAGAAGTTGTGTAAAAAAGGTATAAATGCCTTTGAAATAAAACACTAGAACAAGCACTAGATTAGGAAATGGGAGTCTGGGACCAGCTCTGACTTGGCACCCAGCAAGTTGTGTGTCTCTGGGAAAGTGAGTGTCTATGCCTGGCTCTTTGTTTATCTGTGAAGAGAACTGGATTATTTATAAACTGAAATCATATTTATGTTATGAATATATAATACATTTCTTTATATTAAACACTGACTTATAGATCAGATGAAATTAGAAATATTTTGGAGTTGCCACTAAATTAAGAGGGTAGTGTCAACCTAGGAAATAGTGGTGCTCTGAAAGTGCTCCTCAGTAAACTGAAATAGAGCCCACAGCAGAAAGGTAAGGAGAACAACCTCAAGAAGACTATTTTTAAAGTGCTTGTATTCTGAAAGAGAATGAGTGATGGTATTAGTAAAAAATCAAGCTATTCAAATAGTTAGAATGTTTATAACACACTTCTACATTGCATTTTTCGTAGAAGATGCAAAGCATTGTGACTAAGTCTCCAAGATGTGAAGATGAGAAAAGGCCCTGAACCAAAACCCAGCTCTTGCATTTATTAGCTGTTTCACTTGGAGCAAGTTAACCTCTCTAGAAATCAGTGACCTGGACAAAGAAACAAAAGCAACATTATCATGTAAATCATCCTTAAATAAAATATTTGCTATATATCCTAAGCCTGACACATCTTGGAAATACATCTTGGAAAACTTAGTTGTTATAAATATCTTTAAAATGCTAACATAGTCATACCAGCTGATGCCCATGTAAGAACTATTGAACTTTTATTCCTAAAATTAATATTGCCCAAAAGTTATAGCCCTCATTTTAATTCATCTCTCTAGGAGGAGAAATCTCCGTGGTTTTCATATCCACATTCACCCTCTGGCCTAGGCCTTACTGTCTCTCTTAATGCATAGGTAAACGTGATTTCTTCAGCTGAAAAAGTCTGCAATTCTTTTTTTTTCTTTTCCTGTCAACTCTTTGAGGGCATTGGGCTGACATTTCTGGGTCGGACTGAGTTTAATCTTTTTCTTTCAAATCAAATTATGGGGAAAATGCCAGGGAAATGGCTCCTTAACAGCTGGCATTGTTCAGAAATCACCGAGCTTGGTGAATTTGTAAGATAAGTGTCTAAATTGTGGGGAGAGGCAGACAGCTTCCCCTCTTGGGCTGATATCTGAAGAACTAATGACTAAATGACTCCATTTTGCTATCCACACAATGGCCTGTCCTGGAAGACTTGAGAGGCTCTCAGGGTTCAGGGCCCTCTCCAAAAATCAGCCTGCCTAAAAGCTGTCTTGGGATCTTCTCTACTTTCTTTGCTCCCTATTTAATAATGTTATAACTTTTTAAACTAATGAGAATAAAAGAGGATAGCTTCTTGCCTGGAGTAATGTTAAATCCATGAAAACCTGCCTATCAACATACTCAGAAAAATAGCTAAGAAAACAGAATGAATTCGGACAAAAGCCAAAAAGTAAGAAACAACTTTTAAAATATTATGGGAGGCACCAAATTCACATTAAATACTAAAATATTAAAATTGATTGAGGTTGTGAAATAAGTGAATTACTTAGTCCCCCAAGCATTCAGATTAATTTTTCATCTTCTTCTGCAGGCCACTTCCCACTGGCTTTCATTGAGTCCACTTAATATTTTATTTGCTGAAGGGAAAAGGTTTCCTTTTGACATATTGGCATTCCTGAGGTTAGTAGACTATCTCACTGCCAACTCCATGAGCAGCTTTCTCAGTCCAACTGAAGCAACAACAAAGAATAAAGTATTTGCTATACATACTAAGCCTGAAACACTTTTTTTCTAACCAGATCCTTCCCTAAATACTTGTATCCATGGATCCACTCCTTTTGCTTGTTATAATGCCCAGTGCCCCTTTTCTGATTCTCCCTCCAACATTCCCAACTATTAGCCTATTAGTAATATATCCAGGAAAAACAAAAAAGAATAAAACAACCAAAAGAGAAGTTGTGATCCCTACACTTGAGCTTCTGAAACTAGCTCTTACTTTTTCTGTTCTTTTTTTTTTTTTTTTTCCGGGAGACAGGATTCTACTCTGTCGCTCAAGCTGGAGTGCAATGGTGTGATCACAGCTCAACTCCGCCTTGTCCTCCTGGGCTCAAGCTACCCTCCCACCTCAGCCTCCTGAGTAGCTGGGACTATAAGCAGGTACCACCAGGCCCAGCTAATTTTCTGTTTTTTTTTTTTTTTTTTGTAGTGATGGGGTTTCGTCATGTTGCCCAGGCTGGTCTCAAACTTTTGGGCTCAAGTGATTCTCTTACCTCAACCTCCCACTTTACTTTCCTTTCTTGGGGCTCTGGGAAGGGGGCTTGCCTTCTTGGAAATTTAGATCAGCCAGAGAATGATAATCACTAATCTCTGGAGCTCAGGAATTAATATGGCAGATCATCTGTAATTAGGAGGTAAATTCTAAGCTAATAACCAGGTATCAGGATTGATGCTAAAGGAAGCGTGGATACATGTACTGAAGGAGTCAAACAGGCACTCACTGGGCTTTGGAAACTTACCAGGAAATTAAACATAAAAACCTCAATTTTCCCATAGTACATTCACATGCTGAATCTGGATTCCTTCCTTTAAGAAAAGTTTATGCTTGTGAGAAAATGAGATCAGAAATTCTCAATGTCTCCTCAGAATAAGAGACACAGTAGGATTTCAAATCCTCCATTGCTCTTTAATGTGCCCCTTCTTCATGATCACAACAGTGGAACAGTGCTTTTGTGTACTAATAGAGTCATCATTGCTAGATCTAGAGATGACTTTGACCTTAGCCTAGCCTAAAATCCTCCTTCCAAATGTCATGAAGCAGCAGCAATAAAAGATACCTAGCTTGCTCCAGTCAAATCAGAACAAATGTCTGCTTGTGTATCAGCACCCTGTCTCTCAAGTTCCCAGTGTAGGATCTTTGCATATTTAGAAGAATAAAAGATTTTCCCCTGCCCTCTCAGGTTCTGTGGCTGGGAGCTAGCAAATTAAACAGAAGAAATATAGATTAACAGAAGAAAAGGCATGTGTTTCTGTATTGATGTTAATATTTTTACATGTATAGGGGCTTCACAGAAGTAAAGACTCAAAGAGGCAGCTGGTTCTGAGGGCTTATATACCATTGCAACCAATGGTAATAAACTGAATAAGTGACTAAGTGGAGATAAAGGTAGTTTGGGCTCCTACAGATGTTAAACTATGTGAAGGTGACTAGGAAATGTGTAGTAGATAAGTTGTTTGGTAAGGTTCATTATGAAGACTCAGGCTATCTCTAGCGATGAGAGTTGTTCAACATTTCCTGGTATGGGATGAGGAGAGCTTTTAACAAAGGAAAGTATGCCCTGCTTTTAGGCAGAGAGCTCCTCTTGTATCTGCTGCTTCTTGATCGCCTTCAGCTCAAATCAATATACCAAAGCGACATATTTTGAGGGGAATATCCCGAGCCCCTTCACACAGATCGTTTTTAGGACAGCTGGCAGCCAGAGTATATCTTCTTATTCTTAAAAGTATTTCTTCTTCTATCAGATTACTCAAGATTGGGGGCCAATGCTGAAACCATATTATTTCAGACCACTTGAATTTAGAGGTACTGGTACAAAGAAATTATCTGCTTATAATATTAACACTCTCCTGGCCTTGTTCAATATTCAGACTAAAACCCCAGTGTATAAAACTAGTAGGCCTCTCTGTATATATGAAATACTATCAGCCTGTTAGCTCACTCCATTCCTGCGATGCTTTTAGGAGACAAGACAAGAGTCATCGGCCCCACTCGGCCTTTGAGAAAATATTGATTTAGCTTCATTATTTATCCAAAGTCACAAAGTCCTGAGGTCCAGAGCTCAGCTGCCCCAATGTGAGTTCTGTGTTCTGTCTACTGTTCCCAAACGGGAGGATAAGATATATTGCAGCATTTATTTCAAAGACATCACTTAGAAAGAAGATTCCCAAAGCATGAACAGAAGGGAACACTAACCCATGAGAAAATAACAGTGTTTGCAGGAATACAGGGAAATTGCATAACAACTAGTTAGAGAAACTAAGCTAAATAGAACTAAACACATTTTTGTGCTGTAGAAGTTTTGGGAGTCTTTAATATCTTGTTTGGTTTTGCAAACATGTAAGAGGAGTATATACTAGGCCTATCATAAACATTATGACCCTGGAAAGCATCAATTGAGGAGAATTTCAAGTGAATACTGAACCCTGGAATTCACCTCAGAAAACATGAGTTCTTGCCTGCAGCATCTCACTATTCTTCATCAGCTTTATCAGGATCCCAGGATGCCAGGTAATTAAAGGAAGCTAAAGGATTACTCCTTTATAACTCCAGTTACTTTTGCTAGTCTATACTCATATACTCACAATTCTCAAAATTCCAACAATCAGCTCATTGTGAATGTGCTAAAGTCATAATACGCAATTTCTCTTCTCAGACCAGACCTATCACTTCATAGCTAAACCTCTTACCTGTTCACAACTTCAGGATTTTTTTTCACATTCATTGCAATCATATCCCTTGCTTTGATCATACTTGTCCATTTACTGTTCCTATAATGGCCATGGTGCTTTTAAGATCTTGTCTTGGGCTTATATTGTTCTTCTTATCTGTAATGAATTGTTTTCTTTTTCCTCTTGGTCTAGCAGAATCCTCATTTTGGTGTCCCTATAACGTATCGCCTCTTCATGTCAGAAGTGAATTTCTTCTGCTATAAATGTTTACAGTGCCATTTACTTTCTGCCTAGTTTTGCTAGTTATATTTCACAGATTTGGGTTTCCTCTCCAATTCAGTCTACAAATTCTTTTACTCATCTTTGTTTTGCTGTCAGCACAGAGCCTGATGTCTGGCATATAAAACATTTCAAGTAATTGATTGTTAAAGTTAAATGAGACATGCGAATTGAAGTTCTATCAATATGTTGAAATCAGATTACAGAGGCCCTTGAAAGCCACATAGAGGACTTTGGCTTAATTTGATAGATATTTGGAGGTGTTCTGGATTTCTTCTTAAAGAGAAAGTATCAGAGAAAAAGCACCATCCCTAGTTGGCCAAGGAATGTAATTTGGTGGTCATAGGCGAAGCTTTCTGAATCTCAGCTCTTAGGTCTGAATCAGCCCTCTCCTGTTTCTGTGACCTTGGGAAAGTTACACATTTTTCTGGCTTTTGGTGTCTTCATTTATAAAATTAGAATAGCCTTACTCCTAGGGTGATTGCGAATTTTGGATAAGGTTATCTGTGGAACGCCTTTAAAGCAATGTCTGGTACCTACTGAGCCTTCAAGAAACATTAGCTAGTGTTATAATTAACAACAAGGAGAAGTGAAAAGAACATTGCCTTGTGCATCAGGGATCTGAACTCTGCTGCAGTTTGAAGACAAGGTACAAATGAGGTCAAGTATTATCAGTCAAAGAGCCTGACTGGCACTTAGAGAGGATGTGTATTTGGTGAATTCACCATTCTTTTCATTCCAAGCTCAAAATCAAACTAGTAGCACAACAAATGCATTAATCAAGCTTACAGAGACAATCTATAAAACACAGAAGCTCAATTCATTAATATACGATGAGACTTATAACTATTAAATAGATGAGATGTCGGTGACGGAACGGCACGTTCTTCCTCATAGACAAATATATCCAGGAAACCAAATTATAATCCAAGGTTGTTTGATGAAATGGGAACAGAGCAAGGAGAGAAAGTGGGTGACTTTGAGCACGTGATCAAGCTCATAGTCACATGTATCCCACACTACTGTAGGCACATACCCGCCACTTATGAGATGCCCCAACATACTCTGCACCTCACCCTCCCAGTGGGACAGAGAGCCCCTCTCTTTTGCTTCTGAGGGCCCCCTCTATAAAAATCATGTATACCATTGTTGTCTGGTTATAATGCACGTTATAATGGATGGATGTTTTCTAAGTACAATCAAAATAGAGTTTTGCCTGACTATATTCTTGATGCTCATAGACCACTTATTAGGACAGTTTTAAGATAATTAATCTTCCTAAACTTCATTGGTGGGCTTCTGAGAGCCCTAAGAGACTCTGCAGAAAATATTTCTGTATCCTATCCACTTTAAGTTTTCTTAAATTTATCCTTATATAAATCGTATATCAATTAGCTTGTGTTACATAATAAACTATTCTACCCAAAACTTATTGTCTTAAAATGTTTATTATGAGTCCTTTTGTTTGTTAAAGACTCTGTGGGCCAGCATTTTGGGCTGGACTCAGCTGAGCTCATTTCTTCCCCATCACATGATGTCAGCTGTGCTCGAACATGTGTCTGGGTTCAAACACTGCCGAGATGACTGTGACAGTCAGGGACTCTTGCCACATGCCTCTCCACATGTTTATCATCCTCCCTGTTCTGTTAGGCCAGGCCAGGAGCTGAATCGGGGTGAAACAGACTCCACTTCTTGGTGGGAGAAGCCATGAAGAATCTGTAGCCAGATTTCCCTTAACTTACTATGGATGGGAGTAACTTACAAGTGAACAAATTGATGAAGAAATGAATATGTCTTTGGGAGAAAGGTCATAGTAATCAAATACATTAGGCAAGTGAGTTGGCATCTCTGTAACCCATGAGTGCAGGAAACTCACTCATCTAGGTCATAGTGAAAGGGATCCCAGTGCAGCATGCATTATTCTCTCCTGACACTAAAATTTTGTGATCTTAAGAAGGTAATCAGCAAGGAAGGTTAAAGTCCCTGAAAGGCAGCTGGCATCAAGTGACCCTTCCTGAGGAAGCTGACACTGACCACTTCTGCCCAGTGATCGAATTTGATGGGTTTCATCATCTTCCTCCCCTGTCCGCTCCAGTTCTATCGATTGCATCGCCTTCAATATCTCTTTTGTGGTTAAAGGCTGCTCCCGAGACTGCCCTGTCTGAGTTGCCTAGTTTTGTCAATTCCAATTCAGCCAGACATCCTTTTACCCTTTCCTAGACAACAAAGCTTTTCGGTCGATGTTTTAAAAAAAAAGGAAAGAAAACTCATGGAAGACTTAGAAGCCTCAGAAAGTCTTACTAAACTCTTCCTTCTTTCGGACCAATTCTCCCTACCTGGGTTGAGAGCAATTCTTCTTCTCTGATGAGAGCTCATATTTATCTTCCCTTCCAGCCTTTTACCTCTGCCTTGGGACCTCAGACAAAAGTCTCCTTGTTATTCTTCCCTTTCTTTCTTCTTTCTGAAAATTAAAAATGATTTAGTGAACATAGAGGTAACCTGTACATTTTAACCTGTGCATGTCTTTCACCTTATTTTCCAGATCAGAAAAATACCGTTCGAGAATTCTCATTAGGGCTAAATTATGGAACAGGGACACTTTGTTTTATGCTTCAAATCCTACATATTTCTTTAAGATACTGCAGAAATACCTCCTAAAACAGGGGAATCATGAAACTGATAGCCTCAGAAGAATGTTTCAGTTATCAAGTGTCTTTTGTGCCATCCTGTCTGTAACTTTGTGATAGACATGAATCAGATAATCA
The DNA here is from genome assembly GCF_001604975.1 of Cebus imitator. NCBI lineage: Eukaryota > Metazoa > Chordata > Mammalia > Primates > Cebidae > Cebus > Cebus imitator. The sequence continues at coordinate 1,874,521 of NW_016107657.1, read as the reverse complement.
AAAGCCAATATTAGAAAAAAGTACTCAAACCATAGGGTAAAATCCAATCACCTTACTACAAATAACAGCTAAAAAATATAGTATCTCATCCCTGCCAATTGGTCCTCCTTTAACCTCAGCCACCCCATTCTGTCTGCTCTGCTCAGAAGCCGCATCAACCACTAGTCAGAACTCTCCTTTGTCTGCCTCCCTGAGATCACACCAGTTATGCCTCTCCTAGAATTTTGTCTCCATTAGTTGGCCTGGAAAATTCCTTTTCATATTTTAACACACATTTCAATTGTATCCTTTTCCAGTAAGCTTTTCTTGCTCTTCCTAGTTGTTTATTTCTTCATTTATATCATCACTATATGAATTTTACCTCCATTAACCTCACTGTAATAAAAATGTTGTGCTTTTTCTATAGATCTGTAAATAGAGTTTCTTCTTGAAGAAGTTGCAGAATCCTGTCTTAGTGTTTTTACAGATCCCCACCGTCCTGTCAGAGATTCTTCTGCTCTTCTAGGGGACTGGTGTTTGTACAACCTGCCTTTGATTTTGTAGCACCTCCTTTCCTACACCTCTCTACATCCTGTTTCCTCTTCATCTTCCAATGTCCTTCTCCATCATCATACTGCTCTCATACTAGAAACATGATCTTGTCTTCTTTGTGCTAAAATCTTGTCAATCTGTTCTTGCTCCTCCTTTCACTTCCATACCGTTCTTCTTTACCTGTAAACCTAATTTCATAAAAAAATAAAAAAAAAAAAAAATTTGCACCTGCTATCTCAACTGCTGCACCATTCAGATACTCCTTGATTCTTTACAATCGGATTTCTAACTTCACCACTGTTTTTGTAATTGCCTTCAAAAACAGATATAACTGGCTGGGCATGGTGGCTCACACCAGTAATTCCAGGACTTTGGGAGGCTGAGGCAGGTGGATCACCTGAGGTCAGGAATTCCAGACCAGTGTAGACAACATGGTGAAACCCCATCTCTACTGAAAATACAAAAATTATCTGGGCATGGTGGCAGGCACCTGTAATCTTTGCTACTTGGGGGGATGAGATAGGAGAACTGCTTGAACAAGGAGGCAGAGGTTGCAGTGAGCCGAGATTGCACCACTGTACTCCAGCCTGGGCAACGATAGTGAGACTCTGTCTCAAAAAAAATTGTAACTTATTTACTGGCCAAAAATGCCCACCTGCACACACACATGCAAACACACATATATAAATATAAGATTTTAGGCAATTTCTATTATCCTTAATCTTTCAGCAGCACTGGCTCCTTGAACTCTCATCCTTCATGACCTTGCATTCTTCTTCTTCCAGCTGAGAGACAGTCTAGTGAGAGACAGTAATTAACACTTAAGCACCACACTTTGGATTAAGTGATGTTCTCTGTTATGCACAAGGCATACTGAAAGCTCTGGGAGCCAGTCCTCGTCTCTCCTACATATTTCTGTTCCCATTCATGAGGTTCATACTCACTAAGGGTCGGTCATGTTTATGACCAAACACATTTTTGCCATTTGGGCTTTCTGTTATAATGACACATTTTAAATAATATGTAGGCCATAAATAAAAATGTAAGCCAATATGAATGCAAGAAACAGAATGATTTCTTTCATGAAAACTAAATGATAAATGTTTGATGAGGGCAATTTGGGGAAAACAGCACAACAAACCCTGTTGAATTAGAGATGTTAGTTGTAGGGAGAAAAACATCATAAAACTTTTAAGTGTCATCTTTCATAACATTTAGCATTACTTTAAAGAAATCAAAATGGGAAATAGTAGATGAGGCATCATGGTTATGGTTTATGCAGAGAAAAACAGCAGAGTGCTTCTTGCCTGAAAGTAAAATTCTAGTGGAGAGACAGATGTTAGAATCTAAACAAAGATTTTTTTACTCCTGGAAAGGACATCTATGTATTTTGATTAATCTACAATGACCAGTTCCTTTTATACCTCATAAGACGGCTTCTAGTAGAGGTAAGTGCTCATGGCTTATATCAGACAAAGATGACATTAAATCCAGCTCAGCTGCTTATTATCTGTGTGCTCCTAGGCAAATTACTTACCCTCTCCAATTACCTTATATAAATAGAGGAAACAATAATATTTTACTTACAGTACTGTTACAAGGAGTTGAAACATAAAACAACCAATCACATAAAAAGATGTTTAACCTCATTAGTATGTAAAGTTTATTACATAGTCTCTGACACTAAGTGTTCAATAGTGTCAGCTATGATTTTTATAGAAAGTACTCAGTAAGTTATCATCATCATCATCATGATCATCACTACCAACATGAATGCTATTCATTGATGCTCTTCCCTTCCCTCCATTTATCTTCATCATGGGAATTCCACATGGTCTGTATTCACTTCTCTCTTCTCTTCATAATAAAATTTCTCCTTTAGCAAGAGCATCCATCGCCATAGCATCAAGGCGCTGCTCTGCCCGTCATTCCCTTGCTTGGAAACATGTGGATTACATGTCTATTATGGGCAAGGTCCTGAGAGTAAAGTGTGGAAACGATATTGACCACAGGAAGCTCAACTTGTCTGTGACTGGCTAGCTCAGCCCACAGTTATTTCTTGTGATTCTGGAAGTGCTGTCTATACTTCTCATTTACAAACTATACTATATCTTGTATTGTTTTGAAACCAGACATTATATACGTGTACATACATAATCTCCTGTTGGTCTTGTTTCTCTGGAAAACTCCAACTAACACAGAGAGTGTTCAGTTTTCACCACATGTTGACATTCTTGGGTCCTCTTCTTATTTTTGAAACAAAGCTAGAGTTTAGGACTTGGATCTATTTTCTAATAGGCAGCAACATGAGCCTGTCAACCTTGGCAAATCCTGCTGCTTTGAGGTTAGAATGAAATTGTATGCACCCCAACACTGGACAAGGCTAGCATCAAATGTGTGGGTTCACATCCTCCAGTAAGTGACTCTAGACTTGCCTGTGCTACCATGTAGTACTTCCCAAATACCTGTATGCCCCCTATATGCCTCCCTATAAGCCCCTGCTGTGTTTGCTCACTCTCAGTGATGACACCTTAGCTTGGGTTTACAGTACTTCCTGGTGCCTGAGCCTATAACCTCAACCACCTTGTTTTGAATTTTTACATACTATGTTTTTTTATGTTCCTGCCCTTCCAACACTTCATCCCACCACGTACTCTTTTGCTGCTATATGCGTTTCATATGCAGTGTCTCCAAGAGTCAATATATTTTGACTTTCTTGAAATAACATCACTACCCAAAATTCCTTAACACGTCCTTTCACCAGACTGAGCCTTTTACATATGAGTTCTGGCCTAAATGTGAAATGAGGTCACTATTGCTTTTTGGATTCCAGATGGAGGACTGCCTGCTCCTTTCTATCATCTAGCTAGGCTGATATTTTGCATTATGATCCATCCTATTCTATCTTCTCCTTCTCCCTATCCCTTGCTGCTTGTGAGGGCACAGCATGACTCTTACTTTTGTTAACCCATGCTATGGTAGTATGCAGTTGTTAAATTTTCAATGATGAATTGGTTGATCCTATTAAATAAGCCCCAAGGGCAGGTAATACATGAGACAGCTACATAGAACAGCAGGAGGAGAGTGAAAACAGGGGTCAGCTGCAGCTTGAAATTGCATCAGACAGAAAGCCTGAGATCTTGGTTAGCTCATGGCAATCTTGAGGGCCAAGAGGTGGGGTAGTGTGGGGGTCCTCAAGGGATAGTGGCTATAAAAGGGAAAGTACAGTGCCATCAAAATCAACCAACCCTGCAACTATAAGGTATGTGTTAACATTTCCCGTTAATAAGAAGGCAAAGAAGAAAGAAGAATGGATGAACATATGGAAAAATCAGCAGGGAAAACACAGCCATTCTTTCCTCACAAGAAGCTAAATAATTAATGGTAGGCGGTGGATGTTTTGTTGATGAAGAAAATAGTAAAAAAAATCCTTATGGAAAGTGTCGGAGAGGTTAGTGATAGGAGATGAAGGGACTTTCTAATCAACCCAGATTCTCATGGACATTGAAGTCAGGAATAAGAGTTTAGGAACCACACAGAGTGCAATTATGCGTGATACTAATGGAAAAGGAAAAAGCAATCTTTTGGGGGTGATTCACACAGTGAGTAATTGACTCTGGCTTTGGAGAGTAATTGCAGCAATGGTGCCTCTGGACAAAATGATGAGGCTTTAGGGGCTGCAATTAGGCAGGTTCCAGATCCAGTGGCTTCCTGGGGGATCCAGGAGAGCTTGGAAGGGCACAGCCATGCTCTATCCTTATCTGTCCTTCTGAACCCTGAGCCTGAAAGCCAAACTCCCCAACATAGCCTCTTGAAGGTAAGTCAAGGTGGGCATGGGCAGAGGCAGACCCTCAGAGTGGAGATGGAAACAGTAATCTCTGTGTATACAGTGGGTCTGGGTCAGTGTCCACAGCAGCTCAACAACACATAGACTCCCATGGGCCTCCATAATCTTTGCTTCAGGATGGCTGCACCCCTAACTGCCCTCTGAAATCCACTTAGTACCTCAGCTCACACTCCCCAGTCTAAAATGCACTCCATTCTCTCTCAAGGTCAAGCAGAACTGTCATTCCTTCAGTAAGCTTTTTCTAGCTATTCTAATCTACAGATCCTCTCTCTTCCCTGGTTGTCCACAGCCCTGGGGTCTAGTAAACTGTAGCACTGTCATTGATTACAGTTTGAGTCTTATCACCCTAAAAGATCATATAAGCTTCTTAAAAGCCAGAGCTGTATACCAACAATATCCAGCACAGACTAGAGGCATTAATTGCCTAGTGAATACATATTGATCAATTGATTATTTAACTCACTTAGCACTTTCACATGACTTGGCTTAGGTATCTGATGGTTAAAAAAATTCAGTGGAAATCAAACTGATTTAATTCTAATTAATGAGGAATAGAGATGAAACAAATGGCTTCTTTGGAACAATAAAAATAGACAAAAAATAAAATGAACAATCACATAAAAAGATGTTAAACTCACTAGTAACCAAGAAAATATATTTTAAAACAGTAATAATATAAAGCTTTTCACACATTAATTTTGCAAACACTGATGTGGGAAAATGGTTATTAACACACAGTATATGCTTTGGTGGGATATATAGAGATAGAATCTTTATGGGACTTAAACCATTGGCTTTTTAAAAATTAGCAATCCTGTTTTTGTGAACATGCCCTAAAGACAAATGTATACTTAATCCAAAATTATAAGTATCAATATGCTTTTTAATGGCCATAAGGAAAAACTGGAAACACCTAAATGCCCACCAGTAACATACAGCTTCAATAAATTCTGAGGCTTCCTTATTACAAGACGCTGTCAAGCTAAAAGCAATGAAGGCAACTGACAGGGAAGGATCCCATCAAGGTACGAGTTGAAGCAATACATTAAACAACTCATTAGAATCATATGTATATAGATGATCCCATTTAGGTTTAAAATTCATATGAATATATGTATACACTTGACTATGTATCTCTATCTATCTATCTCTGCATAGAAAAGAGCAGGAGGGATACACAACAAATTACTCATTGTTTTTAGTATCCTCAAGCAGAATGGAATTAAGTAGGAGGAAAAGTGAAGAGGTACTCTATGTGCTTCCATACAAAATATAGAGTTGAACACAAAATAGAAGACTCATTCTAGGGCAATTCAGTCCAAATCTCAAGAAAAGGTTTCTGCATGTTCAATGTGGACATATACAAATGTGGGACGTATTCTGCTTCAAACAGTTGACTGCATGACTGGGATTACCAAGGAACTGCGACTTCACATCACGCAGAGGACACCACTGCCTTCCACCTTTGCAGAACTGTTCCTCCCATTCCACACTTCGGCACTATTCTTCTCTTAGGGCCCCTTTAGCTGCCTCAATTCACATTGATCTCAGCCCTCAGAACTATGGCATATGCCTGTGTCAATCAATTGATAATTAATTATGAATGATTTTATGACTTTGGTGGAGATAACTTTCAAATGAACCACGAAGCAATTCCTATATTGTAATGTTTACAGTTTTGTTTGACTTTCTAGCAAGTGGCAGAATTACAGAAGCCTGTTTTCTGGGGTTTTTTTCCCCCTTCATTCCCTTTTTTCTTAATTCCCCTTCTCTCCTCCCCTATTCTGGGGATGCTCTGCTCAAAATAAGAACACAGAATACTCTGCTAGGTAGAGAACATGGAGCCTTCTCTCTCTCAGCATACTGTGTCACAGTTTCCCCCAAGGTTCAAAGGCAATGTGGCACTTTAATTAACATGAAGGCTTTTTTCTCTGATGGACTTCATAGCAATAGAGTAAAAACCTGTCTATGGCAAACTGACCTCTGCAAATGAGAGAGCCTACAATCTCTTAGGTGAGCTCAGCTAGAGTTATATAACCATATGAAAAATAAATATTGCAATAACAAGGGTCCCATTTCAAGGGCTGATTCTGGGTATTGTTCATCTGTGTTTAAAAAGCTGGGAAAATAGCTCTTAAGCGACAGTCCATTTGCATCCATTACTCAGTCTCCATTCAAAGGAAGGTCAGGCCATCTAGGATTGCAACTGGTCCCAGGGCAGAGTGGCCTCTGCTCAGCAGAGCTATTCCCCAGGGCTTCTGATTGCTGTGCTCTTGGAAATTAAGGGGGGGCTGCTTAAAGGCTCTCAGAGTCCTCTGGGTCTTCTCTGTTTTCCCATCCTGTCTGCTTTTACTCAACTGTGCCTTCATTCCCCAACCTCCCCAATTCCTAGAATTTCATAATAGATGCACAATACATTTTAAATGAATTAAATTAACATTTTTAGCAACATCACAGAAATAAAAGCTCTGCCTCTGGCTGAATGTGAAAAAAGAGTTACTGCCTAAAATTTAGGTGTTATAGTAGAGAAAAAGGGGGTGGAGGGATTGAAAGAGAGAGAGATGTTTGATTTGAATTCAGGAAAACTGTAGTTGAAAAGTAAAAGATAATAGAAAGGTAGCAAAGGAGAAGATATGGGGTTTTAAATATACCATGCTGAAAAATATGAATTCATCATACCAGGTGCCAGTGAAGAATTTTAAGTAAGGAAAATGACATGACCAAAGGTCGGTTTTAGAAAGCCCACTCTGTAGCAGTTTCAATGGTAGACTTGGAGCAAATATCTTCCAACAAAACCAGCAAAGAGCCCATTGTAAGACCCAGGAGTTAAGCCTGTGCTAAGGCAAGTCCCAGGCATTACAAGTGAGAAACAATTTGGGAGATGCTGGATACCATCGTGAGGTCCTGGAGCCCAGAGGTGGCAGAGGAAGTAGAAACACTCGCAAGATAGTGAGGGCCGGGTGAATGACAGTGTCATGCACAGAGACAGAAAGTCCATGGAGTTGTTTGCATGGGGAATAAGGTGAGTTCTGTTTGAGACATTGTAATTTCCAGGCACTGTGTGGGAATTACAAGAAGGTAGAAGCTGTGGCATGGCAGGGAAGGGAGAAGCCCCGAGCTCTGAAAAGTATGGTTAGCGATGCCAGTCATTCGCTAAGAGACAGGGCTGATGCCCAGTGAGTAATGAGGTCACCCAACAGGTGAGTCAAGTAAGAAAAAACTGAGGATGCATTCCTTAAGAAGGCTCAATTTTAAAGTTTGGGCAGAGAAAAACAGAGTCTCTTTTGACTTTTCATTTCATCACCCTCATTTAATTTTAGTTTAATTACTGCCCTGGGTTTTCTTTTGCATCAGAGATGAGTCACCTCTCCTTTTAAGTCTTCATGCTACCTCCTGCATTTCTCAGTCTTGATTCTTTTCATTCCTGCCCAGATACCCTGTCTTGACACATCATTTTTCTTTCTACCCCCTCTGGCATGGCATAAAGCTCCTCTGCGTGTTTCCTGGGAGCACTTGCTTGTGGAGGACATGAGGGTTGGAAGCCTATGAGGCTGGGGAGAAGACAGGAAGTGGGCCCAAGGCCTTAGAAATAAGCATCAAATAAAAATTCTCATTAATCCTTCACGGGGATATTTTAGAGTGTATAGTCAATGCTTGCTCAATTGTTTAGGTACCATTATATCTACATCAACAGTTTCTTACCCCAAGGAGCTAAAACCTCATACGTTTCCAGTGTGCTTAAGGTTTTAGACATAATTCCAACACATTCTTTATATAAATGAATGCAATTCATCTTGTCTATACCAGTAGGAATAACAAAATTAATAAAATACTAAAATATGTAAAATAAATGAAATGATATCACATTTCAATATAACATTTTAAAATGTCTCATATATTCAGAAGACACTCAGGAATGTACATAGATCAGAGATTATTCTCTCTCCAAAGAGGTACCTGAGGCAGAACCAGGACCATGACACAAGACCCAAGCATAATATCAAACCCACCCATGCTAATTTCTAGTAAAACAACTTCCGAACATTCTGCCTATGTCTCTGCTTCTCCAGCTGAGAGAGAGTATAAGTCTTTCTGTTTCACATGCATCAGAAAGCAGCTGGTATCTAAATGTATTATAATGAAAAAACTTTCCCCTCAGGTGGGCTGAGGAGGTGGAGAGGGGGTGGCAGGAAGCTGTAACTGCACAGAGGTATTGGCATTGCTTTGTTGGAGTTAAGGAGAAGGAGTGTTTCTAAAGGAAACAGAAATACCAGGACACAGAAGCAAGGAGCAAAGAGAGGAAGTGGCTGAAAATCTAAACACAAGATGAAAAATAGGAAGGCGAACAAGAGAAAATGAGAAGGACCAGAGAATCTGAAAAGCTGATTTGAAAAAGCATTTGGAAATTAGGCTTGTTTCACAGTAAAAAGAAATACACTTTTTGGTAAATAGTTGTGATAAAAAAATTTTAAATGAGGCTATAAGGAGAAAAGCATTTCAAGCATGGGCAAGTAGTTGGAAAGTATAAAGCAGTGCAGAATTGCAGAAACTGAAAAAGAGGAGGCACATTTAGGGTGGAGTCTGATACCAGAGCCCCAGGGAGCAGCCCTGAGCCCTGACTGAGCCATCTAGGGTTTGCCCTTCACCAGTCACTTAATTCCCCTTTGAAGCTTCCTGTCAATCACACCCCTGAGGGAGCCCAACGGTGTTAGAACCATTCTTCCCAAGGCACTCCTTCCATTATCCTCGCTAAACCTGCCTCTGCCGTAGGGATGTACGCAGATTGCTCACATTAAGAGGCAAATTGATTATGAACTGAGTTTTGTCTACCAACAATTTTTAATATGTAATCTTGTCATGAGTGAACGAAAGTCATTAATAATACAGTAAGCAAAATGTGCTACAGTTAACCTTAAATTATAACTTACAAAGAGCATTCTTGCAGTTTCTTCTTTGATTTATGAGCTCAGTTTATTCTATGCAAATTCATGCACAGTTTCTAATAAGAGGGAGGAGGAAAGATAAAGGAGCTTTGAATATTTTATAAGCTTTTCCCACTTACCTTAATTTAGAATTATGAGGCTGAATATGTAAGTAGAGAATAATTACCTATTACTAGTCTCCCACATAGTTTATCTATTTCAGCTCTGAACATCCTGAGCAATGCAAAGCGTAACTGTTTTACTACCTGTACCACTGTGAATATGATAATTAGGCCTCCTTCAGCATTACTTGTTGCTGACACATGAGAAGATACACACTGCAATATAACCAGACAGTCCTGCACTGTGGTTTGATATCTGTTTTAAAAATAATATTCAGGATGTTCAGTATTTCATTCATTGCACACAGTTAGTGGACTTTTTAAAGAGGTTTGTGCCCTGAAAAAAAAAAAAACTTCCCTACCTTTCTTCTCCCACTGCTGCATTCTGTGAGCTCCAGGAATATGGGATTAAGTAAATGGAGTTGTTCTATTGCAAGAGGTAAGATTGATAGCCTGGAAGACAGAAAGCTCATTCCAGGAGCAGCATGGGAGCTCCGTTCTTTCTCACCCTTCTCCTCAACGGCCTCCCCACCCACTTCTCACACACCAGTTCTGTGCCTCTGACTCCCTGCCCACCACCCACAGTCTCAGGGTTTTATACCACATGGATGTTCAGGTGAAGTGGGTGAAGAGAAACAGGAAGGAAACTCAGTGTTTAGCAGATATGGCCAAGAAAAGTTGAAACTATGCCTCATGGGACAAAAGTGGCTGCTCAATTGTTAACTACAAGGAAAAGGAAATGGATTTCCGGGGTCACCAGATCTTGATTATGTCAATAGCAGGACTTGGTGACTAGTAGAAGACTCCACAGTGAAGCAATTTCTGGAAAGAAGCACTAATTCTTAGGTGTAGGCTTAGGAACCACAGCCTGGACCAGGTGACAACTGGTCATGCCCAGACTTCAGGATTCACACATACTTTCTCAGGGAAGTCGCTAGTAATGGTGGCTTTGCTTTTTAAGAAATATGGACCTGGGTAGAATATTGAAGCTGACCAGCCCATTTAATTTAGGAAATAGGATGGAATAGATGGCCAGCTCTTTAGTACCTGGACATACAAATGGATTCAGAGCTCACAGGAGTAAGAAGGGGCTAGCCTCTGCCTGCTCATCATTCGAGTCAGCTGGACTCCCCATTTGAAGGGACGCAGGATCTCAGATTTGTTTTGTCTTCTTTTATTACCAACAAAAACTCTTAAGCACCTAGTGATGTGCTGAATTATCTGAAAAATAACATGGATTGAGAGTGAATGGTCCTTTGCTTTAGTTAGGGCTCAAGGCTAGTGCGATGCAGTGGTCTCCTCTTCTATCATAGTAAATGCTGATCAAATTTAACAGAGGGAGCAAGCAGCTTCCAATAAAAAGAGGGAAAAAAAAGGTTTTCCTTCCCAGTAAATCATATCATTGGATTTCATGATAATTAGCACTTCATGTTGTATTATGGTGATGGTGTCAGCCCAATAGCTAAACAGAACAAATGAGTTAAATACCTGTCAGCCGGATGTTTCAGGTCTGATTAAGGACACTGCAGGTGTATCTGTCTATGCCTTTTCTTTTCTTTTTTCATGGTGGACAGTATATTGAATTGTCTGTCATCATTCTATTAACATCAATTATCGATGAGTCAAGAAAATTATAGTCCCTTCTCTTGACCATAGGAAGAAAACTTCAGAGGATAGTCATTAATATATTAAGAAAAGGGAAAGGCACACTAAAATGAAATTTTAAAACCTGCTCTTTAGTGCCTAATATAAGTGAATAAAGGAATGAAATATGCCTCAACTCATTCATTTCTATCTAGCTGCTGCTTTGCAACAACCAGGTAGTTTTGTGACATAAAAGTCACTGGTGAGTTAATCCTGGGATATATAAAACTTACAGAGATTTACCAGGTGGCATGCACTCTGCCTTTAATCTTACATACATTGTTCATTTTTTTCTTTTTCTTTTCTTTTCTTTTTGAAACAGAGTCTCACTCTGTCACCCAGGCTGGAGTGCAGTGACACAATCTCGGCTCACTGTAACCTCCACCTCCTGGGTTCAAGTGATTCTCCTGCCTCAGCCTCCCAAGTAGTTGGGTTACAGGCACCTGCCACCACGCCCAGCTAATTTTTGTATTTTTAGTAGAGATGGGGTTTCACCACATTGCTCAGTCTGGTCTTGAACTCCTGACCTCGCTATCCACCAGCCTCAGCTTCTCAAAGTGCTGGGATTACAGGTGTGAGCTACCGCACCCGGCCAGTTCATTTAATACTTATATTAGCTCAATAATATTTTGTTATTCTAATTTTAAGTAAGGAAATGCAACATCAAACAGCAGTGTTTATCTTTTATTATAACAACTAATAGTTATTACACACCTCTCTGAGTATAATTACATGCTCAGCACAGACTAAGGAAGACTAACAGAAGGGGTAAATATCACCCCTATCATAAATGATTTTCGAGTGAAGTTACAGTTATAAAGCAAAAGGTGAAGAAAAATAGAAAAAAAAACCCAGAAACTTAAAAACAGAAGAGAGGAATAATGATAGGGTACAATGCAATATTAGAGCTGTCACAATGCATTATATAGTTGATTGTCAAACGAGTGGCAGAGATAGAAACTGCTATCAGTTTAGAAAGGAAAGAGAAAATTATGAGCTAAAGTGGTCTGAAGATTCTAGGAGAAGGTAGGGAGCTAACTTTGGTCATGAGATGCGTAGGAATTGGATACAGCAAGAAGGTCAGTGGGACATGGTAGGGCATTTCAGATGTTTCAGAGGGAGAGTAGGAAAGAAACGTTTGAGGGAAGTGAGCAAGTACCAGCTCAAACTGAGAGGCAAAGAGATGTTCAGTCAGGTTGGACAGTAAGATTCATATAAACAGACAATGAGTAGTAAGGTTGAAGGCGTTATTCAATAAGGCCTTGAAGAGGAGAGAGAAGAACTTGGATGACATTATTATTTTTAAAAATTGAACTATCCTCATTTTAATTAAATCAGTTGTTGGCACTGGCTTGCAGTTAATTGCCCTAACTGATCATGTTGGCCAGTAACCTTGTACTTTGCCTCTCCACTACTATTTTCTATCACTACTATTATGATTACAGAAAATACTTTCAAATGCGGTTTTACATCTGTCCTATAATCCCTTACAAACCTTGAACCTCAAGTCTAGCGGTCTCCAACATTTTTTGGTCATACATATCTATCAGGAAAAAGGCTTACACACACACACACACACACACACACACACACACACACACACACACATATATAATGAATTAATATGCTACATTCATTATAAGATAATTAAAATCTAAATTTTAAAACATGAGAAATGAAATAACCAATATTTACATTTTTATTTTATTATGTAATGTAATATTAGCCTTTTTGCTGAAATCAAAATCATTATTCATAACAATATTTTCAATGAAGGCAATGAGACCGAATGTGCTTCACATTTCAGAAAGTCTTGCTTTAGTGCCTCGTGATAGAACAATTGTGAGGTCCAGCACTGACTGCAGTTTATTTTGGTCCTTGGCTTTCATGGCAGCTCTAACTAACTGTAAAAGGGACTCCATAAAGACCCATGATGTCCATGAATAAGGTCAGAATTGCCTATGCTGACTAGTCAGGAGCTCACTTTCCAATCCTGTGTATTCATAGAAGAAAATTATTTGTTGGAGTTTTGCTAGTCAATTTCTAGCTTATTAAATCAAGCAGGTTAGAAACTGTTTCTCTGATATTTTCAATGTGCTTATAGGAGAGCTTTCGTCATTACTTTTGGCAATAAATCACACAGGTTGGAAACCACCTTTCTAACCATTCACTTTCAAATGGAGTTACTTTCTGCTCATTGGCTGACCCCTCTCCAGCTCTTGTTTCTACCTGGTAATGGGAAGAGAAAGAGGAGAAATGTTGGCTCCACCATATCCTAACGAGACAATTCTCCTGGGCTGGCATTGTGAGTGTTATTTTTAGTCTACAGTTTCCTCACAGGAATATCAGAAGCCACTTGGCTATTGTTTGAAGGTTATTTTAATTAAAAGGAGATTATATAATTTACAAATTCACTTACCTGGATGCATATAAACCACAAGGGAACAAAAGGAAGAGTGGTGGTGCCCCACCAATCTCTGTATTAAGGAACCTTCACCCTCCCCTCCAGACACCTCAACTCACTGTGAATCATGAGACTGTCTGGCTTAAGCACTGAAAGAGAGGGCTTCTATGACAAATTAAAAATTAAATGTTACTCATTTCATCCTTTTACTAGTACAAGTTTCTGATATTTCCATACCTCAGTGGATCATCTTATTCATCCTCTGATTATGAGCATCATTTTGGAAACAATTGTTTTGCACCATTTTGAGTGTATGGCATCTAAAGGCAGAGGAGTTTGTGATTTGACCCAAGTACCACACTCATACAACGTGGATGTTTGCATTAGAAACAGGTCTCTACACTCACAGCCCCCCGTGCCCACAAGGGAGTGGCTGTTAGTCAGGCATTCACAAGAAGTACACTCAGAGAAGTCAGAATCTCAAATGTGATTTCAGATTCATTTGTGTAATTTCTTCCTTCATTCCCTGACCACCTCTCCACAAAACACACAAACTTAACAACATATATGTTAGACTTAAATTTAATCCAAAACATTTCCCTAGAGTAATGAGCGGTTAACACAAACAAGTGCTTACAGGCATATACACAAACTAATGTACAGATGCAAGTTGTTCTTGAAACAAAAATGTCATCTAAGGGAGTGTTAGTCCAACTATAACCCCTAAAGGCCCAATATAATGTCAGAAACGTCTACCATCAAAGTTATTCTTAACAAGCTCTTTTCATTATGCTCTGCTGCTTGGGATATGAGCTTTGTGTACTTGAGGCAATAGTGCCTAACACATGTCATGTTAAAATCATATTATTAATACCAGCAGACTGGGTTATATAATTCAGAGTTTAATTTCAAGGCTTAAGTTCTAAATGCCATAGGAATTAGAAAAAGAAGGCATGAGAACAGGCTGTGAAGAACCAAGAGATGTTTTTCTGAAAAATGAAAAAAATCTGAATTTTGAGGGACTCACAAAGCTAGTCTGCTTGTCTGATAAAGACTGGCACTTGAGAAAGGTTTGAGGCAGGTAGCTCAGCAGCTGTGTTATGATCTAGGTGTGTGTAGGGCCAGTGAGAGGGTCAGTGGGTCAGGATCAGACTCATGGATCCTGTGATGTGCTATGTGCTCACATGGGTCTTTTCTCCTAGAGGTGGCTTTAGTGCCTACTTCCGATGGAAATACCTCCTGGAAGTGTCAGCTCTGTCAACTGAATTTTCATATCTCCCCATTAAATAATCAGGATGTGATTGGGTTGTTATATTTATGAGGCAGTTTTTGAAACCTCTTTGAAGATCATTTTCAGTTACTGCAGTAAAAAATGCCCTTCATGAGATTTTCCCCTGAAAGCTACCCAACTTTACAATCTAGTGGGTTTGCAATTCTTGGCTGTATTATCATGTTCTATAAAGGCTAAAATATAGGGTGATTTCCAGGGGCCCAAAAGGTGGGGCAGAAAATAAACATATGATGTTCTAATTGCTATTTAACAACAGCAATTAGAAGATTAGAAGAGAGAAGGTTATGACCCACCCCAATGCATATGCAACCTTCCTAATTCTGAATGGTTCCCTGGCTTCTTTGATTAACCGCTGAAGGAATGCAGCCTCCTCTGGTGGTTAATAGCATCCTCAGAAGCCTCTTTGCCTACCCTGTGACTAAGCCATAATTTTTACCTGTAAAAAACACCCACCCACCCTCTTCCCAGCTTTAAAAATGATCTTTCTAGCTTTTGCCTTGCCCCTAGCATGCCCGTGAGCATGGCATCACAGGACTGTTTTCTAAGGTAGTCACTATGTCCTATGTCCTGTGCCATCATAAAACTACAAAGAACACCAGCTGGAAAAATATGGCCAGTGCACTTAAGGGAAACTTTCTCCAATGTGCTCAAGAAAGTAAATTTCGTCTTACCCCTAACATAAGAATGTAACTAGATCAAGGTAACCCCCATCATGAAAAGTTCCTCTGCTTCTGAGTCCTGTGCACACATATGCATTCATTCAGAATCACTACATACGGTGTTCCCCTCCTTGATAAAATTCCTCAAGGATCAACCCAAGACTCCTTGGACACTCCAATATCCCCAGGTCTGGTCTCTCCCTTTGCCCTTTCCCTTGAGCCCTTCTTAGCTAATCCCTTTACCTTCATTTAGCCAAAGTCTGTAGTTTCTTTTTAACATGTGTGTTCCTGCTTCCACTCTATTACATGTATTCTGAGAGCATATGCAAATTTTTAGTCTTTTTGGTTCACATTTCTCTGAATCGAGAATACAGCTGAGATAATATATGCAAGGACTCCCATAGACATTTGTACTTAATGTAGATAATAACATGGACTCCCAACCATATTCTGTGATTACATGAAACTTTTATGATATTAGAAAGACTGAGTTTACTTTTTATGTGAGAGAATCACGAATTACTGGGGCCAGAGGGTAGACAGTTGCAATGGTTTGAATGTGGTTTGCTCCTACCAAAACTCATATTAAATTTGATTCCCAATATGGCAATGTTGGGAGGTGGGACCCAGTGGGAAGTGTTTGGATCATAAGAGCACTTCCCTCTTGAATAGATTAATGCTGTCTCTCAGGAGAGTGTTAATTTTCACTTTCACAGGAATGAATTAGTTCTTTAGAGAGTGGATTGTTATAAGTGAATCCAGCCTCTCCTGTGAATCTCTTTGCATGCACCAACTTCCCTTTCTGCCATGAGTTGGAACAGCAAAAGACCCTTACCATATGGCTGCCCTTTCTTGGACTTAGCCTTCACAATTGTGAGTGAAATAAATTTTTCTTTTATTATATATTACAGTCTCAGGTGTTCTGTTACAGCAACACAAAACAGACTAAGACAACTAAAATATATTGTTGTGAATCATGCATCCTGGTTTTCTTGCGCCTTTCTAGTGTTCTTCTATATTTATTTTGGCTTTGACATGTAATTTTCTTTGGCCAACATGACCTGAATAAATAAAACACAAAGGCTTGAAAAGCTTACAAAATGGGGCTTACTTTCTTGTAATCCTGCCACGATCACCTTAAAAGGCCCAGAATCATTTGTTTGAAGATATATGACCCGCTGACAGCAAAAACAAAACACCAGATGTGAGAAGCTATCCAAAACAATCCAGCCCCAGTTAGCCATCGGATGACTACAGCCACCGTGAGACCAAGTGAGATCAGCAGAAGAATCATTCAGCTGAGCCCAACCCAAATTCCTGACCCACAAATAAAATGGCTGATGCTTTAAGTCCCTATGTTCAGGAATGGTTTGTTTTGCAATATGGATAACTAACGCATATTTTAAGCAAAATGATGGCATAATCAAACAAGTTATAAAAGAATCTCTTGGGCTACTGTATGGAGACTATGTTATAGAGAAATAGGACAAAAGCAAAAAGCAAAAAGACATTAATAATACAGTTGCAGTAGTTAGGATTGATGTGGGATAGAAGAGAGACTCTTGGACTAAAAGAGACTGAGATAATTCAGAAACCCATCTGGCACAACTACTTCTTTGAGGATTAGAAATGTTTCTTCACTGAGACTCAGCTCTGCTGGACTCTAACTAGGATATGATTCTGCTTTCCACCCTTTGAAGTTTGGGGTTCAGAGTTCTATTTTTATTTTGAATTATCTCAAACTTTCTTAGTCCAAACTGGCGGGGCTTTCACTAATTTTAGTAATGCAATCCTTTGAAAAACCTTTTGGGTTTCCTAGAAATCTTACTGATCTTCAACCAATGCCCCAAATCCACATTTAGAATTCCTTTTAAAACAAACATCTCCAAAATTTGGGTGTGTCAGACTACTGTGGGATAATTCGCTTAAGATACTTAACACTTTTTCTTAATAAAGTTCTAGAAAGCACTGCCTTAAATGTTTTTGAGGTCTTTAGAAAATTTTACAAACTCTTTGAGCTTTACTGTGGCTACTTTTCACTTTGAGAATCACTAGTCAGCTGAGAAACTGTAGATGTGATACAACTTTATTTTCCAGATTAGGAAGTCCTAACTCCTCTATGTTTCATCAAAATTTTACTTAAAAATTAAATAGTCATTATTTTAGCTAATTTCTTTCTTCCTATCTCTTATGCATAGTTCAAAGAAGCAAATTGACACTATTAAATCTCTGTTTGTAAATATTCTTAGCCAAATCCACAAGGTCATCAGGTACCTTTTCAATCTTTCAAGTTACCACAGGTGATATTTTGGCCAATATTTTATACATTCATAGACCACTAGTTTTTAAGCATCTAAAAGCACTTTCTCAACATTTTTCCAGCCTTAAGTCTTTTGTTCACTTTTCTTCCAAATTTCACCAAAAGATTTCTTCCCATATGTCCAGACCTCTCCTGCTGTCCAACCCAAAGCTAATGCCACATATTAAGGGTTTTTGTTGCAATAACATCTTGCTTGTAGGTACTCCAGTAAACTAGTAATATTCCCTATAAATCATCCCTGGTATCCATCACAGCCTTATATTGTCCCTTCATACATAAACTCTGGGGTTGGTTATTTGACTTCTTTGGCCAATGGAATATCAACAAACATGATGCAGCAATTTGAAAGTGCTTAAGCATTGGAGATGGCACTCTTAAAATGCAGTTGCTATCATGTGAGACATCTAACTCTTCTATTGGAGACATGTGGCCCAGGTGACATCTCTAGCTATCTACCAGATACGTGAAACCATCTAAGATCATTCAGCCTGACACAAGTTGTCATATTATTATAGCCATAACAGAGACCCCAGGCAAAACTAGCATAAGAAATATCCACTTGATTCCCTCCAAAATTCCTGGACAACAGAATCAAAAGTAAATACAACTATTGTTATTTTAAGCTAATATGATTTGCAGTGGTTTTATAAACAGCGGTTTTCATATACAACATTAAATAACTAAAAGAGAAGTTAGTACCAGAAGTGTGATACTGTCATATTAAATACTAAAACACACGTCACTGGCTAGGGAACTTGGCAATGGAATCTGGGAAAAAAAAAAAAAAAGAAAAACCTATGACATACAGTGGCAGAACAACTGACAAAAACATTGTTAGCAAGAACTAGGAACATAGAAAATGTACTTAATAAATTTGTGGTTCTGACTAAAGCAATCTCAATCTAGAAGGTTAAAAATATCAGTTGGATCTTTCTAGCTGTGTATGATCATGTGTTGCGAGAAAGAATAAGCTAAAGAAAGACTGTTCTGTTTGTCAGCAAATTTGACAGGCATATGGAAGGCGGCATATGGCAGACTGGAAAATAAAACTATCTTTTATCCTCAGTTTCTCCAGCCAGACAAACATTCTTAAAGAAAGAAATGGTCTCTATGTAAATACCAATTCAAGAGTGTAGCTGTAACAGCATTCATTAAAACTTCAGAAAGGTAGAAGTGGCACCTAACAGATCCTCTCTGGTAGAACATGTGTCTTCCAGGAGTATAAAGGTTGTGCCCCTCACCAGCCTAACATGCCCCAAATAGAGAGAGGTTTATCTGAAATAAATAAATGTGATGTGGATTTTCTCACATATAATGACAAGAAATTAATCTTATACTTAAGAAACCCACAAGTTTTTTAAAGGAATTTTATTAGCTTGTACTAAGTTGACCAGAGACAGTTCAAAATAGAGCCCAGAGGGATGAGCTAAACCTTCAGAAAAAAAAAGAAAAAAAAAAAAAAACAAGGAAACTACTACCACCAGATGTCGAAATGTTCCCTAATTGAGAAGCTTCTCTGGCCCCAAATAAGCCTAACGCCATGTGCCTGGTTCAGTTTCAGAATTACAATAGATTAGTTAGATATTCAGAAATTTTTTAGACATTGATTGTTAAACCATTGGTTGCCTGAAATCAATAATGTTTGGAATATTTATATAACAAACATTAGCAAATGCTATAAATCAGAGATTTTAATTATTTTCAGAGACCCAACTGATCAGAATAGTATGGCTGCTGGGTGAAGAGCCCAGTTTTATTTATTGGAGGATGAGAGGTCACCTGAACAGAGATGCGTGATCACAGTTGAAAACTGCCTAGACCAAAAAGTCTACCAACTGTAAGATGTGTAAGTGAGGCCATCCAGGATCATCCACACCGAGATGACCTGGCAAGATGACTTTAGAATGCCCCACCTAGATTGCAGACTTGTGGGCAATAATAAAATGGTCACTGTTTTGGCTACAACATTTGGGGTGGTTAGTTATGCAGCAACAGATAATTGACACAGCGTGTTAATAGTTTCTTATCCCACTCAGAGAAATTTATAACTCTTGCCATGATCTAGAAACCCTACATGCTCTAAACTCCTCCCAGGACCTAATCTCACTTCTTGCTACTCTTCCCCTTTGCCTTTCCTGCTCAAGCCACCCTGGCTCTCTGCCATTACTCAAACAGGAAGAAACACTTTCCAACTTTAGAGACTGGCTGAACTCCACTTCTCTCTACCTGGAACACTCTTCCACCAGTTAGCATGTAGCTATCTCTTTTAGGTTTTCCATCAAGTGTCTCTTACCAGACAGGTCTTCCCTGACTACCCTACATAAAATAGGTCCCTTCACTTTATTTGCTTTTACATTGCTACATTTTCCTTCACAGCATATGTAATTACTTGTATCATTACATACTACATCATATATATTATTTCATATTCTATATACATTATACTTTTAAAAATGTGCTGTTGCAATGGTCTATATAACTATATGTACTATATAACATATTAAATACACATTTATACACAGTTATAATTACATGTAATATGTTAACCATTATACATTTATTATTTATCTTCCACCAATAAAATATAAATTATTTGAAAGCAGGGCATTGTCTCTTTGGTTCTCTTCTGTATCTTTAGCCCGTAGAATTAACCGGACACCTAGAAGGTGATTAATAAACATTTGTTGCATAAAATGCATGAAACATATTAATTACATATGCGTCTGACTGTGCACTTGGAAGATAAGATGGAGAAACAACAACAATCAGCCTATACTCTGATAAAAATAATAATAGTATATACACATACAGTGCTTATATATACCTGGCATTGATCTAAGTGCTTTACACATACGCATTCAATCTCCACTTAAGCTGGTACATATACACTATTATTATCCCCATTTTACAGGTGAGGAAAGTGAGGGATGTAGGGTTGAAGTACTTGCCCAAGATCCCACAGCTAATAAATATCAGAATTGGATGCCAACCAGCAGCTGACTCCAATGTTCAAGCCTTTTATCACTATTCTATATATCTCTCAATTAACTTATGGTAGTTGCAGAAACAAAAACAACATTCTTAAAACAGAAAATAGTTAAATGATGCACTGTGAAGCTTAATTGCAAATTACAATAATAATTCAAAGAACCCAAATGTCTATCAAAACTGGGATGGCCAGAAGAGGTTTCCTTGAAAAGGTAGGGCTTGGCCAGTGCTAAAGAGCCAGTTAAAAGAGACAATCACTTTAGAAGGAAGACTTGACTTGAATAGTGATGCAGTAGAAAGAAGGAATTCAGTAGGAGCAGGAACATGCTGACGACCAGTGGTGACCTAATGAATCGACCTTATATTTGGTTTTAGGGGAATCACAGGGCCTGATGAGACTTGGAGGAAGGTTCAAGCAGATCATGTCCTAAGTGGAGAAATGATTTGGTTAAAAATCAATTTTCTGATTATTAATTTTTTTCTCTAAAAAGAGTGCTTTCTGAGCACCTGCCTAATAAGAAAGACCCTGCTATGTACCGTGGGGAGTATGAAGCAATATAAGAGGTGATCTTCAACTTTGAGAAAGTATATTCTAGTAAAGGAGATAAAGCACAAATTCAAAGACCTGCAGTAGGGGGCAGATGTGTTGAGCATTCTTGAGTCAACCAAGGGGCAGTGCAATCTGACAGAAAGGTGAGATTCCTTTCTGCTGAGAAGGTTAGAAAGGACATTTTGTAGTAGTAGTACTGGACTTGAGTCTTAAAAGGGAAGTAGATTTCTCACACAATGAATTGAGTGAAGATGGGTTCCAGGTGGAAAGAGGGGTGACAAAATGCACATGGGTCATGTTAGCAGAAGGAGGAAAACGGGCTTAAAGAGCAATGAATAGATTAAAAACAAAAGAAGCATTTTATCAAATTATGGTTTCAGAAACACTAGACTCCCAAGATGTTAAAGGAAATAAAAAAAGGTTTTTTTCCATTAAGTGTGTGCCTGCTCATGAGTTCGTACATATGTGAGTGTGTTTGTTTTGGGCATGTGTGTGCACATGTGTATATTGAGTTAAACACATTAAATACACCAGAAAACAGAAACAGAAGACACAAGTAGTACAAATATGGCTACAAAGGTAAGTTGAGAACAGATTGTAGGAGTCCTTGGAAAGACTGTGAACAAAGAGGTGACATGAAACTAGCAGCACACCAACATCCACCTGGGAGAGAGACTACAGGAAGAATGAGCTGCTACTTAACACACTAGATAGGAAGCAACAAAGGTGTGTTTTTACAAAAAAAAAAAAAAAAAAGTCTTACCAGAGGGTGAAGCAAAGCAGTTTGTGTATGTTTTCATTCATTTCAAAAACCTCATCTCACTCTTTTTTTTCTCCTAAAATAAATGTATTACATAGAATAGAGTAACGTTTTAAATCCTCATTGCCTAGACTACTGATACTCTGAGAATTCAGATTTTTCTAAGGTTGGCAGCAGTAAGAGATGCCCCTGGAGATACTGGGACCAAGGCGAGAGATCACTGGTTTCCGCTCCAGTGATGCAAGCTTCCAACACTGAGCAGCTCAAATGATGTGCAGCTCCAGAACCTGAAACTAAGAGAACACCTTGCCCTTTGGACTTCTCATTCTCAGCTGGTTCTCAAGACTATCTCATTTTCCTCTCCCAGAGCCATTAATGCTATCACCCTGAATGCCGGTTAAAGGGCATCCTTTGCATGGCTTGGCAAGGTTCCCAGATATGTATTTCATCCAAAATATAGAGACCAAATTACCAATAAAGAAATTATGAGTGACTGCCGCTGCTCTGTCTCTGTCATTTTCCTCCACAGTTGAATACTCTTCATTGTTAGGGACTCGTTTTTTCTTGCAATTCAGCTTAAATTTTCCCTCACTTGGCTTCCTGTCATCACTCCTAATTACAGACTAATAAAGCCTTTGGATTACTGTGAGCAATTTTCTTTCCTCCCTTCTCCCACCTCAACTTTGCTTCAGAGGTTTTCTGGACCCAGCCCTGGATTGTACAAAATGGTAACCAAACAATACAAATTCATCCACAGAATTATGATCTGGAGTTTGAGACTTAACATTCAAAGGTTGCTCTTTATTCCTATTCATTCTCCCTACTCTTTGTTTAAGAAAAGTATCCATTATAAAGCCTATCTGAGCTGAAGGCTTCCTGGAACAAAGTGGAAGCACAGAAATGGATCTGTGGAAGGTGCTTGCAGGTCAAATTTCCATGAAAGGGAACATTCCTCTGTATTGTTGAAACTAGATATTTAGCTTCAACACAGCCTGTCTGTCTGCACTGGCTGGAGGGTCATTGCTAGAGACTTACCGTAGAATTGCTAGAGATTTACTGGACGGCCCATGAGCTTTTCCTAGCCCCAGAAACAGGAATACAGTACAGTTCACATTGTATTCCCAAGCCAGTCTCTAGCCCACTGCAATTCACATCCTTAATGAAGTTTCTTTCCCATCAAGATCAAATTACCCCATGGAATAAAACATTGA
This sequence comes from Cebus imitator, assembly GCF_001604975.1. Taxonomy (NCBI): domain Eukaryota; kingdom Metazoa; phylum Chordata; class Mammalia; order Primates; family Cebidae; genus Cebus; species Cebus imitator. The sequence continues at coordinate 1,851,272 of NW_016107657.1, read as the reverse complement.
AATAGAGCTTAGGAGCAAGCATTAATTACTAATTGTGTGATCTTGGGCAAGTTACTGGATCTCTCCACATATTTATTTTGAAGTTTCAGGGAAACATTTTGTAAAAAAGACTCATCAAAGTACAATGTGATAATTGTCAAGCCAAGTGCTATTAATATTCACTAGGGCGGACGTTCAATAGAAGAAAAGCTAAGGACTGGAATATTAAAGGAGGACTTCTTAAAAGGAAAGGGGATTTAGGCTAGACCTCCAAGGAGGATTAGAACTGAGCACTTGCAGACCCTGAGATAGGGCATTTCAAGCAGGTGAGCATTATAAACAAAGCTTAATTTTTCTTAAAGAATAAGGCCTTAGTTAGCCTTGGCCTTTTACCCTCATTTTATGTATATGCCCACAATTAATAAGATGTGAAATCCAACCCTAAACCTTACTAGATTTTGTGTATCACTCCAAGTAATTTGGGAATAAAGATCTACTAGTACCTGCCCTATTTACACTTCAGTACTTAGAAGTATCCAATCCCAACCTCCCAGCCCTGCCACTGCCACCATCATCATCTACCAATCTCCCCTACTTATCCCACTGAGTCATAAATCATCAACACCTGCTTAAATTGTGCTTTGTAGAATGAATAACTCAAGAGAAATAAAGTTAGTTTTATGAATGACCCCAGATTGGGGGCAATGACAAGGGCCTTCCAGTGCCATGGAAATTAATCAGTATGGCCTGACTCTGGGGACACCCTGACTGGCTCACAGACACCTCTGGATGATGGGGGAGATGGAGTGAAAGCCCTCTCATTGGCTACCTCTGGCCTGGAAATCAAACATGATTTATCTACATTAGTGGGCTTCATCTTTGTCTTATTATCCCAGCCACAGCTTGCGACCCAAGCCAACTCTCCTGCCTTTTAATAAACAGATTTAATAGGACTGATAGTTTGGCAATTTGTAGAGTAAATTAGATTTAATTTGGCCTGAATGCCACTGATTTTTCATATTGTTCAAAGCAATCTTATCCAGGGATGCATGTCATCCCAACACATTCTTTTCTCATGCAGCTGAAAACAGCCAGCTGACAGACTTAAATGAGTGTATGTTCTCCAAGAAGGCTGTGGCTTTTCCCTTTGCTTCTTGTGACTTAATTGACTTAGAGATACAGTGCAGTGGGGTATAGTGACTATGATAATGACAAAACCAGTAATAATCCCATTGTGTCTTCACTATAAGGCATCTTTGCACAAAAAAGACTCAAACATAGTGTCCCCTTACATATAGATCATCAACATTTGGGGGATTTGGTATGGAAATAATATCATATAAATGCCCAAACCTTCTTAAAGAATGTACACAACACAATGTTACCTTTCCCTGATGACTACGGGAGCGTCCTTTATCTGAGCATCCTTTGCTACACTGTGCTAGAAAGCAATGAGCAAGTCAAGTCTGTGTGGCTAACCATCTGCCCCTAAACTATATGGCCCAGTCTTATACCTTGACTTCTAGCATTTTGTTTCTTCCCTCACAAGTAATTGTCATTCTTCAGTGCTGTGGGGGACCCTGACAGCTACCACCTTCTCTCATCTCTGGAGTAATCATTAGTTCTGATCACCAAATATTTTTTTGTCTTTGATAACATTGACTTTTCTGGCTCCCTTGGGCTGAAGGCATGTGGCCTGGACCTGCTATTTTTATCCAAAGTATAAGACCACCCCATCAGTTTTTCTTTCTGACATCATGACTGGCAGCATGTAGACAGACTTATCTGAATGTGCACCCAGTATGGAATATTTGTGACCAATCAGAGGTGGCTGATTTGTCAACCAGGGCTCTCAATCAGAGCCCTGAGCCAACTTAACAATGACAGCAAAGAGAAAGAAATGTTGTACTAGGCAATCAGGAGTTTGAGACTGTTTGTTAGTGCAATTTAATCTAGACTACCCTGGGAGTTTCACTTTCCTGCTTCCTAATTTGAATATTCTGAGACGATATGAACATAGATATACAATAACCAAACGTGGTTTTTTATTGTACATAAAATTGTAACTTCTCAGTGGCCTCTTATCTATAGGTAAAAATGCATCAAAATGCACTAAAGCTATGACTCTTGTTGATGTTTAGAATTTTTTTTAGCTATCTACTACCCGTGGCGAATTCATATCGACAGTGAATGTCTTTCCCAGTAAGAACAATGTGCTACACCTTCCATGATGGAATTAAGCCAATGTAATCAACCTGCCTCCAGGTAGCTGGCTGGTCACCCTGGGGAATGATGCCATGTCAGTGTTGGTCTGTGCTACTGGCAGATTGAGCACTCAGCAGTAGCCCTACCCAGGTCATCCTCAGTGAGTGGGAGTGCATGTTGCTGAGCCTATGTATACCTTCCATCCCTGCCACCATGGCCACTTTGTTGATGAACATATTAGGCAATGACAGCAATGGTTAGGGAAGGGAGTTGACTGTTATACACAGAGCAAGTCATTTTATCTGCATGACTATTAAAATTCTACTCTTCTGGGATCATCCTTTGGTAAGCATTCACACGGGTCACAAACATTCCATACTGGGTGCACATTCAGATAAGTCTATCCATGTGCCTCTTTCCCACACATTGTTATAACAAATTTTCCATTCATGTTATTTCCAAATCCCTGACCAACCAGCTAAGCCATTCACAGTCCATGAATTGATATGAACACGTAACTCTTGCTGTCTCTCCTTCTGGGCATTGCTCAATGTTTTGCCACTGGGAAGGTTTCCCTTTATTATTGTTTTCAGGGCCATCTGGAACAGGGCTATAGTGTAGCAGACATATACTTTTTGATGGTGCCTGCATATCATGCAGAATTATCAGTAAAACACAAGGCCAAGATTTTCTTCAGTGAACTGGTCATAGAGAGCTCCTTGTGAGGCCACAGGTTGAGAGAAGACAATGTAGCATGAATAGGGATCCTAGGCATCTGGACCACTTCCTCATGCAACTTACTTGTGCCTTCAGAGCCTGCTTGAATCCAATCATATGTATATCATATCTATTTGATAATGAAGAACTTCTGTTCATGCCCAATTGTATGGCTGGGGTGACAAGGCAGTGTCAGTTTATGACGGGAAGCCTAGTTGCATGGTAACTTGGTGGCCCGGGGTCAAGCATTCAGTCTCTAATCAGACCCAGCAGAAAGTAAGAAGAGTTGTTACATGAAGAGATAATATGGTTTTATTCCAAAATACCGAGGTTCTGTCTAGTAATTGACCTAAAAGGGCTTGCCAAAGACTCCAAACAGCATCTCTCTATGCCAGGGACACTTCAAGTACTGTTGAATCTGCTAGATCAGATGGCCCAAGTGGCAGAGTAGTTTGCATGACAACCTAGGCCTGTTGCAGAACCTTCTCTTAGCCTGAGCCCCACTCCAAATTAGCAGGTTTTTGTATCATTCAGTAAGTGGGTCAGAGAAGCACACCCAATTGAGGTATATGTTGCCTCAAAAAACCAAAGAGGCTCTGAAGACATTGTGCCTCTTTCTCTGTAGGAAGAGATAAGATGCAGCAACTTATCCTTCACCTTGAAAGAGGCATTTTGACCTGCTCCAGACCACTGGACATTTAGAAATTTTACCATGGCAGTAAGCCCTTGAACTTTTATACAATTTATTTTATACTCTCTAGCATGCAAATGTCTTATTAATGTGCATAGAGTAGTGGTTACTTCCTGATTGCAGGGTTCAGTCAGCATAATACTATCCATTTAATGAGCCAAGGGAAAGTCAATCAAAGTCTCTGTGGGCTGGATTATGAAACAGGGATAGAGAGCAAGAACAAGTTAGATAGTACAAGAATGAGCTGGAGGCTATGAAGATAGACTGAAACTCATGTGAGTTCTTCTTGCTTATGACTTTGAGGGCATCATACAGAGGCCAGGGCCCTGTATCACAGAGCTAAACATACACACTGGTCTAGGATTCAGGGGAAGGAAGGGCAGTGGCAGGCCCAACTATTGTTTCACAACAAGGTGAGTCTTAATTTCACAACTAAATGACTGTTTCTTCCCTTTAGCCCTTCAAACCTCCTGTAAGAATCTCTTCTGTGGCCCAGCCAAACTAGAAACATATAGGAAATACAGTTCAGCCTAACTAAATTGACACATTAAAAAGCCATTGTGGCCTATAAGCAGATATTCTGGGTGTATGTTTTCTTTTCACATGAGTTGGGCAAATAGAGATGCATAGTGTGAAGCAGATTCATTCTTTCTAAGGACGTCATCATCATTTCATAATGGAAATTTTGTCTTCATTATAGCCTGGGTAACCTCCCTGTCACACTTCAGGCTGAAAGCATGGTTTTTTGGACCACATGGTGGCAACCAAGTTCCCAACACTCATTTAGGATAGTATATGCTGATACTGCCAGCAAAGGGCTATTAGGGACTCTAGTCTCTAGAGTTCTGGATCTGCACTGCAGCATATTTTAATTTATACCAAGGAACAGGTGGCATGCTATTCGAATCTCCTCAAGAGAGACAGAGAGAAAAGAGATGGAAAGGGAAGAAAGGGAAGGAGGCAGGAAGGGAGGCAGGAAGGGAGGCAGTGAGGGAGGCAGGGAGGGAGGCAGGAAGGCAGGCAGGGAGAGAGGCAGGGAGGGAGGCAGGATGGGCAGGCCACACAGGTGGGGTAGCTTGCCCAAGCCAGTCAGGTAGGTCTGTGGCTCCAGAGCCAGGCCAATGTCTGGGTGCCAGGCCAGTGTTCCTGCTGTTATCCTGGACTCCGTTGGTAGGGCCCCTCAGCCCCTTTATCATCGGAAACTCTTGTCACTTTGACAAAATTAAGTGTTCCAATACACTGTTCACTTGTTTCCCACCTCCAGGGGTAACAGGTGGCTCTACCTCAGGAAAGTGCTCTAGAGGCAGCCTTACATCCTCTGCACGAGAAAAAGGTGATGGAAATCCTGCCCACCAAGGAGTTAGGGGCTTCTACTTTGCCACCACTACTTTAGTCACTGATATGGCTTAGTGTCCCCACAAATCTCATGTTGAATTGTAATCCCCATGTGTTGAAGGAGGGGCCTGGTGGGAGGTGACTGGATCATGGAGATAGTTTCTAACAGTTTAACACCATCACCCTAGTGCTGTCTTCCAATGTCATTCTCAAGAGATCTGGTTGTTTAAAAGTATGCAGCCTTCCCGTCCACTCTCTCTCTTCTGCTGCCACATGAAAATGTGCTTGTTTCCTCTTTGCCTTCCACCATGATTCTAAGTTTCCTAAGGCCTTCCAGTCATGCTTCCTGTTAAGCCTGCAAAACTGTGAGTCAATTAAACCTCTTTTATTCATAAATTACCCAGTATCAGGTAACTCTTTATAGCAGGGCAAGAATGGACTAATACAATCACATCACAAAATTAAGGTCTTTTTCTACTTCCAAACATTGTCCTGTTGAGAACACTCCCTGATGACTTTCTGCTGAGCTTGTTATTTTAGGTGTTAGCTCCAGAAGATGGATTCTTCTAAAGAAGAAGGTGTATAAGAAAGAAACAAATATTGGAAATGATTAAAACAAAGTCAGTGTCCTCATTCATTTTTTCCTTCATCCTTCCCATTCTTCCCTTTATTCATTCGTGTGCGTGTGTGTGTGTGTGTGTGTGTGTGTGTGTGTGTGTGAGTGATATATAAAACAAACCCTCCCAAGGAAGAGCTTACAGACTCAGATCTATGACTCTAACAAGATAACTACCAAAAACAGTTGTCCAGGTAACATGTGGTAGAGGACAAAGAGAATCAGTATGCATTCTAATACCAAGCTGTGGCATTTCAGCTAAAATGAGCTGGGAAGAAAGGAGAGAGGAGCAGCAGGATGGTCTGTGGTAGCTACTGTGCTCAGGCTTACTGAGGGGAATGGCTCATCTAATCATCACGGGGACTCTCAAGGGTGTTTTATTGCTATACGATCCCCACTTTATGGGTAAGAAAGCTGAGGCCCTGTGCCTGCAGCAATCTGCCTAAGGTCACAGTGCATATAGGCACAGTAAAACAGGGCACAAACTCAAGAGGTTTGACCTTGGCTCCTTAACAGCACGCTGCCCAGTATCCAGGCTAAGAGCTGGGGTGAGGGCAGAATGGAGCACTGTGTAGGAGAGTAGGGACAAGAGCAGCGAGGGTCAGGTTTCCAGGGCCCTCTGGGAAGCCCAGCCCTCTTCACAGTGACTGCTTTGCCTGAGCCTGACCCACTCCCTCTGTGTATGGCTTGGCCCCATCCAGGCTGTCAGCACTGGGAGCAGATGCTCACTTAATCCTTGGGATTAGCTCCAGATCCTGGAGAATAATCAGCAGTCAGCCAAGGTGCAATGCAGGTGGTACCTCGCATGCACACACTTTCAGATCCAGTTTCCTAAATGTTATGCCGATACCCAGTTTTATCCCTAAATTCTCCTCCATAATGCATAGAAGAAACAGAAAGCTGAGACAAGCCTGCCAAAAGTTCAAGCTATCATGCCTGACAAAGGAGATGCTGTCTTGTTACTTGGAAAATGCTTCAAAATCTATGAATGAATTACTGAGTATGTCTGTTTCTGTGTTTCTATGTGTATCTGTGTATGTGAGAGAGAAACAGACAGCAACAGGGAGACACAGAGAAGAACAGAGAGAGATGAAAAAAGGGAAGACAAAATACACTCCAAACTTGATAGCACTATATACTTAAAGTATAACTCAACTTTTGATGTATGGAATATATTACACATGTGAATGTGGAAAGAAATACCTATCCATCTGATGAACCAAATACGTAATTGAGGGACAGATCTACTGATCAATAAATGCCAGCGTTCCTTAATGAGCTATGACCCAGGATGAAGGAACTGCACATTTTAGCTTCACTCCTCATCTCCAAGATGGGTTGAGCAGCATCTGGCCTTCTGCCTCCTAGGCTTCCGGTGAAGGGATATATGTGTAAGTATTTTAGAAGGTAGAAAATGCCAAGTAAATGAAAGAGATAATTATAAATAATCACCATCCTCATCATAATGTGATCCTGAGGATGACAGGATGGTCAGGGAGAAACAGACTCCAATATAATTATCTGGCAGATATAGTCAAAAGCACATTTCAGCCATATTTCCCACCTACCACATTTCCTTCTTCTGTGCTTTCTGTCCTGAATCCCAGAGATCCATCAGGGAGCACTGCTGTTTTGTTACCGTAAGGCTATTATTTGCATAAAATCCACAAATTAAAAAGGCCTTTCTTCCCACTGTATTTGTTGAACTACCTCTAGGCTGAAAATACTTGCATGGATGTGAAAAATCTTATTTGCCTTATTTTTTCACAGAACATGTATGTTTTCCCAGGTACAAAGCCATATTCAATCTCATCCCTTCCCTCAGGACTTGCTCCCCTTTAGAGAGCTCTTAGTAATCCCCAGTCCCTCTCAGTAAAGCACACTTGTTTGGGAAATTAACCTGGGCTAAACAAATGGAGATGCCACCAAAATTATGCAAACTTACTTTTAGACTCCCTTAGGGGGCCACATGCTGACTCTGGCTAAAGTACACTAGTTAGCTAATTGTTGGCTCCTTCTAGCAATTGGTCTCAACCTTCCTTCTCCAGTTGAGTTCCTTGTCTGGAGTTCCTTCTCTGTTTACTTCTTCTCCCAACCTTTCCACTCACAAATATAGTTTGGATATGTGTCCCCACCCAAATCTCATATTGGAATGTAATCCCCAGTATTGGAGGTGAGGCCTCATGGGAGGTAATGGATCATGAGGCAGGTTTCCCATGAGTAGTTTAGCACCATCCCCCTTGGTACTGTCCTTGCTAATAAGTGAGTGAGTTCTCCAGAGATCTGGTCATTTAAAAGTGTGTAGCACTTCCCCACTTGCTGTCTTGCTCCTGCTCCTGCCATGTGATTGCTTGTTTCCCCTTCGCCATTTCACCATGATTGTAAGTTTCCTGAGACATCTCCAGAAGCTAAGCAGATGCCAGCATCATGCTTCTGTGCAGCCTGCAGAACCATGAGCAAATTAAACCTCTTTTCTTTATCAACTACCCAGTCTCACATATTTATTTATAACAATGTGAAAATGGCCTAATGCACCCATTTCAAATCCCTTTACCCCCTCCCCACCCCGAAACTCTCTCTTCTTTCTCATACTTTTCTAAAGGCTGGGACAGAAAGTCACAAATGAGGCTCTGGTTTTTCACCTTCTCCTGTCTCCTCCTTTGTCTTTGCTACTTCCTTAGATTTATTTTCTCAGATGGTTTTGTAGGTCCTCTGATCTTCGTAATCTAAAGTGATTGCTATTTAAAAAATAAGAAGACTGTGCAGCATTCTTCTCCTTTTCTCTTTTCCTCATTGAATAATTGCACCCTGCTCAGTTACATTGGGTACTGGAGGGGAATAGACAGAAGCTGGGAACAAAACCTCTGTTTCCAGACATCATGGCTGAGGTAAGGGAAAGGGGATACATAATAACTTAGTCACCATGCTCACTTCTGGGTTGGTTCGTCTCCCTGTTGAATGAATATTCCTGGCTCCCTTCCTACTGCCTCCACTCTCACTGGCCTGATACAGGGTCCAGTCATCTCCAAGACTACAGAACACCCTAGAGGAAAATATACTGTTAAAGAAGCAGCTATTCCAGGCCTGTGGGACTGTCGGCAGCTTTTGATTTTTTCTACATCAGTTTTATTTTCCAAATATTCTACTTAGAACGTGTGTTGGTTTTAAAGAAAAAATACAATAAAGTACATATTTTTAACTTCCCCTTGACAAACATCTCTGCTATTTACTGTACCATTTCTCTCCTTCCCTTCATATCCAGCAGATTTCCACAGAAGATTCCACTAGGACAGTTATTTATACTTCCTCACACTGTTAATTCATTTGAAAGTAATGTTTCACATCAAATAAACCCTCTTTGACCATTACTTAATGCTTTTTGCTTTAATTATGCATTGACCAATATTAATATTTACAGGGCTGACTTCCTTTGTGTTTTTGCTTTATCTTTATCCAACTTTTTTATTTCTAACTTTTCTTTCTTGGCCATCTTGTGAAGGTGATTCTTTCCCTTAGATTTATTATTACTGCAATAGGAAAGTTATCACTTTTAATACTGAATATTATGGCATATATAAGTATTGGAGGAACATACATCTTGCCCTATTTATTTCCTCCTATAAGCCATCGTTTCAGCATTCTCACAATAGCTTTGGTTTTCTCTCTTTAACTCTATAGATGCAATCTATCTGCTTACAGTTTCTGAAGTTATTTGTAAATAAAAATTATATTTTTAAATCTAATAGTTCACCAAATATACATTTAAATTTCTCTCTAATTGTCAACGTTGATATCAAATCAATACATTTTGAGCTGATTCTCATTACTCTCACATTCTCTCCCCTTCTTTTTTCAAGAGTTATTTCCTGGCTTTTGCAACTTGAATCCTGTGCATTCTCATTTCCAATATTTCCTTATTTCCATTTGCTCCTCCGTTCCTGATGTCTCCTTCTCCTATTGTGTGGATGACAAGTATAACAGGACATGTTTATTTCCATTAGAACAAGCAGCAAACTGGAAGAATTAGTGTTTAACTAGGGAATATAGAAAGAATTTTGAGAGGGCATGGACTAGAGTTAGGTGTGGTGGTGGTAGAGAAATAGCTTCTGCCCATGATCTGATTTTGGGGCAGGTCCTGGTCACCTCTGAAGATCTGAAGGGACAGAGACATATGGAGCTTCTCAAGAAGATGTTTGGGAGGTTCTGCGTCAATCTCAGCTGCTTTGGAACCAGTAGGGCCCTGAACTAGAAAGGAACCTTCCTTCCTCGGAGTGTGGCCATTTTCAGGCCTGTGTCTCTGAAGTCTAAGGCACAAGGATCCCCAGACACTGTTGCCTGACTCTGTGTCCCCACAATGGGTGAGGCAGTAGTCATGGACATACCAATGGACATCAGAGTAGAACAGGTGAAGGGGGCAGAAACCACGAAGTGACCCTGAGGTGAGCGACAACTCTGCTTGTCCTTGAGTTACTCTCCTGTGACTCTCAAAAATAATCAGTGACCTTTGCACAGCAGTCTGAGGTTCTACTGTACACACAGAAGGGGATCAATAGCAAGTTCGGGACTGCAAATTTCTTGACTAAATTGTCTGGATTTTTCTAAGTTATTTATCTTTTTCATGTTTAAAATAATATTTATAGCTATGCTGCTTCTTAAAATATTCAAAGCACTATTTGTTATAAAATTACAGGCTTTAAACCTACACACACACACACACACACACACACACACACACACACACACACACTTGGCAGCTAGTGGTTCCCATTTCCTACATGTTGCTCTGTACACTTTGGCCTCTGCCTTTCCATCAGTCATTTTTCTGGCCCCCATGTGCTCTTGCTTGCTGTTCCTGTTTCCATTGCAGTCATGACCCCTCTTGTTCTTATATGTGTCACTGCTTCCAGCCAGAAAGGCTCCTCCAGACTTACATGGTAACACCATAGAGCCACCTCTTCCACAAAACCTATCTAACCCCATTCTCCTCTTTCTTGTACCCTTCCTCTGCCCTAAGCAGACCTCCATGACAGCATCATAGATATTGCTTTATGTGGTTTGGGTTTACATCTTTATATTCTTCTTGTGGAATATTAGACCTTTGAGAATAGAAGCCTGTGTTTTTCTTGTTTGAATGCCCAGAACCTAAGACAGGTATAGTGGAAGAGGCAGTGAACCCATGTTTATAGTATGAAGAGTAAAATGACTGAACAAATAAGGCAGATGGATGCTGAGAGGGCACTTTCAAACTAACTCAAAAGGGAAATGGCAGGCCTGTCTAAGGCTCTCAGTTTACTGGCAGTAGGGAGCCACTGAGAGCTCCTGAGAGCAAATGTGCTAAGTATGCTGCATAAAGCACCAATAAAGGGCAATCTCCTGGGCCCCTGTGTATTCTGACCTCAAGTGCAATTGATGCATGGAAATGGCACCCTGGAAAACAAGCATGTAGGCAACATCCCTTCTCTACAGTTTCCAGAGAAGACATGCCAGTTAGAGGGATAGAAACAAAGTGGAAATCATAGGCTCATGGACCATGGGGGCCTTTTTCTACTATAATCATAGAGGTCATGATCTCAGGAATTGTGTCTAACTGAACAGGAAATTCAAAATGTAATACAGAAAATAGGAAAATAATTTAAAACCCCTTTATTTCCACTCCATTTTTTCCTATAATTACCAATAACACACTATTAGACTTAAAGGACAAAAATAACTCTTAAAGCCCCAGACAGAGGAGCCAAACTAGTCTTTTTCACCCTGGAAGCATCTGGGGAAGATGATTTCTTTGGGCCTCGAGGGTCTGTAATTGTCAGCCACGGAAGCAGGGGGTCTCTACTCTATGATTATGCTTGGCCTGGGAGCCATATTTTGACACCTTTGGGGCTGTCAGTCTGGAAAGTATGTGCCGAAGAAGAAGGGAGTGGGAAGGAGAGGAGGGCAGGGGTAGTTTAGGAAAGAAGAGGTTGGCATGGGGACCAGATAAGAAGCTCATGGTAAACAACAGTAGCTAGAGAACAGTGGAAAAGGAAAACAGAAGTACAAGATCATCAAAAACAAGTCCAACCTGTCCCTACTTAAAAGACTGAAAGAGCCACTGTATGCTCACAAACTGTTCAGGCCTGATTCTCAACTGCTGCTGGGGAAGAGTGGTTGTAGGAGATGCTGATCACTCCACCACCAACAAACTTCTCCTTGTCCTTCTTACACATAGAATTACTGTGCGAGAAAGGAATCCTTCCTTTCCCATGATGTACAGTGTCTTTCCCCAGCCTAACACAGACAAATCCTGTTCAGTAAGGATGTGATAACTGCATAAGTAAGGACGATGTTGTAACAGGGCCACTGGGACTGAGGAGACAGGGAGATGGGCAGTAAGCAGCAAGGGGCCACACGGCCAGTGGGGATGGCAGTGGTTCAGGAACAAGGACACATGGGGGCTTGTTCCTGGAATAAGCACTATGACTCGGGTGGCAGCAAACACGTCCTCAATATCTCTGATGCTCCAGTTTCCCCTGTCACAGGCTTTGTAGCCCACTTGCCAGAACAGTTAAGGGTATATGAACTCAGGAGGCCTTGCTTGAACAGTGTAAGCACAACTCAGGCTCTCTGTGAGATATGACTTCTAAGAAGAGAAGACAAAACTTACATGGAGCCAGCTACCAGTATGATCAGGAAAATAGGATTCTCAGCATGAGGCAATGATTGAAGTAGGCAAGCATCTGCCCTTGAGGAGACCAGACTCTGAAATGGAGAAGGTCAGAAGCAGATTTCTTATGGAAGCTAGGTCTAGGCATTCAACCTGGATCAGAAGGTTTCCTGACTACCTGCAGACTCTGACCTGTACTGTCTCTGCCTCATTTTGTATTCCTGCCACAGAGGAGTGGCTAAAGGTGAGAAGACCTGGAGAGAGGTGGCCCCCAGCCAGGGCATCCGAGAGCTGGATCCCTGCTCAGAATACCTAAATCCACTGGGAAGGTTCAAGCAGCAGCAATGAGCACTGCAATCAGTAGTATGCTTCCCTTTCATTCATGCACCAATGAGTCCATGAAAAGACAGCACTTGGCTACAGCTTGTTGAATCTGGAGAATACTGTTCTGTGAGGTCCAATTTGCAGAGGACTACTTGCTGATATCATCCTTCAGTATCTGAGGCTAGATCACAGCTGCTGCACTTTAATCAGACAGAATGACACAAGCACAGCCTCTCTCTCCTCATCCCATACCCTCCCCTGACCCACAGGAGGTAGGAAAAGCTCAGCCAAGGCAAGAGTCTGAGAACCTAAGAGCCAATTAAAATCCTTTTCTTTCAAGAGAGCAAATATAATGAGTCTCTCAACTCTGAGTAGGCACAGGGGAAGAAGAAAGGAAAACACACTGGAGCTCCTAGGTCACTGCCAGGAATAAGACAGGGATAGAAGTGAGGCCACCTGGTTGGATTTGGACTCTCACTCAAACATGCGGAGCCACAAAGTGACTTTGGACTCAGGAAGAATTTCCCTTCTCCATATGTCTTCTTGCTCTATGTACAGCAAAGCTCCCTCTTTCACACATGATTAGGAACTTTACCTTCACACTTTATTCATATTATCAAGAATTTACAGTGGTACACATTGGAGTTACAGACATGAATACGTGGGGTGAACATCCAAGAATGGTTACCTAGTTTGCAACCTACACAACCTTCCCTACTGGTTCAGCAGGGAGGTATCCGGCAGAAAGACCTGATGAATGCTGCAGGGAATGTCTGAAGAGAGAACTGCAGGGCTCTTTCTGCCTGAATGACTCAGGGAGCATTTCCAAAAGGAGGTGAAATTTGAATGAATAGAAATTCTCCAGGTCATGAAGTGGAAACATACAAATGCAAGGAGCCATGAAAGAACCCTAAGTGCTTATGCAAAATGAAAAGTTTGATGGGGCTCCAGCATGGAATGGTGGCGAAGTGGGGGGCTGGCAAAGGAGTGGCACTGTATCATTGGAAGGTAAGAAACCACATCTAAGTATAAAGGGGAAGAGCCCAAGGGCAGAGAAAAATAAGCATGTGGTTTCTTTTGTCAGTGATATAAATAGATTATTAAGTCAACAGCATCCATTTAGCATCTACCTAGTGCTAGATACTGCACAGGGGGTGGAACCATGGAAACAAGTAACATTCAATCCTCATCCATGAGGAACTCACTAACCAGAGAAGGAGGTATGCAAAGAATCATATAATCCAGTACAATGTGGTACAGGAGCAGACTACCTGGGAAACTTTAGCACCCCTCCATCGATTTTATATTCATTTATAATTTTTTTTATTTTAAAGAGGGTACTTCAATTATAAGCTTCAGACTCTATAAAGTCTAGATCCACCCATTACTGCTAAATAATGATGACAATGTCACACAAAGAATGTGCATGTAACTCTGATTTAGGCTGAGAGGGTCAAAGAAGCTGTTACAATGAGTCATCACCTGGCTTAATTAACAGACAAGATCATTAATTAAGAAAAAGCTCAAAGGATGATGGAATGGAAGGATGAGTAAAGTAATATTTTGAACTCAGAGAACAGGCAAAAAACAATGACATCCCAGACCGATGGTTTTTAAAGATGGGGAAGTAGGGTCTTCAGATCAGCAACATCAACATCCTCTGCGAACTTCAAAGCGCAAGTTCTTAGGGCCACTCAGATGTATTGAATTGGAAGGTCTGAGAGTGGGCCTAGGAATCTGTGGTTTAACAAGCCCTAGAGGTGCTTCTGATGCATGTCAAAGCCTGAGAACCACTGCCTTACACTAAGGGGTGGGAAATGAAGATGGCTTCCCTAAGAACTCTTCTAAAACTGCAGTCTAGTTCAGGTGAGAAGGGAATTCTGTTACCAAGAAAAAGTGATTTCACATGGTAAGGAAGAAAGGGAGAAATCTACACTCAGGATTGTGGTAGATTTTGCAGGGGGGAAAACCCATTAGTATAGTCTGTCAAGACCAAACTTTTCACTGTTTGATCACACCTCATTTGCATTTTTAATAGCCCCCATTAGACAGCCTCTGAGCTAATTAGGCAGGCGTCTATAATAGAAGACTTCTGTTTCCTGTTTTCAGAACTCAGAAACTAATGGCTGAAGCACTGCTAAAACAATTAAGTAATAAGAAAAATACTGTGTAAGATTGGCAAAAGCACAGCTGCCATAAATCATTACAAATGACTCACAGCTCCAAATGTTTAATTAGGGAAGAAAAGTAACCTATCACATGTTGGGATGGCAGGGGCAAGCTGAGGGAGAGGGCCTGGAGCAGAGAGTTTCTTGCCCTCTGCCAAGTGGGGATGAAGTTGGGGTTTGAGAATCCAGGGATTCTAGAATTGATAACACAACCCCATGCTTTAGGGTATATGTAGAGGCAGCTTTTACTACATCTAACTAGCAGTAAATGAAAACTACAGCAACACAATAAAATCAGGTAAATCAACGCGATAAAATCTACTAAAGACTCAGACTTATGAGTCATGTGGGTTAGCCAACAGGAAAAGAACCCCAACAAACTGAGATCCTGGCTGAGGGCAAAGAAAATATGTAATGAATAGGTAGTAAAATAAGGATGTTATAAATATTAACTGCAGATTCATGATTACTTTCAGAATCGAGAACAGTATTTATTTCCTTTGTACATGTTAATTAGTTTCCTACTCCTTGTTTCCCCTACATTTTATAATCAGGAGTTTGGGTGATGGTTAGCCTTGCAATTTAGTCTTCAGGTTTTATTCAGATGGAATTGTTACTGAAAGTATAATATTACCCAAAGATAGATAGGTGATTGATAGGATTTCATGTCTCCACTTTTTAGGAAAGGACCAGCCAATCTTCATTAGTGTCAGAGTCAGTTGCAGTCTCCCAGGTGGAAGAAATATGGTAATATCATTACATGAAAACTTAACTATAAGCAGAAAAGGATGGGTGTGGATGCTGAGAAATCAAAGGGGTGGACTGTGCAAGTGAGTCTCTCTTGCTCCTATCTGCACCTTTGCTCTCCTATCTCTCTTCTCTAATTTCATGATAGAGGTTCTGCAAATTACATTTTCAACTTTGCTTTCCCTTCCTTTGTGAAATACCTAGAATGGTTTCTGTTTTTCCTGAGAGGACATTGAATGAAATATAGGACTTGATTGATTAGAATGTAATCTAGGCCGGGCGCGGTGGCTCAAGCCTGTAATCCCAGCACTTTGGGAGGCCGAGGCGGGTGGATCACGAGGTCAAGAGATCGAGACCATCCTGGTCAACATGGTGAAACCCCGTCTCTACTAAAAATACAAAAAATCATCGGGGCATGGTGGCGCGTGCCTGTAATCCCAGCTACTCAGGAGGCTGAGGCAGGAGAATTGCCTGAACCCAGGAGGCGGAGGTTGCGGTGAGCCGAGATCGCGCCATTGCACTCCAGCCTGGGCAACAAGAGCGAAACTCCGTCTCAAAAAAAAAAAAAAAAAAGAATGTAATCTATACGCAGATCTACTTTACCTGCTAGTGTCACTGTAAAGGCTCACCCACATTCTAAATGCTATTTATTTGTATTGTTTAAGGGTGAATTCCTGTAATTCATATTGAGTAACTTATAAATTTAATACAATTTCAAGACAAATTACACAAAATTTTAAAAAAAAATTAATTTGATTGTTTGAGAATAAACTCCAATTTGTGTTTATTCTTTTGTGAATCACATTGACTATTTGTAGACCACAGGCCATGTATTCAGCACTGTGCTAGGCACTGTGAGGGAAATAAGGAAGGATAGCATTTTTCTAGGTATTGATTAAAAGAGATATTACAAGGCAATAATTGAATGAAAAGAATAAAAACATGATTAATACATATTTAGGGAGTTATATGTTCGTAGGAAAGAGTAGTGACATAACAGCATGTTAAAGTAAAAATTCAGCTGAATCTTGAAGGAGCACTTAGAATATAGAAAAAGAAAAGAAGTTTGTCTAGACAAAGTTAACATTTCAAAATGTATTCTCAATTTTACTCACTTTACCCATTCTTCTACTCTCTCATAGTCATGGAACACAGGGGTAAAAAAAAGTTATGGTCTTTGGGTCAAATCTGAACCACTGCCTGTTTTTATTCATTCATGAGCTGTGAATACTCTTAACTATTTTGGGAAAAAATTAAAAGAAGAATAATATTTTATGATAAATGGAAATGATCAAGTTTTAGTGTTCATAAATAAAATTTAATTAGAACACAGGCATACCTATTTGTTTACATATTATGTATGGCTACTTTCACCCTACAAAGGAAGAGTTGAATACGTGCAAGAGAAACTGTATGGCCTGCAAAGCCTAAAATATTTATCATCTGGCTCTTTACAGAAAAAGTTTGCTGACTCCTGTCAATACATTATCTTGAAATTCAATTTCACCATCTCAGTTCAAAGCTCAAAATATAGAAGGCATTTCCAGAGGCTTTGTGCTTGACATCTAATGCAGCTCCTCACCTGTTAGTTCTCATCTCTATCTTGTCATTCACTTGTCTCTTTCTCTCCATTTTTTCCCTCTTCATGGTTCTCACCTTGTATTCAAATGGCTGGCTCATAGACCCCTGTACACCAACCAATTCCCCTTTTCTTCCCACTAAAATCTCTTCTCTGCTTTTTTATTTTGCTTTGAGAGAGTGATAAAATATTGAGTAGATACAAAGGAATAGACATGAAATATCTCTCAGTTATAAAGAATAACAATAAAATGAACATGTATCCTCTCTCTAGTTCAAGAGACAAAACAAACGTATCCTTTCTCTATTTCAAGAGACAAAACGCTATCATTATTTCCATAGCTCCCAGGACACCTGTGATTCCTTTTACATCTTTGATTCTCAAGTCTCACTTCTTTAGAAAAACCCTCCTAGATAACTCCAGCCAACACTGCTGGTGCCGGTAGCTTACCATCAGTACCACACACTTTAGTGATAGCTTGGAAGTTTAGAAGTTAAAAATTAGGCTTAGAAGCTCGATGCATAATTTTAAGTATATTCAAACCCTCCCACAAAATGTATGCAATTTCATATGTAACTCTTTGCTGGTAATATTCTGTATCCCAAATATCCATATTTTTGGGCTCTTTTTCAACCAAGAGAGTAGACGGTTTCAATATGCCAGCTATGAATTTTATTTTCCACTTTTACTGAATCTTTTTAGACATTTGGAAGGTGGGTGCTCCTGCTTTTCACATGCCACCATCTAATGCTGATTAAAATCTATGAAAGCATGTGAAAAAGGAACTGGGTCAACTTCACAATTTTATGTAAGTCCAAAGATGACTTTCTATTAAACTATCCAGATTAGTGAAATAAGAATCTAAACACTCCCTGTATCTTCCCTGCCCAAAGTAATAAATGTCAACCTCTTATACATGTAATGGTGCTTAACCTCGAAGAAACTAATGCAGTTTAAAAAGTTCTGGGCTAACAGCTAGTGGTATTAAGGTCTAGTTCTGATTCATTGTGAAATCTCTCTGAGACTCTACGAAAAAAATCATTACTGTCTTGTCCTCAGTTTCTTCATCTGTCATTTCTGAGGTACCTTCTGTCTAACATTCTCTGCATTCATGGGTCATGGCCAACATAAACTGGTAACAAGGCCAAAGCTCCCTCTCTATACTCCTCCCTTCTAAATCTCTCTCACCAACACAGCTTTTTACTCTGACAGCTGAATATTGCTAACCAAGAAATTGATTTCCAGCATTCTATCAGCTGCAGAATTTAGGCTTGGAAATCTATTTCCTCACCATGACCCAGCTGGTCATATGAATCCCAGCCATTACGAAATGCTGGGGGAGGGGGGTGGCGGGGAGGGAGGGAGGGAGGAAGGGAGGAAGGGGGGGGGAGAGAGAGAGAGAGAGAGAGAGAGAGAGAGAGAGAAACTACTCCTGTTGCTCTTGTGAACCACCATGCCAACAACTTCAGCCGTAATGGCCGTCACGGGGAGAGTGAGGACGGTTTTGCTATTGCCAAAAGGGAATTGGCACCAAAATTGCCAACCACAGTTGCTCATGGAGCACAAGAGTCTGCTCAAAGGAATTGCCTGCCTCCCAACACAGTCTCAACACATTGTTTTGATAGGCAGCAGGCCTCCACACTTAACCCATTCTTTTGGCGAGACCTTTACTTCCTTTCCTCTTGGGTAGGTGCTCTTGGCTACTTACAGGCCAATCACATCACAGTTCTACCTACATATGCCCTCCTCTCAATTCAGTACATTTCCTTAGGAATAGTGTGAAAAAGTATGTATAGACTGCCACCTCATAGACTTCTCTCCCTCCCCACTAAAAACTTAAATCTGATTCTTCCTTGAAAATGTTGCTTAATCAAAACTTTGGCTATCTATTTCATTCTCCATTTTCTGAAATATATTTCAAGATAGTACTTTCCTGGATGTCGTCAGGATAAAATCACTCTTTCTCCCTCTCCTTCTTCCTTCCTTTCTCCCCTCCTTATAACAAAATCATTCTTTCTCTCTTCTTCCTTCCATTCATCTTCTGTTCATCCTTCCTTCCTTCCTTCCTCACTTTCTTTTTCCTTTCTCTCTCTCTCTCTCTCTCCTTTCTTTCTATCAGTTTCTTTTTCTCCAAATGCTTGTGCCCCCACCAAATACCGTGAAACCTAATGTGGGATAATGAATACCTGGGAGTATATGTTTTGCAGAAGCTCCCCCAGTCAATGATGAAGGTAGGTGACAAACACTGATCTAGAACATGCATGAGAACCTAGGAAGACACTAAAATGTCCTCATTAGCCAAAACAAATATCTAAACATTCAGTTATTACATGCCTTCTCATGGAAGATGATGTCTTTTCTTACTTTATCATACTTTTTATTTAGGCACATTATAAAAATTCATTTCCCAATTTTCCACAATAAATTTATAAGCATAAATGAAAAGTATGTGCAAGATTTTACTAAAAACAGACATGCCAATCACACAAAGAAGTGACAATAACTCCCTAGAAAAGGGATGCAAAGTGAAAATAGGAGTGTTAAGGAGACTTTTGTGTCCTCCCTAGGCCCCTTGCAGCTCTTTATTTGTACTGCCAACAAGGGATACTTTGGAGTTTGTTTTTGGTTCTTTTTTTTTTTTCTATGTTTTAGTTCTTGCCATTTGGGTGGATAATAAGCATTCGTCTCTTATTTCAACTTCCTTCCTCTATGAAGGTTTATTAGGTTGGCACAAAAACCTGCAATTACTTTTGTGCAACCCTAATAAATGCAGGCCAAAGAGAAATGTAGCAGATTCGACATAGGCCACAAGCCTGAATTTCAGGACCCAAAGACTTCTGTCAGAGCTGTCCATAGAGCTGTTAAAACCTGGAACTCTGAGAGCCACTGTTCTCTGTGTTTACATTTAATAAGTTTAGTCAGCATAGCAGAGGAAGAAGAGGCCATAGAGGTGATTTGCTAGGACAGATTTCTGGTTATGATGCCCTTGATGCCAGTAAATCACTACCATAGCAGTGTCCAAATATGGCTGCCAGAAATCCTTCATTCCCTATAAAGCATGCCACTTCTCATATCAAAAAGTGGGGACTATTCTCCCTCTCCTTAAACTTGTAGTGACCTTGGGAATTGCTTTGACTAATAGAACGTGACAGAAATGTTATGCTGGCATTCTTGAGCTCAGACGACTTCTGAGGATGGGCAGCCTCTGCTCTCTCACCCTTAAGGCCTAGCCACCACGCTATAAGAAAGTGTAGAAACAGAGGCCCTGGAAGGTGATAGGCCATCTCAGACACCCCAGCCCCAGCCAAGCTCTCAGCTGAAAGCAACTGCATGAATGAGCCCAGCTGGTGTCACATGGTGCTAACGATCTCCCCAGTTGAACTCTGCCTGAACTCCTGACTTACAAAATTGGGAGAAACAACAAACTGTGCCTTTAAGCCCCAAAGTTTGGATGTAGTTCATTATATCACAATGGATAACCAAAACACTCTGCCTCACTCTGAACAAAAACCTCATGGAGCACAGAAATTTAGATCTTGCTTGGGGCAGGAAAAACAGTGAGAAACTGTGTATTACAGTAGAGTGTACTGATATTAATAATCTTAAGCCATTGTGATGGCTTAAATGCTACTTAAGGAAATAGGAATACCCTGCCTAAGCCTGTATGATATATTTTAGACATAATCCATTTGAATTTATTAAAAATTTGAATATTCGAATAGCAAATTTTAGAATAAGTATCAGGAATCTGGAACATTGGCTTATGTAGGAAGCTTCATCCCTGAGGAAGTTAGACAAATGATTTGTTGTCATACAGAGGAATTATCCTTGCCTTGAGATCAAAGAGAAAGCAGATGAGTACAGGGCTTGCAGAGAGAAGACCAAACTTACTGTGAAATATATCTGAAGACTAAGGGTTGGAAGGATAAATTTGGAGCCCTAGAGAAACTTCCCTAACAGCCTACTACCTGTCCTGACCTTGCCACTGAACAATGTGCTTTTCACAGAAAACTCAAAGAGGAAGTCTGGATGCTAGCCACACCATCACCATTTATTTACTATAGGATTTTAGCTAAATTATCTAACCTCTCTTGAACCTTAATTAAAGAACATATCTGAATCCCACTGATTGTCTTCTCAGATAAATGCTACAGACATGTATTTGGGTAAAGGAAACCATATTCCTAGTTGGGAACTGGGGCTCCAACAGAGAATAGGTTCATCATTCCTGGGCTAGCTGAGCCTCCTGGTATATTAGTTCTTTAGGCTTACACTAACAAAGGGATACAAACTAAGTGGCTGAAACCATAGAAGGTATTGTCTCACCGTCTGGAGGTCAGAAGTCTGAGATTATGGTGTTGCAGGGTGGGTGTTTCCTTATGAGGGCTGTGAGGCAGAATGTTTCAGGCCTCTCCCCTAATTTCTGAGGGCTTGCTGGCAATCTTTGGCACTCCTTGGTTTATAGATTCATTACCCTGATCTCAGACTTCATCTCACACGGCATTCTTCCTATGTGCATGTCTTTGTGGTTGAAGTTTCCCTGTTTATAAGGACACTGGTCATATTGGTTTAGGGCCCACCCTAAAGACTTTGCTTTAATTTGATTACCTCTGTAAAGACCCTCTCTCCAAACAAGCTCACATTCTGAGAAACATGGAGTCAGGACTTCAACATATCATCTTTGGGGAAACAATTCAAGCCGTAACACCTGTGCTGGTTAGGATATGCTATTCCAACCTGCAGAATCTTAGAGTTGGAGTGTCTGTGGAAATAGCAAACCCCACTAATGCCTATCCTGATGTCTCCCAGAGGCTGACTCAGACCCCTCATTCCATCTTGGCCTGAAACTTCCTGAGAAAGGGTCCTATCACTTATCCTGACAGCCTTTCTCACCCTGGACCCCAACTGGGCCTCCTCTATCTGCTGTCTTAAACTCCAGTACCACCCTCATCACTCACCCTTGTCCCCCACTCACTCCACAAGCATCCCCTCAGGGCTGACCCCCTGCTTCCCTCCCAAATCTTCACCCTTTCCAGGATTTCTTCCACCAAAGAGACCCGGACATTGAAATTAAGGAGCTCATTTGAGGTTTTTTTGTTTTTGTTTTCTGGGTTTTTTTGTTGTATATATTTTTCAGATTTTTTCTTTCCAAAAGAAAAGACACAATATCTGAATGACAAATGTGTTGTGTCTATCCCCTTGCTTAGGTATTTCAAAGGAAAAGAGAAAAAAAAAAAACCAACAACCAAGCCTCACAAAGCAGGCAGGAATAACCACTTAACAATTCAGTGGCTGTCTTGGTGCACATGCCTCCCTCCTAGTTCATTCTTCTACACTAACAACTGCTTTGGGCATCATGAATTATATACCTGTTTTGACTAAAAGGAGTTGCATGATGAGTGGTGGGGCTTATCAAAATCGAGTCCACATTGCAGGCGCTGTCAGCATGACAGACAGAAAGGCACAGTGTAATCTCGATGACTTCCCAATGAAACATAGACAGAGGCTTAACCTGATCCCTGAAGGAATGACAAGGAAAATAAGGTGAAAGACCAATTAGCCTCTTTCTACATAATCCTAAACTTATTGGCTGGCTATTTTTACTTCTTCCACTCCCTGACTCACCAGGTGGCAGCCAGGAGGTGACAGAAGCCAATGCTTTCTCTTCAGAGCCCTCTGATAATTTTTGGTGGAAAAGCTACCTGACTTTTACTGGACTAAAAAGCATGTCATATCAACCTGGCCCAGAGCCTTCTTTTTCTTTTAGAGTTGAGAAAGACAACACCTATGCACCTGTTTTTCTAAGTGGTAGAAAGAAGGGATGTGGAGACAAGTAGCAATTCTCTGAAATGTTATCCTTCAGTTGCTGGGTGCCTGCTTTGTGTTCACCCCTTGCTAGGCATTGTAGAAGAGTCAGGAAAAGAAAAGTCACATTCTATGGCCTCTCAAAATTTAGTGGAGAGTAAATAGATAAAACTCCACTGTAGGAAAAGAAAGTCTTAATGATGCCGCTGGTTTTCATGTGTGATGAAATTGTCTCTCCCTTGTTAGCAGGTCAGGTATTAACTTTGGGGTTTTTATCCAGCTCTGGGGATGGATGTGCACTGGACACTCATGTTCCTGGAGTCTTTCATTTAGCATCGTTTGTGACCAATGGGATATAGCTGAAAGGAAACTAAGCAGGGTTCAGAGCAGCATGTGCAGTGGTACTTAGGGGCTGAGAACAGGAATAAACAACCAGCTGGCTTGAGCCACACAGTTATGTGTACTGAGATGAGGTCTCCACAATGGGAGTTGACCAAAGGTCAATGTGACAGAAACTGGAAGAAAACCATGAAGGGTGAGGGAATCACTTAGTAGTTCTAGAAAAAAGTTTCCTTCATTTTCCTGGAGGTGATGTTTACAGTGCTCGAATGCACTATCCTGGCCGCTCCAGCCATGTCTCCTAACTGAATTTCCCATATAACCTGTCCTGAGAGAGTTGATAAAGCCACCAAAGGTGTTTCACTCCCAGGACATGGATCAGTCATGGAAGGAACACAGCATCCAAGCAACCAGACAATTCCCAAGAAATTGAGCAAGTACATTCAGGAGCCAAAACCCTTGTTAATCAATTTGGCTGTTGTTTCTCCTCTGTTATCTTTGCCCACATATGCCATGTTCCCTCCAATCAACTTCAATTAAATTTATCGTAACAAAGATTGATACCAATTATCATTAGTATAAGAAATCACCTTTTTCTTCACATAGTGCTTTTTTCCTTCAAAATCATTTTCACACACATTAGTGAATTCAGTTTTTATCATCTGCTGTGTGCCCAGCCAGGGGCTAGGTACTGTAGGGGATGCAAGAAGCACAGCTCTGCACACCCACTGACTGACTAGTGCTCTCTCTCACTTTGCTTTCACTGGTCATTGTGATTAAACCATGAAGCACAGATACCAGAGAAAGGGCAGGGCTCCATTCCGGGTAGAAAAAATGGAAATCTGTCACTCTGCCCACGCAGAACCTCCTGTTATCACTCTATCATCGTCCATGACTGACCCAATCCCTCAGGCTGCTCCCAGCCCCTAAGATTTTGAAGCTACTATTTCTCTTTTCTAGATGGCCCTGGTGTCATCATTTCCAATCTTAACCACACCCTCTTCCTACTCGCATATCCTCACAACTTCTCCAGATTCCTTTATGTTGCATTTTGGCTCTCTGCTGGGTTTGCAGCTCCTCCCAATTTAGCAACATCTGAAAATTTAATTAGCAGGCGGTTGTCTCCCTCTTCCATATAATTAATGAAGATGTTAAAATAAAACTGGATTAAGAATTTATTACACTATAATTTGCAAATCATTGCCACAGTTACTAGATAAGCTCTAACAAGGCAAGAGGGAGCAACTCGAGAGGGACAAGGGTGGCTAAGCCAGCACTATCCTCCCTCTAAGCTGAAGGCAAAATGTTACAGGGGAGAGAACTCAGATTGGGAAATGGTAGCCAGGGTACTGGCTGAGAGTCTGTCACTAACTGGTAGACACTCCCACATCATAATCCATCCCTAAACCCCAAGGCAGAAGTTAAAGAACACCAAGAGAATCTCAGCTCAAATCACCAAGGGGCCAGGGAGGTTTTCCTGTGAGCTTGGAACAAATGCAGTGATCCATTAGAAAGGGAGGGAGTACCATTTCTTTCTTTCTCTTGCTTGATTGTCCTGGCCAGAACTTCCAATACGATGTTGAACAGGAGTGGAGATAGAGGGCATCCTTGTCTTGTGCTGGTTTTCAAAGGGAATGCCTCCAGCCTTTGCCCATTCAGTATGACACTGGATGTGGGTTTGTCATAAATAGCTCTTATTGTTTTGAGATATGTTCAATCAATACCTAGTTTAGTGAGTGTTTTTAGCATGAGGAGGTGTTGAATTTTACTGAAGGCTTTTTCTGCATCTATTGAGGTAATCGTGTGGTTTTTGTCGTTGGTTCTGTTTATGTGATGGATTACATTTATTGATTTGTATATGTTGAACCAGCCTTGCATCCCAGGGATGAAGCTGGCCTGATTGTTGTGGATAAGCTTTTTACTGTGTTGCTGGATTTGGTTTGCCAGTATTTATTGAGGAGCTTCACATCAATGTTATCAGGGATATTGGAAAATTTTCTTTTTTTGTTGTGTCTCTGCCAAGTTTTGGTATCAGGATAATGCTGGACTCACAAAACGAGTTAGGGAAGAGTCCCACTTTTTTTCTATTGTTTGGAATAGTTTCAGAAGGAATGGTATCAACTCCTATTTGTACTGCTGGTAAAATTTGGCTGTGGATGCGTGTGGACCTGGCCTTTTTTAGGTTGGTAGTCTATTAATTACTGTTTCAAATTCAGAACTTTTTGTTGGTCTATTCAGGGATTGACTTCTTCCCGGTTTAGTCTTGGTAGGGTGTCTCCAGGAATTTATCCATCTCTTCTAGGTTTCTAGTTTATTTGTGTAGAGGTGTTTATAGTATTCTCTAATAGTTTGCATTTCTGTGGGATCAGTGGAGATCTCCCCTTTATCATTTTAATTATGTCCATTTGATTTTTCTCTCTTTTCTTTTTATTAGTCTGACTAGTGGTCTATCTATTAATCTTTTCAAAAAGCCAGCTTCTGGATTCACTAATTTTTGAAGAGCACTTCATGTCTCTGTCATCTTCAGTTCTGCTCTGTTCTTAGTTATTCCTTGTCTTCTGCTAGCTTATGAATTTGTTTACTCTTGCTTTTCTAGTTCTTTTAGCTGTGATGTTAGGATGTTGATTTTAGGAAGAGAGAAAGTCAACTTATCTCTGTTTACAGATGACAGGACTGTATATTTAGAAAACCCCATTGCCTCAGCCCCAAAACTCCTTAAGCTGATAAGCAACTTTAGCAAAGTCTCAGGACACAAAATCAATGTGCAATACTCACAAGCATTCCTATACACCAATAGTAGACAGAGAGCCAAATCTTGAGCAAACTCCCATTTACAGTTGCTACCTAGAATAATAACCAGAATCTACAAGTAACTTAAACAAATTTATAAGAAAAAAATAACTCCATCAAAAAGTAGATGAAGGATATGAACAGAGACTTTTCAAAAGAAGACATTTATGCAGCCAACAAACCTATTTAAAGAGCTTATCAGCACTGGTCATTAGAGAAATGCAAATCAAAAGCACAAGGAGATACCATCTCACACCAGTTAGAATGGCAGTACAACTTACAAGGGATGTGAAGGACCTCTTCAAGGACAACTACAAACCACTGCTCAAGGAAATAAGAGAGGACACAAACAAATTGAAACACATTCCATGCTCATGGATAGAAAGACTCAACATCATGAAAATGTCCATACTGCCCAAAGCAATTTATAGATTTAATGCTATTCCCATTAAGCTACCATTGACTTTCTTCACAGAATTAGAAAAAAAATACTTTAAATTTCATATGTAACCAAAACAGAGCCTGTGCAGAGCCAAGACAATCTTAAACAAACAGAACAAAGCTGGAGGCATCACACTACCTGACTTCAAACTATGCTACAAGGCTACAGTAACCAAAACAGATATATAGATCAATGGAATAGAGCAGAGGCCTCAGAAATAACACTACACATCTACAGCCATCTGATCTTTGTCAAACTTGACAAAAACAAGCAATGGGGAAAGGATTCCCTATTTAATAAATGGTATTGGGAAAACTGGTTAGCCATATGCAGAAAACGGAAACTAGACCCCTTCCTTATACTTTATACAAAAAAATACAAGATGGATTAAATACTTAAACATAAGACCTAAAACCATAAAAACCCTAGAAGAAAACCTAGGCAATACCATTCAGGACATAGGGATGGGCAAATACTTCAGGACTAAAACACCAAAAGAAATTGTAACAAAAGCCAAAATTGACAAATTGTATCTAATTAAACTAAAGATCTTCTGCACAGCAAAAGAAAGAGTGAACAGGCAACCTACAAATGGGAAAAAACTTCTGCAATCTATCTGTCTGACAAAGGGCTAATATCCAGAATCTACAAATAAACAAATTTATAAGAAAAAATAAACAACTCTATCAAAAAGTGGGTGAAGGATATGAACAGACACTTTTCAAAAGAAGGCATTTATGCAGCCAACAAATCTATAAAAAAAAAAAAAGCTTATCATCACTGGTCATTAGAGAAATGCAAATCAAAAGCACAATGAGATACCATCTCAGACCAGTTAGAATGGCAACCATTAAAAAGTCAGGAAACAGCCGGGTGTGGTGGCTCACGCCTGTAATCCCAGCACTTTGGGAGGTCGAGGCGGGTGGATCACGAGGTCAAGAGATCGAGACCATCCTGGTCAAAATGGTGAAACCCCGTCTCTACTAAAAATACAAAAAATTAGCTGGGCATGGTGGCGCGTGCCTGTAATCCCAGCTACTCAGGAGGCTGAGGCAGGAGAATGGCCTGAACCCAGGAGGCGGAGGTTGTGGTGAGCCGAGATTGCGCCATTGCACTCCAGCCTGGGCAACAAGAGCGAAACTCCGACTCAAAGTCAGGAAACAACAGATGCTGGAGAGGATGTGGAGAAATAGAAACACTTTTACAATGTTGGTGGGAGTGTAAATTAGTACAACCATTGTGGAAGACAGTGTGGTTATTCCTCAAGAATCTAGAACTAGAAATACCATTTGACCCAGCAATCCGTTACTGGGTATATACCCAAATGATTATAAATCACTCTATAAAGACACATGCATGTGTCTGTTTATTGTAGCACTGTTCACAATAGCAAAGGCTTGGAACTAACACAAATGTCCACCAATGTTAGATTGAATAAAGAAAATGTGGCACATATACACCATGGAATACTACGCAGCAATAAAAAAGAATGAGTTCATGCCCTTTGCAGGGACATGGATGAAGCTGGAAATCATCATTCTCAGCAAACTAACACAGGAACAGAAAAGCAAACAATGCAAGTTCTCACTCATAAGTGGGAGTTGAACGAGAACATATAGGCACAGGGAGGGAACATCACACACCGGAGCCTGTAGGGGTTGGGGGGCAAGGGGAGGCATAGAATTAGAAGAAATGCCTAACGTAGATGATGGGTTGATGGGTGCAGCAAACCACCATGGCACATGTATAGCTATGTAACAAACCTACACATTCTGCTCATGTATTCCAGAACTTAAAGTATAATAATAATTTAAAAAGA
>NW_016107657.1:1779468-1823048 GCF_001604975.1 Cebus imitator | reverse complement strand
AAAAAAAAACAACACCCGGAAAAAAACAACACACACACACACACACACACACACACACACACACTCACAGAAGAAGAAGAAAGGGAGGGAGTGAAGCATGCAATGGGGCAACATGTTTCTTTTACTGAATATTGTGTTACTAGTAAGAACAAGCTCTTCTTGGAGACTGAACAAAACAGTAATAAGTCAAATCATTTGACCCAGGAAATCTTCTTTCTAAATATCTATTTTTGGCTAATGAAAACAACCAACTCTAGACAGAACTGTTCAATCATAATGTTCAAAAAAAATCATAACATTTTTAAATGTTTCTGACATTTAAAAATAATAGACTGGCCGGGCACCGTGGCTCAGGCTTGTACTCCCAGCACTTTGGGAGGCCAAGGTGAGTGGATCACAAGGTCAGCAGTTCAAGACCAGCCTGGCCAACACAGTGAAACCCCGCCTCTACTAAAAATACAAAACTTAGCTGGGCATGGTGGTAGGCACCTGTAACCCTAGCTACTCAAGAGGCTGAGGCAGAAGAATCACTTGAACACAGGAAGCTGACGTGGCAGTGAGCTGAGATTGCACCACTACACTCCAGCCTGGGTGACAGAGCTAGACTCCATCTCAAATAATAATAATAATAGACCATGGGGAAAATCCTATACCTTATTTTTTCTCAGTTCATTCCCAACCCAATCTCACTATCTCTGCTTTTACCTTCTGCTGGCCCTGACCTGACTTCGTTTCCTACTGTTTCTTCTGAAATGATCTCTCTCAGGTATATCTTTTGCCTTGACTTTTCTTTTCTTTGACTTTCATGACCTCACACCCTCCTCTAGCCTCTCCTTCAGCCTAGCTCTTCCTGGAGCTACATGGCTCATATCTTTCCAGCAATAATAAACAAGTCCCCTGCGTAAGTTCATTTTCATGTGACTTATAAAGACATACCTGAGACTGGGCAATTTACAAAAGAAAGAGGTTTAATTGGACTTACAGGTCCACATGGCTGGGAAGGCCTCACAATCATGGTGGAAGGCAAGGAGAAGCAAGTCAAGTCTTACGTGGTTGGCAGCAGGCAAAGAGAGCTTGTGCAGGGCAACTCCCATTTTAAAAACCATCATATGTCATGAAACCAATTCACTATCACAGGAACAGCACAAGAAGGACCTACCCCCATAATTCAATCATTTACCACTACCGGGTTCCTCCCACGACACATAGGAATTGTGGGAGTTACAATTCAAGATGAGATTCGTGTGGGAACACAGCCAAACCATATCAACGCCTCACCTGTTACAACACACAGGCCAACCCCACCTCTGGCTCCTGAAGTATTCTGGTGTAGATATTCTCTGCTCTGTCTTTCATGTTGGATCTGCCATCTGCTCTCTGGCTATGCCTACCCAGTAAGGCCAGAGAGCAAACCTGGGAACAGGATTAAATACCTTTACGGTGGACAGACACAAAATGGATTATTAAAGGGGTTATTAGTGTGTTTAGGAGAACACTCTTATCTTCACAGAGCAAAGGTTAAAGAAGTCACTATACCTGTGAAACCTTTTCAAGAAAACAAATGTTGAAGAATTGAATTCCTAAATCGAATTTGATTCCAAAGTCATTTTGTTTTGTCCAGCACATGATTTGACAAATCATGCAGGACTTAACTGACTCACTGGCCCTATATTGTGAATTCCAGGTCAAGTTTGGCACCAAATATACTAATTTCAAAATTTGAGTACCTGTAGTACTTTACCTCAGTGTATTGTAAAAAATAAGCCTGTTTTGTTGAAAAAAGAAATAAAAGACAAAGTAGTGATTCACGCAAGGGAATACCTTGAAACGGGAATAATTTATAAAACAAAATACCCTTAATATGACAGCAGTCAATTTAGCCTGATATAAAAGAGGGTCTGTGTTTTCTTTCATTTATATTTTTATGATACATAATGTCTTTATAATTTCACCACTCCACATCAAAGCCGCCAACCGCTGAGTGCCTAAATAAGTAGCATGTGAAGAAAATGAATGAATTGCTAAATGTCCCATTATGTCCACAGAGAATATCCTTCTATTTGGAGTCAGGAATCTTAAATTGAGACGACAAATGAATGGTTTTCACTCCAATGGAGGGAGAGTTTTGGCAACTTTATTACGCTCAGCATTTGCATTGGAATAAGGGAAAATATAAAGAGAAATGAAGTTTTAAAAAATAATAAGTGTTGTTGGTGTTGGGTTCTGGCTCTGAATGTCAGTTCCTCTGTGAGACAGAGTGATATGGACTGTGGGGGGCATAGCACATGCATAAAAGCTCCAAGGAGATGGAGCAGAGGGCCTGTCACTGTTGTGATTTCTCCGGCACAAAGAAGTTATTTGAAGAATCTTAACAAGTTACAACGTGTTTGGCCCAACACATTTTGACTGACATCAAAAATGGAAAAGCAGAGAATCTGTCGAGCTGGTTAAAGGAAATCACAATAATCAGCAGCTCTTAGGGCACTTAACCACAGACACCCAGGGAGCCCCAAGTCAAGGAGTAAGAAATGCAGGGGGGGGAAGTGGCGATTGCAGCAATATCCAAGAGCTCATTGACCTTAAAAATCTACCCAATGTGCATCGGTGGAAAACAGGATGAATACTATAGCAAAGATAACACAACTATGGATCTGTTTATGCTGAAGCAACAAAGGCTACTGAGATCCACTTTCGCTGGCCCTAATTCACCCTCTTAAAGCCTCAACATTTAAAACTTATATTCTTCATATTCCAGATCTCACCTTTCTTTCTCTTACTATCTGAATATGTCCATAGAAACCTCCTCTGAGCAGAGTGTTTTGTGCCACAATTGATGATGGAGAAAAGATGGGCTCACTAGTGTGCTATAGTGGCCTCCATTTCAGGAGGCCAGCATTTTCTGGGTAAGACACTTAGCATACTCATTGAGAATTAACTATGAGTACATGATCAATATAGGTCAGGTGTACTTAACTTCTGATCTATTGGAGTGATGAGATCACAGTCCAGGGTAAACAGTTAGTAATCAAGTCAAATGTTTTATTCCCTGAGGTTGATCTGCACATTTGTGACTGTGTGAGAATATATGTGTCATGCAATATGCATACAGTCAGGGCAGAGTAGGAAGAGGCTTGCTCTCTGACACCTTTTAGGGTCTATATTTTAAAGAAAAAAGTTCATACCCAGATAGAAAAAAAAAAAACACCTGAAATTCAAAGGGTCACCTTTCATGCTAAATAGAGAGTAGCATTTTACTCCTTTAAATGGGAAAATCTGCTCTATGTGGAGCAACTACAGTATAAAATTGCAACATAATGCATGTAACTATGAACATATGCTTTGAAGCTTGAACACCGTTCTTTTAAGACAAAATAATCAATGGACAGTCTGTTCCTGATCTGGTTTGGATCTACGTCCCTGCCCAAATCTCATGTTGGATTATAATCCCTAATGGTGGGGGTGGAGCCTGCTGTGAGGTGACTGGATCATGGGGTTAGTTTCACATGAATGATTTAGTACCATCCTACTTAGTACTGCCCTCGCAATGATAGTGAAGCACCTGCCCCCCAACCCCCTTGCTCCTACTCTGGCCATGTGATGTTCATACTCCCCCTTAGTTTTCCACCAAGATTGTAAATTTCCTGATGCCTCCCAGAAGCTGAGCAGATGCCAGCATCATGCTTCCTTACAGCCTGTGGAACTGTGAGCCAATTAAACCTCTTTTCTTCATAAATTACCCAGTTTCCAGTATTTCTTTATAGCAATATGAGACTGGACTAATACAGTTCCTCTCTGGCCTCAGTTTTTTAATCACAGGAACAAGCAGCTTAGATTACATAATTTCTAAATTCCAATCCAGTCTCATATTGTATGGTCTTTAACAATATTAATGACAATATCACAATTATACCATAATGGCATATTATCAACAACAACTTTGTCAACAACTATTTGCTAAACACTTAAGAGGCATGAGACAGTGTGTTGAGTGGTTTATGTACTTTAACTTAAAATAATTTAACTCATAGTAATTTGATAAATAACTATTCTCATTTTTATAGATGAAGACAAATAAATTTCCCAATAGTATATAGTTTATGGGTGGCAATATTAAAATTCTAACTCAAATCTGACCCCACAACCTGTGCTCTTAATTTTTAAAAAGCGTATTGAGTATTTCAGTTTTACCTAGCATAGAGGGAGGGAAAGACAGGCTATAAGAGACTGAAAAGCAGAAAAGTTTCAATAAGTGTTTACAATATTATTGAAGAGAAAAGAGCCACATGGGAGAGAGATAACCATACAGTATAGTATGTGTGTAACTGCCAGAGTGAATAGATCAGTCAATAAGAACTACGGGACCTAGAGAAGGGAAAATCATTATTAGTTAGATACTAGCAACAAGCCTAGCTAGAAAGGGCTTCATGTCATTGGGCTTTCAAATGGAGAGAAAACAAGGCAGACAGAAAGGCTAGGACAAGGCTTTTTCGGGAGGAAAAGTGCATTAGCAGACACAAACACTGGGATTGTAGCAAGAACAAAAGACAGTGAAGAGAGAAGCTTGCATTTTCTAGTCTGAAGAAAACATGTAAACCTTCATATTTTGCAAAATAAGTTAATATATTTTCCTTATAATAGAGAAGACTTCAGAAACAGCATATTCTTTGTAGCTAATGGTTAATTCAGTCATTGTTGCAAAATATAATCAGCATTTTTGGACATACAATATTATGGCAGACCAATATTTTCACCACATGTACGAAGATCAACCTGGGACTCTTGTTGAAGATGAAGAAAAGTGATTCTCACCACAAACCCACATAGCAGAATTCCTACTGAATTAATTCAGGAATTTGCATGTCCAAATGCTTCTCAAATTGTTATTTTTTTTAAAAAGTCATTGCAGTATAGCTATCATACAATAAAATGCACAGGTTATAAATATTTAGAGTGATAAATTTTGATAAATATATCAAATACTACCCTGTAGTAACCTTCATCCCAAACAAGACACAGAACACTTTATCACCTCCAAAAGTTTCTTGTACCCCTTCTATACTGTTGATATTTGGCCCTCCAAGCCTCATGTTGAAATTTAATCCCCAATTTTGTAGGTGGAACCTACTGGGAGGTATTTGGATCATGGGCCAGATCCCTCATGAATAGCTTGGTACAGTCCTTGCAGTATTGAGTTCTTGCTTTATTAGTTCCCATGAGACATCCCCAAAGAACTGGTTGCTGATTGTTTAAAAGAGTTTGTCACATCCCTCTTTGATCTCTACCTCTCTCTTTTCCTATCACCATGTGATACATTACCTTTTGCCTTGGGTGGAAGCTGTCTGAGGCCCTCACCAGATGCAAATGATTCTTATACATCCATGGGTGAAATAAACCCCTTTCTTTACAAATTACTCAGCCTCAAGTATTCCTTTATAAGCAAAACAAATGGACTAAAACAGCCCTTTGCCATCAGTCCCCAACTGTTCCAGGAAACTGTAGATCTGATTTTCAATCTCTGAAGATTAGTTTTGTCTGTTCTAGAGCTTCCTATAGCCATAATCAGACATAGTATACTTTTTTGTGCCTGACTTCTCAACATAAAGTCTATGAGACTCACCCCTGTTGTTGTGGGCATTAGCAATTTGCTTGTTTTTGTCACTGAGTAGTATTTCATTTCATGAATATACCATGATTTGTTCATCCATGGTCTTGTTAATACACATTTGGGTGGTTTCCAGTTTTTCACTTTTGTGAATAAAGCCATTACAAACAATTTTATAAGTCGTTTTATAAACAGTTTTTGTTGCTCTTAGATAAATAATTAGGAGTGAAATCGCTGGGTAATAGGGTGGGTATATGTTTTAGCATTAAAATAAATGACCAATCAGTGATTGTGCCATCTATTGTCCCATCAAAAATGTATGAAAGTTTCAGTTGCTCCACATCCTCACTAGATACTGTCAAGCTTTTTAATTTCACCCACTCATGACCATTTTTTTTTATGTTTAGTACTTTTGTGTCCATGAGGTATAAAAATTTTTAGTACTTTCATTCTAGTTCATTGAAAATATTTTCTAATTTCTTTTAAAATCTCTTCTTTGACCCATGGGTTATCTGGAAATATGATTTTTTCAATTTCCAAATATTTGGCTATTTTTCTTTTTATTCTTAATGATTTTTAATTTAATTCCATTGTAGTCAGAAGACATATTTTATAAGATTTTAATTTCTTGAAATTTATTAGACATATTTTAGTGAACAATTAATAATCTTTCTTGTTGAATGTTCCATATGCACTTAAAAATAATTTGTATTCTACAGCTGGGTGTGATGTTTTGTTAATGTCAATTATGTCAAGTTGGTTGATAGCATTGTTTAGATTCTCTATATTCTAAATGATTGGCTTATTTGTTCTATTAACTAATGAGAGGTAGTTAATAACTTTCAGTAGCTAATACCTTTCAGTGTTAATAGTTAATATTCTATCATAAAGGATAAGAGTTAATATATCCTACTGAGAGGATTTATTAACATATCAATAATTGTGTTATAGATTTCCATCTTTTTATATTCATTCTGTTTGTATTAAATTGTTTCTTGTAGACAGTATATATTTTAATTTTATAGCCAGTGTGACAATATCAGCCTTTCAATTTGCATGCTTAGTTCATTTATATTTAAAGTAATTATTTATATGGTTTGGGCTAAATATATCACCTTACTAGATATTTTGTATGTATTTATTTATCTGGGCATTGTTTTGATATTTATTTCTGAGGTTAAATGAATAGTTTTGGTATTATATTTCTTTTCTCTACTGGGTTTTTAACTATGCTGCTTTTATTTTTTTGTTATTCTATAAATTATTATATTCTTAATTTATTAGAGTGTCCTTATAATTAATATTTTATCAATTCACACTTTACACTGCCAACTTCACAAATGTAAAAATCTCAAATCAGTTAATAATAATGAGCTCTACCAACTTTTAGAGAATTATTGTCTTATATTTTATCTCTACATAGGTTTTAAGCAGATGTTATAATGTCATTTTTGCTTTAACAAGCCATTACTCCTATAAAGAAAGTAAAAGAAAACTAAAAGTAAGTTTTTTGTTTTTTGTTTTTCAGATGGAGTTTCACTCTTGTTGCCCAGGCTGGAGTGCACTGCATGATCTCGGCACACTGCAACCTCCACCACCTGGTTTCAAGTGATTCTCCTAACTCAGCCTCCTGAGTAGCTGGGTATGTGCCACCACCCCTGGCTAATTTTGTATTTTTAGTAGAGATGGGGTTTTTCCATGTTGGTCAGGCTGGTTTCAAACTACTGACCTCAGGTGATACACCTGCCTTGGCCTCCCAAAGTGCTGGGATTACAGGCATCAGCCACCATGCCCAGCCAGTAAGTTTTTATATTAGCTTACTTTTTACCATTTTTAGTGCTTTTCATCTCTTCTTGTAGAATTAGATTTTCACGTTATATCATTTTCCTTCAGTGTGATTTTTTTTTGAGTATTTCTATAGTCCACGTCTGCCAGCAACACATTTTCCCAGCATTTATTTATTTATGAGATAGAGTCTCACTCTGTCACCCAGGCTAGGGTGCAGTAGCACAATCTCAGCTCACTGCAACCTCCACCTCCCAGGTTCAAACGATTCTCCTGTCTCAGACTCCTGCCTGAGTAGCTGGGACTACAGGCACGTGCCAACACACCTGGCTAATTTTTTTTATTTTTAGTAGAGATGAGGTTTCATGGTGTTAGCCAGGATGGTCTCGATCTCCTGACCTCATGATCTGCCCACCTCAGCCTCTCAAAGTGCTAGGATTACAGGTGTGAGCCACCGTGCCCAGCCTCAGCTTTTACTTATAAAACCCAATTTAAAAAAATATTTTCATTGCATACAGATTCTTAGCAGGTTCTTTTGTTTGTCTTTTCTTTCAGTACTTTAAACATGGTCATTCCATTGTCTTTTGGCCTTCATTGTTTCTGATGAAAAATCAACCATCTTTCGTACCCGCTGTTCCACTGTGTGTAATGTGTTGTTTTTCTCCCGGCAGCTTTTAATATGTTCTCTATATCTCTTCATCCTTAGTTTTCATCAGTTTGATTATGATATCCCTAAATATGGAATTCTTTGTATTTATTATACTGCAAAATTTTGTTACAAGTAGGAATTACTGATTCCTATCCCAAATCCATTGCATCAGAGTCACAGTGTAAGAAAGTTCCAAATGTCTAAATACTCCCAAAATTATCTTCACTGACACTTAAATTTAGATAATCACTAGGCTATAATAATAAAACTCATCTCTAGTCTGAAGAAATTTAAAATATTTAATAAACTAAGATATGTACTCAAAAATACATAGTATCATTAGGACACAAAGATATTCCATATCAAGAGAGATGATTTGCCATAAAAGTTAAGAAATTAAAAAAGAAATCTACATGGTAAGAAAGAAAAGCATATTGAAAGGCATATCATTTAAGTAGAATCTTAAAACATAAGTGACATTTTTATTTGGAGAGTTGAAGGGGAGCTGATCATTTCTAAATTCTGTTATAAAGAATAATTTTACTATTCCAAACCTAATCTTGAGACCTCTATCAGAGATGGAAAATAAGGGGTTCTGAGTCAACCTAGAGGAATATTTCTGACAGACTTAAAATTAAGGTCTCTAATCTTTCAGCATTTAATACAGAACTGTACCCCCCTCTCCCCACCCCTCGGTCCCCCATACACACATTTATAATCCTTTACCAAGCAGAAAAACAGAGCTGAAATGCTTTCCAGCTCACTAACAAAATGCAATGGCTTCTTATTTTTTTTTAATGCAACATAACCTGGATGTCAGGTTGCATTAAGATTCCTTGGGTTACGATGACATAAATAGTTCAAGGTAATGAAACATGACACTGAGAAATATGGGCATTGATCTGTGCCACTAATTTAAAGACGCACTGGGTTTTGCCTTGATCTGTTTTTATGTCCCCAACAAGAAAATGACACATGGATAATGGGTATTGTCTGCTTTGTTGTTCCCAAGATGGGCTGCAAAGAAGAGTTTTTTCATTATTGACACATCCATTGTATTGACAAAAGGGTTATCATATCCTCTTTCTCATGGACTCTTGTCAAATGGTCATAAGTTACAAAAACAACAACAGAATCATTCTAAAAGACAATCTTTGGGAAAATATATTCCAACTGTATCTTCCTCACACTTCATTCTGCATTGGAACTAAAATTCAATCTTAATTTATTTATGCAATCAATAAACTATGGGCCAGGTACTATGCTGGGGTTAGAAATACAATGACTAAGATCCTTACTTCATAGTCTTGTCCAGTGTTTATCAAAATATACTTTTCAGAGATGTTACTAGGTGTAGCCCTAAAAACTCTGTGTTTGGGAAATAGAGTTAAACACATAGCAAGAATTGGGGATCAAAGTGAAATTAAACTGATTAAGAATTGTCTGCCCCTTCTATATCAGAGCAGTATAGTCACAGGCCTCTGGTGTGTGGGAACTGGAACTGAGTTATAAAATCTGGGAGTTGTCAAGTCCTTTTCTGTCTATGAAATGAAGATTTAAAAATTCTACCCATCAGCCTGGAATAACAGCAAAGAATCAGATTATAGCCATTATTTATTGAGACTATGGCTGTGGTCACTAAAAAGTCATTAGAGCCTGCTCTAACAAGGAGTTTTCAAGCCCGCTCCAAATATAAGTATGAATTCCAAATCTGTATATATAGCATAGAGACCCCAAATTGGGACTAAACATAATATTGATTTGTAAATAGTGACACCCCAGAGTGGCAAAAGAATCATCTGTCATAATGACCTTTATAAAATCCAGGAACTGATGATTTCCTACAGAAAACAGACTCTACCAACTGTAGATAATAATGACAATAATAATAAACTAAAAGCTATTTCAGGAAATAGTTCTCCATGAGAGAAAATGAATACAAATAACAACAACAAAAAAGATCACGTCACTGCATGCTGCACTCCAGCCTGGGCAACAGAGTGAGACTCTGTCTCATGAATGAATGAATGAATGAATGAATGAAAATAAATGCAAGTTATTAGTATTTTCCTCAATGTTAGTTCATTCCGTGTCATATTTAACAAATGTTTGCCTATTCCAAGGCCATATATATAGTTTCCATTTTTTCCTTGTATAAACTTACTTTAAATCCATATGTAAAAATGTAGTACAGAGTAGATGAAGGTATTTGTAACGCATATACTGACAGAAACCTCCTATCCAGAATATATTAAAAACTCTTGCAAATCAATATGAGAATGAAATCCAGTAAAACAATAGCCAAAGATTTGAATAGGTGCTCTACAAAAAAGGACATAAAAGTGACCAATGAGTGTTAGAAACAGTATTCAGCAATGTTAGTTATTGTGGAAATAAAAGTTGAAACCACTACAGGATACAATACACCCCAGAGGATATCTAAAATTACAAATGCTCTCAATATGACAGGTTGGCAAGGATGTAAAGGAACAAGAATTCTTATTTGTTGATGGATTTAATTGCAAACCATTATAACAACTTATAAAAATGTGTAGGCAGTATCCATTAAAGCTAAAACACATGTATAACTTATGACCCAGCAATCCAACTAATGGATATGTACCCAATTAAAATGAATGTTTATGTCTAAGATATACAGAATGTTTATCACAGCTTTATTCATGGTTATCAAACTGAGAGCACCAAAATATTCATTAACAGTAAAATGGATAAATTGTGGTATATCCACAAAATAAAATACTATATAGCAATGAAATTTTAAAAAGCTAACTGCCACACACAACAACAGACCTAAATTTTGCAGACACTATATTGATCAAAAGGAGCCAGACACCCCCCTGATATGATGCACTGCAGAAGGGAACACCAAGTCTGCTGCATTGTATTTGTTTTGTGTATTAAAAAAGTCCCAGTCTTAGTGGCTTAAAACAGTATTTATTATCTCACAGCTTATTGAATGAGAGGACTTACTGCATTTTAACGAGTTCTCTGCAAAGCTGTAATCAAAGTACTGGCCAAAATTGATTTTCATAGAGAGGTTCAACTAGTAATGAATCTACTTTCAAGCTCACTCCAGTTGAAAAAAATTCATTTCCTTACAGCTCTAACACTGAGGTCCCAAGCTTCTGCTTGGCTGTTGGCCAGAGGATATTCTCAACTACAGGCTCTTAACATAGCACTCTTCCTAGGTCCTCTCACAACATGGCAGCTTGAGTCTTCAAAGCCAGCAAGGGAGGAAGAATGAGTCTGCTAGCAAGATGGGGTCTTACATAATGTAACATACTCAAAGGAGTTACATCCTATCACCTTTGCCACAGTCTGTTGGCTAGGAGCAAGTCACTGGTCTCATGCACACTAGAGTATGTAACTATACAAAGCATAAATACCAAAACGCAGGGATCGTTAGAACTACCTTAGAGTCTGTCTGCCACAGACAATAATGCATAATCTCAATATAATCATGAGAAAACATCTGGCAAATGCAATCTAAGGGAAAGTCTACGAAATAACTAGTTGGCTTCAAAAGTGTTGAAGTTATAACAGTTAAGGAAGGACTGAGGAACTGCTATAGACAGAAGGAAACTATGGAGACTTGACAACTAAATGTCATGTTGATCTTAGTTTTGGTCCTGGAACAGCAAAAAGCATTAGTGGAAAACACTAAATTCAAGGAACTTTCGTATTTTAGTAATTAGTACAAGGTTAATTTTTTAAATTTTGATAAATATACCAGGGTTATAAGAGCTTTTGACAAAGAAGAAAGCTGAGTGAAGAGTATATGAGAATTTTCTAAGCCTGTAAGTCTAAAATTATCTAAAAATAAACAAAAAAGTGCTAAATTTTATATCAAGGTTATACACTATCAACATGATTTTTGACTATTGATGTTGACCAATCCTGTATATATAGATATTTGTTGATATCTGTATATTCTGGGTTGGTATACAAACATGTATTTCTTTGCTGTCAGTTCAGAGAGCCTAAATAAAACATGCAGCAAGCTACTAGTGCCTAAATCTTGGTCTCTAATGCCTTTATCTCATAAGAAAGGCTTCTTGGAGAAATGGATGATTCTAGAATGGGATCAGAAAGTGTATAAGATGAGCCTGAAACATCCTGTAATGCTAGAAAGTAAGGGGAAAAATGATGAGGATATGTCAAAGACTCTCAGAAGTCAACAGAAAGAGTTCCCAGTGTTCAAAGCCGGAAAAATTTGAACAACGAGTTAAATAAAGTACTAGAGGATTATAACCCAAAGCATAAAATATTGATTAATTCATATTTATTGTGAATACTAATAAAAATAAATAATTGAATACATTAATATAAGAAAGAGAAGAGACAAATCTCTAGTGCAGAAGCATTCCAAGTAATTTCTGTCTCACCCTCAAGGAAATAGAGCATGACTCCCCATTCTTTAGATGTGAGCTGCACACAGTGACTTCCTTCCAGTGAGTATATTTAAAGGGGGCAAAAAAAAGAATAACTTTACAATGGATAAATCTGAAAAAACCTTATCCAGGTGATCAAGGTCAACATCAACAGTCAGAAATCATGTTGATAGTGTATAACCTTGATATGATATGATGAAAATGGCATTTTACTTCTGCGATTTTTCTTCCCAAAACCCATATGCCCAGTTCTCGTATGATAAAAAAATTAGATAATTCTCCGTAGTAAGACATCTTACGAAAGCTGACCAGTACTCCTCAAAACTGTAAAGAACATCCAAATACAAAGGAAGTCTGAAAAACTGTCACAGTCAAGAGGAGCTTAACAAAACATGATGACTACATAGACTGTGTTATTATGGATGAGACCTTGGAACAAAAAAATGGACATTAAGTAAAACCTACAGAAATCTAAATAGACTATGAACTTTAGTAATAACATATCAACATTGGTTCATTTATTATAATGAATGTTCCATACTAAGATGTTGATAAAAGGAGAATGTGGGTGCAGGGTATTTGGAACTCTCTGCAATATATTCCCCATTTTTTGTCAATCCAAAACTATTCTAAATAAAATTGTCTATTAAAAAATACTACCTACAGAAGAATGCCAATTGGATTGACAGCAACTTAACAACAATAGCTATTAGTGGTCATAGAAGACAGATTATATACAAAAGTTTTCATCAAATAAAGAAATATATTGAAAATAAGAGGTGTCAAGTTTCTCACTCTCAGAGAAACCAATTACAAATATGGAAAGAGGATAAATAAGAGTGAAGCCTGGAGTGTTAGATTGGAATTGGATATATCAATACAAACCCAGGGTTTTCAAGATGATGACAATTGATAAATAGAAAGGAAGGGAAAGAGAGAAGGGAGAGATATCTAAATGTATACACATACCCACTCTCCCACCTCCATATACATACATGTTCCTTAGCTTTGTTCACTTAAAGGACCTGAAAGAAGTGGCATCCCCAAAGCAATGAATGTACCTTGTTTTCTAAATGCAATTCCCCACTAAAGTGAACCAGTGCTCCTTGCAGAACTGGCTGATTCCAGGGCTGGGATAGTAGAAGATGGGATTGAAACATCTTGTACTTTAAAGGAAGGAATAACGGGGATTTGTTATGTATATACTTGTGTATACGTATATTTCTCTTCTTAAGAAATGTTCAATTAATTTATATATATATAGTGTGTATATATATATACACAGACACACACTTGTGTATATATATTCAACAATATATATG
Organism: Cebus imitator; assembly: GCF_001604975.1. Taxonomy (NCBI): domain Eukaryota; kingdom Metazoa; phylum Chordata; class Mammalia; order Primates; family Cebidae; genus Cebus; species Cebus imitator. The sequence goes on along the minus strand of NW_016107657.1, from coordinate 1,809,278 downwards.
TACAACAATAACAAAAAAGGACATATACATATATACAATTGAATACTATTCAGCATTTAAAAAGAAGGAATTCTTGTCATTTGCAATGACATGAATGAACCTGGAGGGCATTATATTAAGTGAAATAAAATAGGCATAGAAAGGCAGATACCACATGATCTCACTTATAGGTAGACTCCAAAAAATGTCAAATTCATAAAAGCAGAGCATAGAATGGTGGTTACAGGAGATTAGGAGGGTAAGGGGAGAGGGATTGAGGAGATGTTTGCCAAAGGACACAAAGTTTCAGTTAGACAGAAGAAATAACTTAAAGAGATCTATTGTACAACAGGGTGACTATAGTTAATTAAAATGTATGCTATGCTTAAAAATTGCTAAGGGAGTAGACTGTAAACAAAAACTGATAAGTAGATGAGGCAAAACATATATTAATTAGTTTAATTTAGCCATTCCACAATGCATACGTATATCGAAACACCATGTATGTACTGCTAATAATACAATTATTATATTTCAATTTAAATAAAGAGTAACTTCACACAGCATATTAATAATTACAGGAAAAAAAATGTGGAGAAGCTGGGCAGACACCAGTCAAGTGATTAAAGTGAGCATTTCCAGTGATGGCGTGAATCAATATTGTGCCACCTGAGAAGATGCAATGAGCAGAAAACAGCATTACTTCCGTGACATTCCTGCCAAAGGAATAAAACTTATCTCTAATGATGAGGAAACACCAGACTAGCCCAAATGGAGGGATAGTCTTCATATTAGCTGGCCAGTAATCTTCTGAAGTGCCAAGATAATGAAAGTCAAGAAAATAACTGAGGAACTCGCCCAGTTTCAAGAAGACTAAATAAATAGACATGACAACTAAATGCATGTGATTCTGAACTGAATCCTCTGGCTATCAATGATAGTATAAGGATAATTTTTGAAATGAGAAAGGATATGATGATTAGCTGAATTGATGCATTAATGTTATTTTTCTGATTTTGATGGTTGTACTGCTATGTAGGAAAATATCCTAATTTTGAAGAAATACATGCTAGAATATTAGGGATGATGGAGCATTGTGTTGGTAATTTTAAAAAAGCTCAAAGAAAAAAGTTATTTAAATCATTTTATCAAAAGACACCTGCAGTCATATGTTTATTGCAGCACTTTTCACAATAGGAATTAAAATAGTTTGACTGTATCCCCCCCAATCTCATCTCAAATTGTAATTTGAATTGTAATCACTCCCCTCCCCCATCACCATGTCACCATGTCCAGGGAGGGACCTGGTAGGAGGTGATTAGATCATTAGTATGGCTTCCCCCATGCTGTTCTCCTGATAGTGAGTGAATTCTCATGAGATCTGGTTGTTTGGTGTCTGCCACTCCCTCCTTCTCTTTCTCTCTCCTGCTGCCTTTTAAGGAAGGTGTTTCCCCTTTGCCTTCCACTATGATTGTAAGTTTCCTGAGGCCTCCCCAGCCATGCAGACTGTAAGTCAATTAAACCTCTTCATTTATAAATTACCTAGTCTCAGGTAGTATCTTTATAGCAGAATGAAAATGGGCTAATACAGCAATGTCATGGAATCAACCTGTGTCCATCAATGGTGAATTGGATAAAGAAAATGTGGTGTATGTATACACTACGGAATACTACAGAGTCACAGTAAGGAATGAAACTGTGTCTTTTGCAGTAACATGAATGGAGCTGGAGGCCATTATCACAAGTTAAATAGCTCGGGAACAGAAAATAAAATACCACATGTTCTCATTTATCAGTGGGGGCTAAACAATGGCTACGCATGGACATAAAGATGGAAATAAAAGACACGGGTCATACTAGAGTGGAGGGTGGGAGGGAAGCGAAGATGGAAAAACTACCTACTGGGTATTCTCTATCTGGGAGATGAGTTTACTTGAAGCCCAAACCCTAGCATTACTAATATACCCATGTAACAACCCTGCACACGTATCCCCTGAATCTATAACAAAATAAAAAGAGAATAAAAAAAAAAAAGAAAAAGATTCTTTTGACTGTCAGTGAAGTTTTTTAAGTTTCTTTAAAAAAGAGAGAGAGAAAGAAAAAATGAGAGGGCCTACAAATTTGTGAGCCATGGAGGCCACAGCCTGGCCCCTATATCATGCTGTGCCCTGAACACACAATCCTACCTTCAACCCAGCCATAACCAGCATCAGCGGAACTGCCAAGCAATCAAGTTTCAACTTGATCGACTATTGAACTTGAAACCTTTAAGAAAAGTGGGAGCAAATATTTTTTTTCTGCCAAAGCCTACAAAATTTTATTATAAGCAAAGTCTCAGTGAGAGAGCTCCTAAAAGACAGACAATTGGGTATCAATAGCAGGAAGAGGCTCAGAAGAGGTTACGTTATACCAAATGAACAAACCACCACACAGCTTTCAGTGGATCACATCCCATGTTGTCCAGAGATCACTGGAGCCCCACCCCAAATCCTCTTCACTTAGCAATTCCATTGCCCTAATAGTAAAGTCTCCTAAACCTTTAGCTCAACAGTGGCATACTTAAATTTGCCCACATTTCACTGGCCAAACCAAGCCTGGCATCTAGGAGGGAGAAAGCATAATTCTATGACAGGAAAAGACAGTGAATGTTTTGAACATAATATATCTTCTACATTTTGACAGGAGTGGCATGCAAGAAAAATAGTAAGCACGTAATAAACAACATGTTGGTACATTAAAAGTATTGATGGAAATAATTTAAAAACTAAATTGGGGTTATAAAAATAAGTCAGGAAATATAGAACAATAATGAAAAATGGAAAAGATATGAATTTTAAAGATTCTAAGATCCTTGTTTTTTTTTGTATAAGGATAAAGGCATTGATTAACTCAATTATTTTAAAGTAACTGTACAAGTTACATGAAGCTGTTAAAATAATAGAAATATAATGTATACTTTCCTATTTCAGTTGAGAAAAGTGGGGATAGAAAGAAATCATGTCCCCTGTAATATAAATCAGAATGGCAGGTTAAAAAAAAATAAAGAAGGAAACACAGTACACCGAAAACACAAAATAAGATGGCAAAAATAAGTTCAAATATTCAATGATGATATTAAATATAAATGGATTAAATGTAAGCATTAAAGACCTATAAACTAAAAATTTTTAAGAGATACATACTCCATCTACATGCTGTCTTTATAAGACAATCTTTCATAAAATGGTATAAAAAGTTGAATATAAAAAGATAGAGACATAACTAACATGCATACAGTTCAATATAAACACAATTCTAGTGATACTAATATCAGACTAAGTAGAATTAAGGCAAAGAGCATTGATAGACCCAAAAAGTATTTAAATGTAGCATAAATTACGAACAAGATATAATCATGAACTTAGCTGCACCTAGCTACATTTTCTTGAAATATACAAAGCAAATCAGATAAAATTGGAAAGAAATAAATCACTCTAAAATCAGTGTAGGCAATTTTACTATAACTCTTTTAGAAACTAAAATTTCAAACAGACCAAAAAATCAGTAAGATTAAATACAATTTGTATAACAGAACAACAAACGTTATTAGTTAGATAACTCCAATTTCAACAAAATAATAATATTGTTTGCAAGGGTACATTGTAAATTTATAAAAATTGGCCATATAAAAAAGACTATAAAGCAAGCCAAACAATTTTTCAAAATATTTACTGTCATGAAGTTATTTAATTAGAATTTGATTTAGGTATGAAATATAAAACAAAATTTTAAAAAACTGAAAAGTGTGATCCTGAAAAAAATGAGTTGAGAGAAGGTATCAGAAACTTGTGGTCAAAAAGGAGCAGTATTCAAAAAAAAAAAGATGGAGCAGTATTTTGATAGTCTATATGCTCAAATCCCATAGCATTGAGAGACATAAGGGAAGAAAACCAAAAAGATTAAGCTGGGCATGAACACAATAAAAATATCTCTTGAGGCAAGAAATGCAACAGAATACAAGTAGTTATGAGTAAGTTGAAACCAAAGCTTTGTGGTTTCCCATCAGGCAGAGAGGGGCTATACAGTTTTCAAAGCCACTAGACAAAAGGGGAGTAGGGGTGCCCCACTCAAAACAGGGGCCTGATACTTTAGCCTGCCTTGCTAAAGCTGTGGTGGAACTTGCTAGCTTGGGAACTAGGGCAAAAAAAAGTAACTTACAATTGCTGTCTTGGATCATGGCTAAAGCAATCTTCAAGACAAAACAAGTGCAGGAACAGAAACAATCTTTCAACCAGTAACAGAAACAAGATACCTACTGGCTAGCCAACTGAATATGCAAGAATCTCAAAAAAAAAAACTATGGAGAAAGGGTAGGAATGAACAATCATGAAAGACCTCAACAATTGGGTGAGGACAATCCAGAAAAATCACTAAACAGGAAGGAGTGAACAAGGAGAAGAGAGGGAATATATATACATATTGCTATAAATATAATTGTACACACACACACACACACACACATATATATTTCATGAAAATAGGCAAAGTAGTCTGGGAAGAAAAATTATAATATAGTCAAGAATTCGGATACTATCAAAGAGATAGTATTTCCAAAAACACTATAAATTTATAAAAATTATTACATGGCATACCAAGGTGTACACTAGTGTCTGCCAACTCTCTCCCCTTTTAACCTTTTACCCTCCCCACCTTTCTTGGAGGAACTCCCTGACGCCTGATTATGTGAAGAATTCAGAGATACTCCAAACCACACATGTCCCTCCAGACTAAAGAGTGGGCAGTTGATTCCGGGGACCTCCCCAACAGAGGTCGCTTTATAGCTGAGCAAAGATAGACCTTAATGACAAAGTTGGGTTCCAAGAGGGAGAGGAAGACCACCTGTATTATTTTCCTAGGGCTGTCATGACAAATTGCCACAAACTTGGTGGCTTAAAATAGAAGAAGTATATTCTTTCACAGTTGTGGAGGCCAGAAATCCTGATCAAGGTGCAGGCATGGTTGTGCTCCCTCTGAAGAATCTAAGGAAAAATGATTTCTTACCTGTTCCTAGTTTCAGTTGGTTGTCAGCAATGTCTGGTGTTTTTTGGTGTGGTAACCCTTCAATCTCTGACCCCATCCTCATGCAGGCTTCTTCCCTGTCTTCTCTGGTGTCTTCCTCTCCTTTCTCTTTTAAAGAAATGAGTCATTGGTATCCTTGGATACCAATCTTTGGATTGGGATGGGTGATAATCCAGTGGGATATCATTTTATATTGATTACATCTTCAAAGACCCTGTTTCCAAATAAGGTTACATTCAATGAAGGTACTGGAGATAAGGACTCCAGCATACATTTTGTGTGGATACAGTTCAACCCATAATACTAGAACCAATACATATTTTTATCCCTTTCTATAGTTTTGGGGGAAAGAAAGTTAAAGTTCTGCCCTTTCCCTGATTTTCTCATATCCGGTAGAGATCCCCACCTAAACCTGATGTCTTATTAGGACAACATCCCTATTTTAGGCTTTCCTGTCCCAAACCTTAGCTATGACTCAAAGAGTTCTCTCTGTGCTATCAACACAGAAGTTGATATTTAAAGTGGAGGTAATCCCTTAAACTTGGTCAGGTAGTCTGCAACTTTTAAGAAATGTGTCCGCTCTAACTCTAGGATTCTCAGCAGTACCCCAGATGCCTCCAAAGTTCTTAATAAAAAACAATATTTGTATTTTTTTTTGAGGTGGAGTCTCACTCTATTGCCCAGGCTGGAACGCAATGGTGCAATCTTGGCTCATGGTAACCCCTGCCTCCCGGGTTCAAGCGATTCTCCTGCCTCATACTCCTGAGTAGCGGGGCCTACAGACACCCACCACTGTACCTGGCTAATTTTTGAATTTTTAGTAAAGATGGGGTTTCACCATGTTGGTCAGGCTGGTCTCGAACTTCATATCTCAGGTGACCCACTCACCTTGGCCTCCCAAAGTGCTGGGATTACAGGCATGAGCCACTGTGCCCGGCCAACATTTGTAATTTTAAGTAATTGTAACATAGATTCAAGCCAGGTGAGGTTTGTTTTATAAAATGACTTACAAAGGCTTTGAATGTTTATGATTCCAAAAAAATACACAAAGGCATAACACGTCCTTAAAAAAAAACAAGAAATTATGAAACAAAACTAAGCATGAGAGAAGCAAAAGCACAAAGATTTTAAAAAAAAAAAAAGAAAGAAAAATATCAAAAATCTTGAAAACAAAAATTTAGTTTTTGAAATTTAAGGGAGGTTTAAAACTCCATCCTGGATATTAGTGAGTTGGAAATATGAATTTAATGATAACTCCTAGAAACAGGTTTTTTTTTTTAATGTTGAAAAATTAGTTCAGAGCCTAGTAAACAGAATGAGAAATTTCTGGGAAAAAAAAACATGAAAAGGGTAAAGAATATTTGAGAAGGTGCTGTCTAAGAATTATTCAAAATATAATAAAACCCTTAGTCCCCAGATTTAAAAGAAACTTTTAAAAGGAAGTTAGAATATGGAGCAATGCATGTATGTATGCATATGTGTACACACACAGACATGTACATAATACAAAAACATATCACTTGAATTTACAACGGAAGGGATTACTGATCTTAACAAGAGAAAATTCAGGAAAATGATAGAAACAAAAGCCTAACTGAGGGGTAAATCAAGAGATTTGGAGATGAGAAGAAGTGAACAGATTGATATAAACAGCTCTCTTCTATTTTCTTGAAAACACTGTTTTGGTTATATCAATACTAAAGGAGTTTATTGCCCATGGACTCTCATCATAGAAATTATTAAAGTCTTCACTTTCACAAGAAGTACATGTGCTTAGAGGCAAGACTCAGAATGATGAGCACTGAAATGGATTTTACAAATGAGTAAATTTAATTAGCTATGGAATATAGATAAATTTAACATTTACTTTAAAAACTAAAAATAATTTTAAATTAATAAGTTAGAACAGAGGATTGTTCAATAAAGAAATATGTCATGCTAAAACTGACAGAATTTTCGGAACAAATGACTCATATATAATTATAGAAGAAATTTTAAAACATCTGTCAGGGACTGATACATTAAAATGACAATAAATCTCTACCAATATGGAAGTTTTGAACAACAAATTAAATATACCTATCTGATGGGCTTTTGTAGAATTCTGCTTTGAAATTAAATAAAGATGATGTAATATTTTAATGTACATATAAAATATGTTTTAATTCACTATATATAAATGAAATTAGAAAGCAAGTATCAAGTAATTTTAAGCACTCACCCTTATGAAGGCCATGATCACTGACCAAACTGACATTAAATTAAAAATGATCAGGAAGAAAGCAATAAAAAAAAGTTTGAATTGTTTTAATGATTTCTAAATAACTTGTGGGTTAAGAATCACAATGGAAGTTATGTTTTAAAAAGTTGCATTTAGCTGTAAAAGTATTAATTAAAAATTATAATGATTAAAAAATAAATGAATTAAGTTTCCTTGATAAGGAAAAGAGTAAACCTAAAAAAGTAGAATGAAATAACAATGACAAAATCAGAAATTAATCAACTAGTTGTACTTTAAAATGTTTATAATTAAAAAGAAAAATCACAAAGAAGCAATACAGAGAATCAACAAAATAAAAACTGGTGTTGCTTTGAAAAAATTAATAAGAAAAATAGACTTCTAACTTCAATGTGTAAAAAATATAGAAAAGGCAAAAATAAACATTAGTAATTAAAAAGGGACTCCATGAATAGATATATAAGATAAAATAGCAATAGATCAATCTTATAAAAACATTTGGAACGATAAAGGGTACATAAATTAAAATGCCAATATGATTTTTAACTATGAAAAATAATACTTAAACTTTATAACAGTGAAAAAGAGACTATAAAATATAGAAAAATACTCTACTAAAAATAACATGCAGATACTAAGAAAGAGATAGTCTATTTATTACATGATTATTTCAAAGAAGGGGATAAAAACACCCAATTTTTAAAAATATTATACTGACATAACTTTGACACCAATGCTGACATTTAGAAATAATTAAGCTGTAGACTAACTGTCATAAATATAGACACAAAACCCCCAAATAAAGCATTAAAAACTGAATTTTATGTGCATTTAGACATAATACTATGGTATGCTTAATAGACTACAGTATAGCATAAACATAACTTATTTGCATTGGGAAACCACAAAATTCAGATGACTTGCTTCGTTGTGATATTCCCTTTATTGCAATTGTCTGGAATTCAGCTTGCAATATCTCCGAGCTATGCCTGTAATTTCCATGGTGTAAATTTTTTATCGACTTTCTTTTTCTTTTGGTGTATGGTTCTATGAATTATAAGATGTGTGTATATTTGTGTAAACAAGACAATTAGCATATTAAATGTTTATAACAGCCCAAAGATCTCTCTAATGCTGTCCTTTATTAGTCAAACCCTCTCTCAATACCTAACTTCAGGCAACGATTGTTCTGTTCTCCGCTACGTTTTGGTTTTTTAGAATATCACATAAATGGAATCTCACTACTGTGAGACTCACTTCTTTCACTGAGCATGATGTCTTTGAGATGCATCCAAGTTGTGGCATGTTTCAACAATGTATTCATTTTAATGTTTTTCTTCTATAGTTTTCTGATAGCTTTATATATTTACAATTACATCTATAATTCATTTTGAGTCAAATTTTATATAAGGTGTGAGATTTAAATCAATGCACATATTTTTGAATATGGATGTCCAATGTTCCAAAACTACTTATTGAAAATACCACAGTTTCTCCACTGAATTTATTTTGCACCTTTGTCAAAAATCAGTCATATTTTTATGTGCCTACTTTTACATTTTCTAGTCTTTGCTATTGATCTACATGTTTATTCTGTCACCAGTACCATAGTGTTTTAATTACTAGACTTTTATGTTAGATCTTAAAATAAGTTAGTATAATTCAAGCCCAATTCTCTTCACAAGTTCTATTTATAAGTACTATTCTCTTTCAAATTGTTTTAGCTATTTTAGTTCCATCTCTTTTCCCTATACATTTTAGAATTGCATTGTCAATATCTATTTTTAAAATCATAAGATTTTGATTGGAATTAGGCATAATTAACATGTTAACGACTTTGAGTCTTCCAGCCCATGAGCAAGATATACATCTCCATACATTTCATCAGCATTTTCCAGTTGTCAGCATATGGAGCCTGTACAAATTTTGTTAGGTTTAGTCTAAGAATTTTCTTTATTGAATGACTTTACATGGTAGAATACCAATCAATTCTTGGGCAGAAGAAAAAATTATTTCAATATGGGTCTATTCACATTGCTGTTTTCCTTTCTACTTTTCCAGGCTCACATTTCAATGCAGTCACTAAGTATATTAACTGAACATTCCACTCAGCACATGTATACAGAGAAAATATTACGCCCCAAGTACCAACAACACAGTTGTCTTACGAAGCCTGGGGCCTAAAGCTCTGAAGATCGACATTTCTCCTTCCCCTGTCCAGTGGGGATAAAAATACTTGTCCTCACAGTCTTGTTGCAAGAATCCAATGTCACATAAAAGTACTTTGGAAAGTTGAAAGATCTACATCACCAGTTCTCAACGGGAGTTCATTTTTCCCCTATTCCCTCTACCCCCACTTGCCAGGGGACATTTAGCAATATCTGGAGACATATTTTTGGTTGCCATCACAGTAAGGTGGCATCACTAGATCTAGTGAGTAGATGCAAAGGTTGCTGCCAAACATCCTACAATGATCAGCAAAGCCCTCCTTCATACGAAATTATCTAGTTCAAAATGTCAATAGTGCTGAGCTTAAAAATCCTGATCTAGATAAATGTAAGACATTATCATTATTACATGACATACAAGAATAAAATCTTTTGGCTAAAGCTAAGCTTCACATACCAATAGATCAAATCTCTTTTAAAAATATAAAAGAAGGAAACAAACAATTTTTTTGGAAATACTGATTCCCAGATTATCCCATTAAGGAAAATACAACATGGCTCCTCCATGCTTTCACTGAATGGCATATAGGACTGCAGCAGAGCTCCACTCTAGTGAAGAAAACTCACCCATCCTGGAGACTCATTTCATAATGAATTTGCCTCACTTAATTTCTCCAACAGGAAAAAGCATAATTCCATTTTCCTTCAAAGTCTTTCCTGAAGTTTTAATCAAATTTATACCCTTGAAAAACTACCGAGTGTCCTGATCCTAAAGTAGATGTAAGCACAGGACAACTTCCCACTCAGCAATTCAAGAAGCAATAGGCACCATGAGGGTGCACATTGCCTGAAATGAACAAGACTCCTGCATCTGTGAAACTTCAGTTTGATAGCCATCTACCCAGGCTCCTCCAGACATTTTAATTTCTCAGTTGTAAATGGCCACTTTAACTGATTTGGGTTACATGAGCAGAATGGGCATTGGTGGTGTGAGACAGAAGGAATAATGTTTGGGGCAAGAGAATGGAAAAGACACACTATGCTTCATAACTTTAATTTTATTCATGCAGCTTATTTATCTGTCCTGTGGAGAGCCTAGAGCTGAAGTAGCTTCTAAGAACTTACCAATGTTTAGTAAATCAGGTTTATGCCATGGTGAATCTGGTCATTTTGATCCTCATGACATTAGTCACCATGTTCATACATAAAATGACCCCTTTAGTTTGGCCATTGTCACTCTCTTAGTAGCAGGCAAGAATGTGGCTATCAAATGGCTGACTATCCCAGACAGACATCAAGCTGAAGTAAGAAGCTCAATAGCTTTGCTACTGACCCCATATATTCTTTTCAGTTGCAAAATTGGGAACTTCTGGTTTTGCACTCTGGGGCTTGAGATACGTTATTGTGTTCATCCTCTCTGTTTCCCTCACATATTTAAGCTATATTAGGTAAATGCATATGCCTGTATGTAGTCATCTTAAAATCATTTACATTATTGAAATGTCATTTCTTGAGCCTACTCCCCTTAAAGAAAAACTGTTGGATTTTCCCAAATTTGTTCAAAATGCTTTTTTCATGGAAGATTCAGATGTGGAGAAATTTTCTCCATTATGGCCATAGTGTATTTAAGATGAGTCTTATATTGTACACTTTTCTGAAAGCAGGAAGATTACATCACATCAGTTTAGTGACAGCTGAATATGTTTTGCTTTTAAAATACCAATCATTCCACTTTGGACTTAGACAAAAGGGGAAAAATTTCAGCATTTTCTTTGAGAAAAGTTTCAAAATTATGCTTTTTTTCACAACAGCTTTTCTTGATAAACTTGAAGACATTTGACAAAGAATTTACCTAACTCTACCAGGCAATAGGGACTTCAAAGATTAGAAAATCTGTAGGAAACAAGGAGGTATAAGCATACATTCTTATATGTTGGGCATAGAAGTCAGTAGCATATTTGACGTAGAGGGAATAAAAAGGCACTTTAACCGAAAAACAGTGCACTGGAAGGTAACTCAGAGGAAATTTTGTTTTCTCACATCCAGTGTGCTAACACACAGATGGTGAGAACAGATGATGAGGAGCTATCTGAGAGACATCCTTAACAGTGCTCCAGCAGCCCTTCCAATCCAGGATTCTAACATAAATTACACCCCTGAAGTATGGTCTCACAGTATGTATATGGAAGTTACAGTTCTTGAAATTATTATTTTTTGAGATAGTATCACCCAGGTTAGGGTGCAGTGGCACAATCACAGCTCACTGCAGCTTTGACTTCCTGGGCTCAAGCAATTCTCCCACCCCAGCCTCCTAAGTAGCTGGGACCACAGGTGCATGCCATCACGTCCAGATAAAATGTTTTGTATGTTTTGTAGAGACGGGGGTCTCACTTTGTTACCCAGGCTGGTCTCAAACTCCTGAGTTCCAGTGATCCTCCTGCCTCAGTGTCCCAAAGTGCCGGGATTACAGGTGTGAGCCACCATGCTCTGGAAAATTATCTCTTTAAACCAAAAATAAATTTACTCCTCCTCTCAAATCCCTATGTTTCTTCAATAATATAATATTGCTGTATCATTTAAGAAAACTTTCCTCTTTGAAAAATGGCTTTTATCAATGTATATCCAAGTATTGGAACCAGGACTTGTTGCTATTGTTCCACTTATCTTCACCAAGATGCAAAGAATACTCCTGTAGGATCACATTTGGAAATGTGGTGAGAAAGTCCATGCTTCTCCCAACTGCCAAACGTTTAAATAGTCCTACTCACCTTAATTTTGTATGGACACATAGCCCACATATATTTATTCATCACTGATTACAAACACCATAAGAGAATCAAAATACAAAACACTGTGTTCCCCGATCCAATGTGGTTTGAGGAATATTAGAGAAAATGAGCCCATAAATAAATCATTATACTAATGTACGGTCAACCTTACTATCATGAAAAGAATGTGCTGTGGGAACACAGTGGTAAGCTGCATAATTTCAAGGGGAGGACAGAGGTGATTTTGGGAGAGTTTGTTGAAGACTAATGGTCAGGAAGACCAATAAAAAGCTGGGGGAGAAAAATTGAAGAGACACTGAACTAATAACACAGTAGAGTTGTCTGTTTATTGAGGAGAGGTGACATATATATGAGGATAATCCAAGAGTTCTCAGGAACGGCTGAGATCACAAGAAGTTAATGATGACTTCCTATTTTTCTAGGACCAAATATAGGTAATACAGGAGGAGACATGTGATACTACCACTGGTTACTCTTGTTACCTTTAGTAAATTACCAACCTTAGTTTTCTACTCTAATAAATGATAGGCTTCCACCTTGGGTATATAGGCCCTCAAGATATTTTCAGTTGAAAAGAGACTGAAAAGCTTTTTTCAGCATCTCAAAAACCTACATGAAAAATAGGAACTTTCTTGATTATATCATTTGGGTTAATATTTTGTTCCTTGGGTTGGAATTATAGGAACACTAAGTAGTAAATTTAATTGCTTTTTTCTCAGTCCAAATTCTAGTAGTAGTCAGGTAGGTCTGTGAAGAATATGGGAAACACACAACTACTAAATAAATATATTACTATTGTTAAGTAACATTTTACGCAGACCTCATGGAAAAACCTGTAAGGAGAATGTTCTTACAAATGAGGTCAACAATGAAGTCTGTACTTACTCCAGGTTCTGCATGCTTCTCTAAACTTGTTATAAAAACATCCTGTTCTCCCTGAAACCTTAGTCATCGCTGATTATAAGTACCATAATGGAATCAAAATACAAAACACTGTGTTCTTTGATCTAATGTGTTTTGAGGAATATTAGAGAAAACAGACCCATAAATAGATCATTATACTAATGTGGGATATGCATGTACAAACCATTTCTGAAAATAATTTCTGAAAATTCAATACCAAGGACTAAATGTATGGGTGCATTACTGCTTTCAAAGTATTATATCATGATATGGAGAAACCATGGTGATATCCATCTAACATGGATGGATGAAAGTGGATATGAGAAATTGTTCTCTTCCATAAAGAAAAATCATATTTTCTCTTCTCTTGAATCATATACCTTAAACCATAAGGGACCTTAGCAATTCTAGAATATAGCCTCCTCTGTATGCTTCAAGACTTCCTGAAGATAGGGACATCCACAGATGTTACATGGGTCGGCCGACTGCACATTAGATAATGAGGGTAGTGGCAGTAGAAAACTTGGCACAGAGGTGTTTCATAAGATTTTCCCCATTCTGCTTCTGTAATACTGAGAAAAGTGGTATTTGGAAAAGAGGGAGGAGAGAAACAGAGAAAAGCGTATTCCTTATAGCCAGTGATTAGGTCATTGTTAAATGAGAGAATATATATTGAAGATAAACTTTGCAAATAACTCTTAATAGAGTGTACACACTTTTTGGTTCCAAATAAAGTAATGTTGGCCTAGAACCAAGTGTTGGGATTCTGAAATTAAATAAAGGAGCTAGAATTTTCTATCTAAGAAGTAAAAACTAGAAGTTGGTGTAAAAGTATGCATTATACCTTGGATGTAAGGTACAAAACTTAACTATTACTCTCAAAGACCATATTGAATGTACTCTTCATTTTGTTTTATTTATATTAATGTGCTTTAATATATTCTTTAATAATAATGTACAATAAAGTTTCTTACTGTAATACGGATAATTGATGAATAACATCAAGTGTACATGACTGAGGCAAATTCTGCTACCTAGTGCCACTATATGTAAACTGTAAGCTTCTAGCTTTTCATTTGGTTTTTGTTTTGTAGTGACTGAATTGACAGCTTTTGTAGGTTAAGTCTACAAACCTAAGGTTAAAAATAAATTACAAACAGAGTAATTTGTAAATGAATAAATAATGGTTATTTATTTGTGTGTTGGTTTAGTCAGTTAAATTTTGCATTCTTTGCAATACAAACTCTTCAGGGTAACAGTACTCACTGTCTACCTCCCATGTCCCTCTCATCCTTCCACAAGTTTTACCTGTGTAAAGGCCAAATATCTCCTCACAATATTAACCAAACTTTTGTAAAAGAACATTAGATAGTACTTCTCCGTCTCTGGGAAAGCAGAAACTTTAACAGTTAATTAGCTTTTTCTTTCCATATAATAAGTACAGAAAGCAGTAATACCTTTTTTTTAGCTGCAAGACAATAGCTTGTGTCTCTTAAGCTGACAGTGCCACTCCTGCAGAATGAATTTCCAGAGAAGATAAATGGAAAGTCACTCTCGTCATATCTTGGAAGTGTCTGTTAAAGCAATAATAATCATGGTCTAAGCTATTGCCCCTGGGATTAATGAAAATCCAGGAACAGCTGATAGTCCAAGATGCACAAAGAATCATTATGCCCCAGATAACGGTTAAGTCTCTGGTAATTCACTGTGGCTGAAGGAGGTGGATGGTGATGCAGGCATACCACAGTGATGGGCCTGGGAGGGACAGCAGGAGACAGGTATGTTTAGTGAAAAGGTGAATTTCCCACTGCCCATAAAAATGACTGCTTTGTACAGTTAAATACTTAAAGGCATATCTTACTTCTCTGACTTCACATCAACAGTATGAAGCTGAATAATTTTATCTGTATAGTATTCAGTAGAATCACTCCTACTTGCATGGAGTTGAAGTTAACGTCTATTTATTTCTCTTCTTTCCCTGCCTTCCCTTTAAAGGTCTATTTCATTTGACTCCATCCTGCAAATACCCATTAATACCAAGTAGTTGGACACTATGAGGATAAACAAACAGCAGCAGACAAAAAGTGAACATTCGTATCCTACAGTTTGTGGTAAGAGCTTTGCCATTTGAACTGAACTAGATGTGTGTTTATTATACTCTGGAGCTCAGGAAAAATAGAAATAAGTCTACTCACCCTAAAAAAGCATGTGTCAGCAAAAGGGTTCTAATATAAGAGTGAGTAAGCAAACCAACACTACCCAAACTGAGATTGGTATCTGTATTAGTTCGTTTTCACACTGCTATAAAGAAATACCCAAGACTGGACAATTTATAAAGGAGAGAGGTTTAATTGACTCACAGTTTCACGTGGCTGGGAGACATCAGAAAACTTATAATCATGGCAGAAGGTGAAGAACCTTCTTCACAAAGCAGCAAGAGAGAGAAAAGAGCTAAGGGGGAAGAGTCCCTTATAAAACCATCAGATCTCATGAGAACTCACTCACTATCACAAGAATAGCATGAGGGAAACCACCCCTGTGATCCATTCACTTCCTTACTCTACACGTGGGGATTACAGGTTCCTCCCTGGACACATGGGGATTACAATTACAGATGAGATCCGGTTGGGGACAGAGCCAAATCATATCAGTGACTCTGTCACAGCCTCTTATTTTTTATTCTTCAATGTGTTCATTCAACATGATTTCAAATTATTCATTGGAGGGCTACTGTGTACACAGAAGACACATGGATGAATAAAACCTATGGTTTCTGATCTGTATACATTTATTTGACAGATGGTAAGTTCTCAATAAATATTAGCTATTATCACTATTATTACTATTATTTCCCAGAGAAGAAGAGTGAGATCTTATAATCCTACCATGTTATGAATGATGGGTGCTACTCTTAAAAGTATCAATTCCTTTGCTCCCACATCAAACATTCCTCATCAGGGTGGTTTAAAAATAATCATGGTAAACTAATTTTATTACCTCAGAAATATATTAAAAATGTAGATCTTTTATAATTCCTTCAATTAACAGTAGACACTTCTTGATTACTTTCTAATTAAATCATTTCACTCTAAGACTTGGTAATTACAACAAGAAGTTATTAAAATTAGAAAACATTTGCTAACTCAGTACTTTTGATTATTAAGCCTTTGTCATTTAATATTGCCAAACAGTCTATGAAGATATATGAGCAAAGAAACTGATTTTAATGTCTTTAACTGCAATAATTAACTACAGGTGTCCCAAACAATGTATGTTTCTTTCCTATCATATATTTTTCTGTAAAATCTATTGTTAATGTCACCAATTGGATTTTTTTCCTTTGGCGTATTAACTACGTTTCACCCAAATATATTGCTTCTTTCCATAGAAGAGAATTATATCCTAGAATCTCCTTTACTTAGGAATTTTCTGTCTTTGGTTCTCTGATGAAAATACATATACAGCTTATTATAGGAATCAGAGTTACACTAACTTTGATGGTTTTATCTGACTGATCACCACATTCCAATCTATTAAACAATAAACTTCCCAAATCAGATACATTTCTAGAAAGAAAACTATCCACATTGCTAGGGCCTGGGAAATTTGCCATCTCAGTATGTCAACAGAATGGCAATTTAGTTTCATCAGATTTCTTAGGAGGCGTGATATCGTTTATCTTCAGTTGCTGGCTTTTACTGAGGTGGGGAGAAGTGGGGAGAGAAATTGTTCTCTCCTTTAGACAAGACTCAAAGAAAACCAAAGGACTTTTTTTCTACCCTGTTCTTTGCAAATCAGTATAGGCAAGGGTACACACATCATCACTGATAGGAAACAGCCTTTAAAACATAAGATTGGATTCACAGAACCAAATGATCCTTGCAAGCTGTGATCAGTCAAAGTAAATTCCCCCAAATGTGATTCTGAAGCATAGGGTGAGGTGCTAATGGCTGTCTATTGGAATACTGGTTTGACAAACCGCACCTAGAAAAGATATTGACAAGCTCTTCAGTGTTCTAGCAGGAAAGAGATTCTTGAAATCAAGCCCATTGCTCCTCTGCCTGCCTTCTGCTGAGAAACCAAGGGAAGGATTGAGCAAATTCATCACCCGTTAACAAAGCAATAAGTAAAAACTGATGAGTCTTTGTGCTTGATGGAAAGGTAGTATCCTGTTCACAGTGAATAAAAGCTCCCTTATACTCCACACTGATCAGAGAACATCTAGGAAATTGTGTTATATTTGGGGCACAGTGTTTTCCCAAAGACAATGAGAAATACCCAAAGGAGCGGAAACACAACGTGAAGAATGAAAGGGAGAATAGAATAGGAAAGCTGAGCCTGGTAATGGAAGATTGGAGGATGGCATGGCAGGAACATGTGGTTGTCTTCGAATATATAAGGAATGTCATGGTAGGGTGGCACTACAGAATGGGCAGAGGACAAACTAGGTCACAGGAGTGGGAGTCAAGGAGAATCTAATTTAAGATTAAAATCAGAAACAATATTCTTGGCAGAATGCGTTATTTTCATCAATGGTGGGCTCCATCTATTGGATGTTTGCAAGCAGAGCCTGGTTGAGATGTTGGAAAAGCAATGAAAGTTGAATCAATGCCAGCTTCATATGAGAGAAAGAACATAGACCGAGAGTTAAAAGCTCTATGCTCTAGGCTTAACTCTGAAAATAACCTGCTAGGAGAGAAATCTAGGTTTGGCCTAAGTATACCACGTGACTTTGGATGAGTTACAAGCCACGGGTGATTGGTTATACCAGCTTCCTAGAGAGATTGAATAGGAGTTTTAAATTCTGTGGATGAACTTTAATAATTCTGCCTGGGTCTGAAGAATGCATTTTTTTATTGAAAGGTGTACCTTATAGGTATACAAATAAAACTAATGAAATATTTGTATGTAACCTCAATAAATGTGTACATACTTACAATATGTATTGCAATTCCTGTGGAATTGCAGGAAGAAACAAAACAAAGAATTAAATGAATGGCACCTTAGCCATTCAAATCTCCAAAATGTTTAATTACTTAGGTGGCTTTAGGCAACTTCTTGTCTCTGGGGCTTTGTAGTCTCATCTGTAAAAAGAGACATGAGGTGAGACCATCACTGGGGTTCTTGGTTTTTTTTTTTTTTTTTTTTTTTTTTAATATAAGAAGACATGATTATGAATATGTGCACAGAATATAAAAGCCTATCAATGTATTAGCTATGTTATGAAATGTAATGCCACAGACAGCTTCCACTGTAAGAGTATTAGTTTTGCCCATGTGCCTCACATTTTTCATCCCTGGGACCCTAGAAGATGAAAGTGTTGAAGAAGAACTTTGGTAACTGCTTTGATCCACTAAGGAGATTCACAACATAAGCTTGATATTTCTTGAGTTTTAACCATGCTGAGATAAGCTCAATATCTCTATTTCTGCATTATAGTTATAAGGAAAACAATGTAAATCTTCCCAAATGGCTTATTTACATACCTTTGAGATATAGACTCATAGACTATTAAAGTGGCAGGGGGGCTTTGAGGCCATCTAATCCCAACCCCCTCATTTGGCAATGCGGACACTGAAACTCTGAAATATTAAATGATTTAACGAAGGACACAGAGTTTTTTTGGCCCAAGGCTAAGAATAGTTATCAGGGCTTCTAAGTCCTCATCAAATTATATTCTTTTATTAAAATGTGTCTCTTGCCCACTCTTGTTTGTTTTTTGAGACAGTTTCACTCTATTGCCCAAGGTTGGAGTGCAGTGGTATGATCTCGGCTCACTGCAACCTCTGTCTCCCAATGTTCAAGAGATTCTCCTGCCTCAGCTTCCCAAATAGCTGGGATTACACGTGCCCACAACCCCACCCAGCTGATTTTTATATTTTTAGTAGAGATGTGGTTTCATCATGTTGGCCAGGCTGGTCTCAAACTCTTGACCTCAGATGATCTGCCCACCTTGGCCTCTGAAAGTGCTGGGATTATAGGCATGAGCCACCACGCCTGGCCTCTTGCCCATTCTTATTAATGACTTTTAGGCTTTTATATTTCTACTAGGGTTATCAATATTAACAATATCAATATTCAAATTCACATTGAATAGAAATTTTGTGCTTTTAGAAACATTCTTATTTAGTTTTGCCCAGGATATTTTGTTTTTAATCTCAACTTTTTAGATTCAAGAGTTACATGTGCAGGCTTATCATATGGATATATTGCATCATGCTGAGTTTTAGGGTAGGAATCCCATTACCCAGGTAGTGAGCACAGTACTCAGTAAGGAGTTTTTCGACCCTACCTTCCTCCTTTTCTCCCCCTATTAGTCTACAGTGTCTATTGCTCTTCTGTTTATGTTCATATGTGCTTAATATTTAGCTCCCAATTATCATTAAGAACATGCGACATTTGGTTTTTTATTTCTGCATTAATTCTCTTAGGATTATGGCTCCAGCTGTATCTGTGTTGCTGCAAAGAACATAATTTCACTCTTTTTTATGTAGTATTCTCTAGTGTATAAGTACCATTTTGTTGTTGTTGTTTTTTTTTTAATCGAATTCACCATTGATAGGCACCCAGGTGGCTTCCATATCTTTGTTCCTGTGAATAGTGCTGCAATGTACATACAAGAGTGACCCTCCATCTGGGTTGAGAATATACAGAATGATTGTGGAAACAGAATAATTTTCTGTCTGGCCTGACCTGGCGACCCTCTGGAAGTTCTCCCATAACTAACTCTAGTCTCACAAGTAAAGGGGAGGAAGGACAATAAATAAAACCATGTTTGTAAGTGGACCCCTGGCTGGTACGAACACCTCCCCCATGTAGCTAAAACTGTAATACTGCCATCTTTTTGGGAGAATGATTTATTTTCCTTTGGTGGTATACCTAGTAATGGGATTGCTGGATCGAATAGTTCTAAGTTCTTTGAGAAATCTTTAAACTGCTTTTCACAGTGGCTAAACTAATTTACATTCCTACCAATAGTGTATAAGCATTCCCTTTTCTCCACTGCCTCTCCAGCATCTGTTTTTTTTTGTTGGGTTTTTTTTTTGTTTGTTTTTTGGTTTTTTTTTGACTTCTTTATAATAGCCATTCTTACTGGTATGAGACGATATCTCACTATGGTTTTGATTTGCATGTATCTGATGATTACTGACAACGAGCATTTTTTTCATACATTTGTCAACCACATGTATGTCTTCTTTTGAGAAGTGTCTGTTCATGTCCTTTGCACATTTTTAAAGGGGTTATTTGTTTTTGCTTATTTTTTAAAATTTCTTATAGATTCTGGATATTATTAGACTTTTGTTGGATGCATAGTTTGGGAATATTTTCTCCCATTCTGTAAGGTGTCTGTTTGCAGTGTTGATAGTTTCTTTTGCTGTGCAGAAGCTCCTTCATCTAATAAGGTCTCATTCATCAATTTTTGGTTTTGTTGCAATTGCTTTTGGGGACTTAGCCAAAAAGTTATTTGCCAAGGCTGATTTTGAATAAGGTATTTCCTAGAGTTTGTTCTAGGAATTTTATAGTTTGAAGTCTTACATTTAAACATTTAATTCATTTTGAGTTAATTCTTATATATGGGGAAATGTGATGGTTCAGCTTAATTCTTCTGCATATGGTTAGCCAGTGTTATCCCTGATCAATTTTTTGAATAGGGAGTTCTTTACCCATTGCTTGTTTTTGTTGGCCTTGAAGGTGATCAGATGGTTGTAGGTAGGTGGCTTTATTTCTGAGTTTTATATCCTGTTCTATTGGTGTACACATCTGTTTTTGTACCAGAACTGTTCTGTTTTGGTTACTGTCACCTTATAGTATAGTTTGAAGTTGGATAGTATGATGCCTCCACCTTTCTTCTTTTTCCTTAGGATTGCATTCACTCTTTGGGTTCATTTTTGGTGTCATATGAATTTTAGAATAGTTTTCTTTTTTCCTGATCCTGTGAAGAATGACATTAGTAGTTTCATCAGAATAGCACTGAAGTTATAAATTGCTTTGGGCCGTTTGGCCATTTTAATGATAATGATTCTTCCAATTCATGAGCATGGAATGTTTTTCTATTTATTTGGGTCACCTCTGATACCCTTCAGTAGTGTTTTAAAGGTCTCTTTGCCGCAATCTTTCACCTCCTTGATTAGTTGTATTCCTAGTTGAGGTTTTAGTCAATCTCCATATTGATGAACAGATGAACTTTGGCCTGGAGCCTTCTGCACCTTCAGATAAAACTTCTCACAGGTAGGGTATAGAATCTGCAGGCCTACTCATGAATGACTTGGGAAAACTAGCTAGGACATCATTTCAACATGAATGGATAGCAGAAAGGACACTCTAGGAGCAGACAACAGCCTAAATGGGAGCATTTGTGTCCCATAGCAGAAAGAAGCAGCAATGTGGTTTTGCCAGAGAGTGAAAACCATGCATACAAATCCCAAATATTTGAGCATGATGACTTATTTGCCCAGCATCCAATGGATCTGGCAGATTATGAGAAAATCAGCATCGTTCCTCTGGATAAGGCTCATATTCCATTCTGATAGGACACTGAGAGAAAACTGTGGAAAATCTAGATGGTTTTCTCAGATTGCCAAAATCAAATAATTTGCAATTTAAAATTTATATCCCTCGAATGCCTTCAATAATCCAAATTTAATTTCTGATACTGTTCTTAATCTTCAAGAAGCTAGAAGCCTTGTTTGTCATAGTGAATTAGTCAGGCTTAATAACCAAAATGACTATTAATGGGTAGGAAAAAAAAAAAAAAACTAGAATTGAGCAGATGGTTTGCCCACATGTAGACACAGTGTATCAAAGAAATTCTGTGCATCATTTCAAAGAGATTCTATGCTTGTTTGTTGAAAATGACCTGGGGTGGTTGGGATATGATGTGGGTCTTGGATCAATATAGACACAAATCAGTTTTTTAGTATTTCCAACAACTTGTGACCCTCCATCTGTGTTGATAATATACAGAATGATTGTGGAAGCAGAACAATTCTCTATCTGGCCTGACCTAGTGACCCTCTGGAAGTTCTCCCATAACTAACTCTAGTCTCACAGGTAAAGGAGGGGAAGGAAAATAAATAAAACCATGTTTGTAAGTAGACCCCAGGCTGGTATGAACACCTCCCCTGTGTGGCTAAAACTGTAATACTGCTGGAGTCAGAGAGAGTCCCCTGAAATGAATTGTCTTGCAATTTATTGTATGTCTCCAGCTGAGTCTCAGCAGATATACCACTCTCCAGCCTGGAGAATGATGCTTCCTTGTTAATGTGGGCAGGCTATAATATGGTCACCCCTAGTCACTCATCAATCCAAATTATTTGATATGGTTTTAATTAGTCCATACAAGGGACCCAGTAGTTACTATAACTTGACTGTAGAAAGAGGGAAAATCAACTCTTTGTTTACTTCTGGTGCCCCAGACACATAAAGACACACAAAAATAACTGCTATTTATTTTACAAGATGGAAAAAATATTGACTGCCCTCTGGTCATAGAAGGCATTTTCTTTTGGGATTACAAGTGCAGAGATGAATTAGGTACACTTAGGATCAATATCTGTTTCTCTTCTTGGCTCAAGATGGGATTTGTCAAAATTCGAGAGCAGCTTCTATTGAGTGTCAGCTACAAATCCTTCCACTACTGAGTCATACACCTATTCAGGTTGAAATATAAAAGGCAAAGGGCTTTTTCAGCTACAATATCTGGGGTTAGGATGCTGAATCGCTTCTCAGCCTTTTCCTTTAATGAGCTTTAGCTTGATGAAGTGACCTTACTGGCAGAGAATGGAAGGGAGTAAAGGGTCTGTGCTAGCCAAAGACAGTAGCACCTGGGGATGGAGGAACATGCAGGCAGAAGTTCTGGGAGAGCGGAAGACAGGGAGGCAAGTTGGTAGAAGAAAATGTGGATAAACTACTCTGGCCAAAGGTATGGTGGCATAGATATTATAAAGAACTGTGAGGATAGAGTACACGAGAGAAATTTGCTTTAGAGCTGCCTAATTTTTAGGACTGCAACAATTAACGAATGCAGTGTTCAACATGTGGTCTATCCCTGAGGACTTCAAACCTTGGAAGATGTCCCTTTGCTTGCGTAGAGGTTAGGCAATAATGTTGTCAGGGATCCCATGGGCAGAGACAGTGACGAGGGAAGAAAGAATTCTTAAAACTATTTCAGCCATCCCCAAAGCAAGGTTTTGGAGGTTTACATTTCACAGTCTAGGACATATATGGCCATCGGCTAGTCAGAAAAGCCCAAATGCGGAAGAGACTGCTTGTATTTGTCTTTGGGAATCCTGAATACTCAAGACACTACCAGGAGTAAATGTGTCTCAGGTGGAATTAGGAAATAGAAGAAAGAAAAGATAGTGTCTGTAACCCAAGGTACCAACCCTTTTAGACAAGGAGGCAAAGCCAACCACCATGCTTTATAGGATCAGGAATGATAAATACCATGGAGTGATTGAAAACAATCCCTTAGAAATCAGCAGAGTTGCCACAAGTGGTGTAGAAATAGGACAGAGAGGAAACCCATGTGATGCAGGGTAAGATATTCTCTGTGAGGACCTGGGTCTTGAGCTAGACCCTGCAGTAGAGAAAGGATTTGGTAGTGTGGACAGAAAGAGGTAGGCATTCTGAGTAAGGAAAACAGTTGAATCACAGGAGATGAGGAAGAAAATTATTTTAGCAGAGGGGAAAGCAGCACTGAGGTATCACTGGGGGCATAGAGAAAATGAACTGGGAAGTAAAGGAAGGCACTCATTCAGTACCTATACTAATGAACTTCATCTTCACTCATTCTTCAAGCTTCAGTTTCCTATTCTCTAGAATGGGGACACTAATGCCTACTGCACAGAAATGTTGAGGAATTCAACACTGAGATGATATATGCAAATTACCTACTGCAGTTGGTGGCTCAATATATTAAATTTCTCTATTCTGCACCTACACTTAGCTCAGGCAAGGAGACTGAATTTAATTCCAGCATTTTCTTATGTCTTGTGGTCACCCCTAATGAAAATCAGTGGTTGTTTCGCTGGCACATAATGATATCTGAGGGGGTTGTGACACCTGAAGCACTGTTAATTCCTAACCTGGTTGATTTCAGACTGCTGTGCCTTTTGAAAAATCTTATGTCTGATTTTTAAATTTTCCTTTCTCCCTCCCTCTGTTAGAATATAAGCTGCCACTTTCTGATACTGCCATTTCTGCCTGTGTGGATACTGATCTGCTAAAGACTAGAAAATCATTGTGGAGTATATTAAATTCATGTAACCCTGAAAATAAGGAATAAAGATGAAAAAGTCAATCCAGAAACCTCTATAAATGTTTTTTCTTATGTAATCTTAACATGTGGCTAATTTTTAAAAACTATTTTCTGTAGGGTAACACCAAGAGCCTTAGACAAATATGTTAGAATAATAAAATTGCACACAGTAATAATCAAAGCTAAACCTCTGCAAAACTGTGAGGATGGCTAAGTTGATATGCCCCTTTTTTGCATTAGTTACCCAGCAACCTAATCATTTAGGCTTCTTTCTCCAAAAATGGCCCTCAGACCTCTAATTCTAATTCATCTAATTGATGAATGTCATCAATTAAATATGGCACTACTCAGATAGTTTGCATCTTAATGGAGATATCTTAAGTTGGCAAACAAAAGTTCTACTAGGGAATCTTAGACCTTTTAAGTGGGTCAGATTTTTGAGGGTAAAGAACTAGAAGGACAAACCATGTGAAATCTCAACAGTTAGGTAGTCTCCTGTCTTCCTTGTGCAATTGTGACTACTAGCCAAGTGACTAAACCATTGCAATGCAAGCCACAATGTTGCTGCTTAATAACACAGCTGTCAGGTATTCCAGAGGTATCTATTCTTTTCCTTCTTTTGGTCTCAACTTCCCCAGATGGATCCCATGATAATTACCATGATAATTTCCCTTTTTCGTGTTAAGAGTATGTCCTAGAAACAAGTCATTTACTTTCAGAACAGGATTTGAGAATCTTTGGAGAATAATACCATCTGAAGTTAACATGGCTTCCTGATCTCTCAGCTACCTCCTCTCTGTATTAGACAGTGAAATTGACTAGGGAATTTCCAACTGAGAAAGACATGTATTTGGGTTAGATTTAACCATACAGGAGAATTAATATAAAGCAGCACTGGTTCACAAGCCAGCTCACTCCTCCTTGAAATTTCAGCCACTGGAAAAATAAGTCTCCTGTTTCCTTCCCCTTCCCCTTTTTTTTTTAAATTATAACTTGCTGAGGCACTAGCTAATACCCTTTAATCTCTTTTAATAACTACCCTATCCTTGGTTTCTGTAAGCATCCTTCTCAAGGCATCCACAAATCCAAGAATGCTCTTAAGATTGGCTGACTGACTAACTGATTTCTCAGTTCTGTTGACTTACTGAAGCACAGTCTATTCCTCAAGTCTCAGCTCTGTGGAGATAAAAGCAAAAACAAAGATATTAACCCTTTCTAGACCCAGGAAAAGGCCACCCCTTAGGAAATTTGGAAGGTAGCCAAGTATACTTTTAGCCACTCCCGTCCCTCCTTTCCTTAATGTTTTTTTCTCTCTCAAAGCTCACATATCTCCTGCCTAGCATCTTCTCAATCCTCACTTCTTTCTGGGGTCTGGGAGTCGATAAATTCTCCTTCTCATGGGTATTTCACATATCCAAAGACGATGAAGGCATACTGTAATGAGAAATGCCATCTCTACTGAAGAAACTACGGGCACCATGTCAGGTCTGCATGGAACAGAGCTATAGCAGTTATCGCAGACAAACTCCTACCTGTCACAGTAGGTCAGGAGCCATTGAGTCCTTCTTCTTGTAACACTCAGACACATTTTGGGTGAATGATGTCAAGCTTAAAAACAAGCCCCCAAACTTTGAAGGCATGGCACCTGGCCTCAAGCTGCTTGCCATCACTACCCTTCTCCACAAGAGGTACACATTGGATGAGAGGCCCTGGCAAGACAGAGGGAAGCAACGATGCAAACAACCAAGTATTTATTAAAGCATCCACTCTGCTTGGCCCAGTGGGGCATAAAATATAATCTAGAAGACAAGACTTTCCACATGTGACATAAGAGGAGGATAATAGGCAGTGTGTGATCAAAGCTATAATTCAGCAACTAAATTCCCAGGAATGGAAATTACTAAAAATCCCTGTAGAAAGGGAAGGTTTCATGAGCCTTGAATAGTGCTGAGTATCTAGAAACAAGTGAGATACTAGGAGCTTTTAAAAAGAGGAGGGAGAGGGGGAAAGAGGAAGAGAGACAGACTAGTATAAACATTCAATGGGGGCAACAGGAAGATCTAACCAGCCTGTTGAAGCAGAACTGGTTAGAAATACAAGTTTGATACAGAATATGGATCTCCTAGAAAGATGCTTTAGATTTAGAAGACAAATAACTGATTTGATCAATTGGGAAAGAAAGTGTCAAGTCATGAATCTACATAATACATATTTCTTTCACCAGCAGAGACTCCTCTCAGAAGCTAATTCAGGCAGGTTTTGCCCAAGACAGTTTAGAACATGGGTACTTCCAGCACCCACCATAACTCTGCATGTAGCAGTCCCATGATTCCAAAGCTTTCTCTGCAGTTCAAAGACCCTCACTGGATGGTACTTCTATGGGCAGCACTTCAATAGACACAACAAAAGCTACAAATGCAAGCTGCACATGTAATTTTAAACTTTCTAGTGGCCACATTTTCAAAAAGAAGAAACAGGTAAAATTAATTTTAATATACTTTAATGTAATATATCCAAATTATCCTTTCAACGTGTAATCTATATAAAACAATTGTCAATGATATATTGCATTCATTTTTTCATAGTAAGTTTTCAGAATCCACTGTGTATTTTACACTTACATATCAACTCAGACATTTCAAGTGCTCAATAGTTGCATATGGCTAATGGCTATCATATTGAACAGCTCAACTGTAGAGACTTGCCAGTCTTCAGTTTTAGCCTCTAATGTCACTGCTTCCTGCAAATGCTAGTCTGGTAAACTACTCCATCGTAAGGTGCTAATAACTAGTCATTATTTGCTGTGTCAGTCCCCTTAAATAGCATTTTATTTTAGAGTGGGAATCTGACATCGACACCAGACCCAGTGGGTAGAATCCTGCAAATGAAATTCCCATTGTCTTCTGGAATCCTCTCAACTCTAAAAACCCTGCCACAGGTTCCTCTCCACCTGTGGTTTCAGAGGGGCTGGACTGCTCTCTGTGTGATCAGATCTTCCTAGGAGGGCTAAGCCTGTTGTTGACCTCACAATGACCCTGAAGCACTTAGGATACCCAGTGTCACATAAACTTGTTCACCTCTTTCCTCTATTTAACAGCTGGTTAGCCCCTCCCTCTGGCCACCTTCTGTGACCCAGGACTGATCTTCAGTCATGTAAGCTAGCTTTGGAAATGCCCAAGGGCCCAGACCTGAAATGCAGTGAACTCTGTGCTAGGAAGAAGCAGCTCACTGATTAGAGGCAGGTACTAAAAATGTTGCCTGCACTACATTGGAAGAAGCAAGGTGGTCTGACTGTAGGCCTGGACACTCGCTGGAGAAACTACTCAAGGAGCATCATAGCTGAGGTTGTAGAAGCAATGCTTTAAATGGGATATTGAAAAACATGAGAGTGAACACACACTGGCCCTAAGGCAGAATCTTTAAAAGCAGACTGTATGTAGAGAGCTGTGCCTGCTTGAATTTGATCTCCTGCCGGGCCACTCACAAGTTGACTGACCTTGGGCAAATTATTCAGCTTTCTAAATCTTGGCTCTTCAAAGTAACCTGAGGTTATAAAGACAACCTCAGAGAGTTGTTACTTAGAAACATTTAACTAGGTGCTTTGCCATATAGTATTTTCGATAAAGTCTGACTGTTAAATAAAAATAGGTAGATAATAAATAGGTAGATAGATATAGACAGATAAAGATTAATAACCCAGCAGAAGAGAAAGGGACAGCGGTCTAGACAACAGAGGATATGAACATGTACACAGGACACTCATGTGCAAACACACACTTACTCATGTGCACATGTGAATGCACACATGTGCATGTGGGCTCACACGTAAGCAAGTACAAGCAGCATGTGAGCACAGGTGCTCACACCCACAAGCATGAACACATGCACGTATGCCTGCAGAATCTTGCTCTGACATTCTGAACCTCAGAAAGTTAGCTTGGGTCTCCAGGCTCTACGCCTGTAGCCAATAGTCTGCTGCTTCAATACGCACCCTGTCCTTGTGACCTCATCGAGTAACACTGCCTCCCTTGTGCCCTGCCTCACACTCTGGAAGAGGAAAAATAAAACTGTGACCTTACTGGGAAAAGGAAACCTTGCTCTCCCTCCACTTGGTGTGGCAGACATTTGACTCCCTGATCACATGATCTCATAGGAATGGATTATTTTGCCAGTGTATAAAATAGTGTATCCCCTCTACAGAGAGCATCCAGTGGTACTTAGTAGAGACAGTAAATTATTATTGGTTGAAAGGCTTTGATACCCAGGAGTAATCAAATTCTTCTTCCTCACTCACTTCAGTTGCTGCATGAACCATGTGTAATTAATGCTATGACTAGATTTGTTGCTACAATTTATTCCCACAAAATGTGGGTGAGCATGTAAGGATCTGTATCAGAACCGCATAGCAGGAGGCAAGGTAATACACTAAGATGTGTAAGAAAAAACAAGAGCGGCAACTCAACAGGGAATTACTAGACCTACTAAGTGTTAGCTGCAAGGAATTCCATAAGAAAAAGAGGCATGTTAGTGATCTCTAAAAGATTAAATGTTCAAACCATACAAATGAAAAAACAATACTAATAATATGACACTGCTCCTATTAAGTCTGGGTGGCTGTGCTGTATGCTTCCCAAATAACGGCTTCTGTGCTAGAATTTTTTTCAACAAGGTCAGTGAAATAATATTATCCCCATTTACAGATGAGAAAACTGAGATTTAACTCACTTGCCCCAGGTCACACAGCTTGATTGAAAAACACCAATGCCCCTGAATAGTAATGGGGCCAAGATTCCAGCCAAGTGTGACTGAATTAGAGGTTATGTATTGAACCCCTAGAGCCCAAGTCAATGCTAGGACTACCCCCCAGACACATACCTGCTGGCTTGTTTATACAAATTCAGTCGACCCTTCCAAAGCCAGCTCATTCCTTGCCTCCTTCATGATGTCTCTAAACTCCACCTTTTCTGACGTCCTGCTTAAACATTTTCTTGTCTAATGTATTTTTGTTTCTCTAACTAACCGCTACGTTCTTTGAACATTATGTCAAAAGTGAGTTAATAGTATCTTGCTGCTATTAATACTAGTGATATTAGCTGGTCTGGAAAATGTACTGCTCATTTATTAACGAGATAAAAAAGCAGTGACTCTGTCTTGCTCCTCAAAGTAGCACCAGTGCCTGATGCAGTGCTCAGCATAAGGCAGTTATGAAAAAGTTACACATTGTCCAAATGAGAAAGGCTGTGTGCAGTGCATGGGCATAGTTAGGAGAGGTGTCAGAAATAAATCAAATACCTCACTTTCCCTCAAAGCACCCTCAACAAATAGCATTCATGATGCAAACCAGAAAGTGATAAGTGCAATAACAAGAATGAGATCCAGAAAACGGAGAGGGTATGAGAACAGATCAGCACTGG